>NC_063443.1:6773886-7084571 GCF_020379485.1 Brassica napus
AACTTTTACCTGCAGCTCCAGATACCTGTCTGAAATTCTTGCATCATGTGATCGATACTCCCAAGGTAAAGCATTCACTTTATATTTATGCTAAGAAATGAAATCAGTAGAGGGGATGTCAGAGGTGAATTGATGAGTTGTGTTATGTTAGAAATGGTTGCTAAGCTAGGATATTGCATAGTGTGCTTTGGTGATTAGGACTTTTTAAATGTGGTTGCAAAATTGTTGAGGAAAGATTTCTATGTTTTAAAATCTTAAATCCCTAAATATTTTCAAACCTCTTTCAGAGAGACTGCCTATATGTTTTGCTTGAGGACAAGCAAAAGGGTAAGTCTGGGAGAGTTGATATACCTTGGATTTGACCCATTTTTATCCATGGTATATAAGTATTTTACTATATATATATATATATCTATGTTTTCTACTCTTCTAGGTATGTTTTCAGGTTCAGGTGCATTTCGGAGTAAAGCTATGACTTTGGAGTATTTTGGAGCTTAAAAGACATTTCATCCGAGCTGACCACTTAGAGGTCGACGAGAGGGAGAATAATCGATCGATGTGCATCAGTGCTGACGATCGATATCAGGAAATGCCTCGACAGATGAAGATTAATATCGATCGATGTACACAAGTACCGTCGATCGATGTCGAGACACCAGACGCGATATTTTGGATTCAGCAGACTTAAAAACCAAGGCCAAGCCAAATTACCAAAATGCCCTGACGAGTTTTTAACCTAGTAGAATATATACTGCCTAGTGTTTTTGACGGCAGAAAAACAGAGCTTTTTCTGGACCTAGTTTTGTTACAAGTTTCATTTGGGAGAGAAGATCACTTGTGATTGGAACTCCTTGTTTCTATTTCTTTTCATCTATTCTATGAGTTTTGATTTATCTATTGATATGAATTGCTTTGCTATGTCTGAGTAGTTCGACTGTTAGATCCAGGGTTCAGATAGGTTTGTGGGATTAGCCCCAAACTATAGATCTGCCTTGTTGTGATATTCATGATATATTTGTATTCATTTCTTGTTTTAGCCTAGCTAACTAGAACTTGATCATAGGATTGCATATTCAAGCACCCTTGTTATCCCATCCTGACATCTATCTATCATATTAGGATTGCTAGAGAGGGCTAACCGCCAATTTAGAATCTTAGTAGGGCATTTCATACTCGCGCATAGGCCTGGCTAGAACCCGTCGATAGATGTCCTCAACTGACAATCGATCGAAGTTGGCAAAGGTGTATCGGTCGACGTCTTAGTAGACTATCGATCGACACTCTCTTATGTCTGCATACTAACCGGTGAAACACGACATCTAGTCTGTTAACCAGTGGTATATGCGACAGCGATCACTGAGTTAAGCGAATGAGCTCTAATATATCATGCATGCAACAGTTAGGCATCTATAGGTATTATAATCTCCAACACCTGAATAGTGGCCCTGCATCTAATATCATTTCCAACCAAGTTACACTTATTATTTACTCGCTTGTTACTATTGCTATTTCATTAAAACATTTACAACCTTTAGAATTAATAAACACTAGATTTAATTGTTCCCTAGCTCCTTGTAGATTCGATCCCTAAGTACTATATCTGAACCTCTTTTGATGAGAGTAACACTCCTTAGGGTAATTTGAGTGGTATCAGTATACTGATTTCCTTTGGAGAAGAAACCTTGAGAGTAGTTTTGTCTAGCTTGGTAACCACCTTGTTGGTTGTTGTAGAAGGGCTTTTGTTGGTAGTTTTTGTACTGAAAGTTAGGCTCCTTCTTGTACCATGTCCCATTAGCATTCACGAAACATAGCTCTTCTTGACTTTCTAGACCATCAACTTCATGAACCACAACTGTCTCCTCTTGTTTCTGCTCACCAACAAAGTTTACTTTCTCTTGTTTGGCTCTATCTGAAAGAAGCAAATCCATCTTATCTTGTAGAGCCTTCAACTCTCTCCTTGTGTCGTTGTAGTATAGTGGTAAGTATTCCCGCCTGTCACGCGGGTGACCCGGGTTCGATCCCCGGTAACGGCGCCAAATTTGATAAGGATGTTTCTATCCTAAGTCAAATCATTGTAGTATTTAAGAGTCAATCCAATTCTAAGTGGTTTCAGTGCAAAGAGAATACAAGTGCATACTTAACCTAAGTGCACTCAATGTAATGAAGTGAAGTGATTGAATTTAACTACCATGACTCTAAGACAACAAATTAACAAACTTTCAAGCAATGGGATAAAAGAGGAATCATGGGTCTAGGAATTTGATTTCAAATGACTAAGATCCGATCTAAAATGGCAAGGTATCAATCAACATATTTCCTTAAGTCTAGACAACAATCCTAAACAAGTTCTTTGTCAAGATAAATGCTCATTTACTCTCATTGATTAAACATCAAATGCCTTTGGTTTGTGTCAATCAAGCAATCATTAAGAACATGTCATTTAACTATTTAAGATTCCCTAACATCAAATGCCTTTGGTAAGTTAAGCAAAGAGCAAGTTGAGTTGGCTCAGACATTTCATCGAACACCTTCCGGATAATGACATGTCTAGAGTTCTAATCTAAAGAGGCCAACTCTAGACTAGCATTAATATCACTCAATCAAGCAAGGAAACATATTAATGTAACTCTAAACACTCTAGATCATCACTTAATCATCATAATCATCCTGACCCATGAATCCAAAGATGACTACTCACTAATTGTCATGATAAACCCAATAATCAATGATGATTTAAGGTTAGTCATGATTAGTGATCAAGATAATCAAGCAAACACAAGATATCAAGATGAAAAGAAGCTAAAGATTGAATCTTTCACCAAAATAGGTTTGTGTTTGGATGGAAAACAAGATATGTCCTAAGATTAGGTCTAAGAAACGTTTATAGTAGCTTAAAATCGAACCGGGTCAACCCAACAAACCTGGATTGACCCAAACACAAATGGGTAAATATATGGTCAAACTCTGAAATGTTGACTTTTTGAACTCGCAGTGGCTTCACAAAACCGCTCCACTAGGCCGCTGAGGCTCTCGCAGTGGATTCCTGCAGTTTACGTCATGTCGTTGTGGTCATCAACAAACCGTTGGGAGCTTCACAACGGCTTCCTTGCTTCGTCTTCAGGCCGCTGCAACAAGTATATATGCGGCATGGAGTGGGGTATTTTCCCAGCGGCTTTAACACACAGCTGCGTAGGGCCGCTCCCACACTTACTCTCCATCCCTCGAGCGCTTGCAGCGGATTTTCGATGGGTCACAAGGCCGCTGGGACAATTGATCATCTCGTCTCATGCTCGAAAATCATCAATCTTGCCTCCAAACAATCTCTAAATGCTCCAAAGTCACCATTTGACATCTTGATCACCTGATAAGGACATAAAGCATAGCTGAAGGAGAACTCCTCGTACCATGTGCAAGTTTGTCCGCCAAGGTGTTTTGTGCTCTTGGAATATGTCTGATCCGGAAGTCAGGGAAGAAAGTTTTACCGTGGCTGAATTCTTCCATGTGTGTAGAGGAAGCTGGCCATTCTTCAGGTGTCGACACCATCTTCACCAATTGAGAACAATCCATCGCAAAAACTACATCAGAAAATTGCAGGGTCTTCATGCACTACATTGTCCAAATTAGTGCTTTACACTCAGCATGCAGGGATGACAGGCTTCTACGAAGATTCGCCGCCCCCATCATAACATCTGTCGAGCCACTCTTTCGACAAAACCACCCTTGTCCTGTCAATATGTCATCTTCTTTCCAGGCTCCATCAATAGAACAAACTCTAGTATTTTCCAAGGACATATAATCCGTCTGTTGTAAGTTCCCATGCTGGGAATTTTTAAGAGGTCGGTTCACTAATAATTGAGCCTCCATCCAAACCGTACATTCCACATCAGCTAGCCGAAGAATCTCCAACGGGTTTCCATTCCTGTTCGAGTAAATCTTATAATTTCTTTCCTTCCATATATACCATAGTATCCAAGGGAAATAACTAAAGTCATCTTCCTTCGGCAGTGTCCAGAACAGATAATCCATACTGGTGAAAACCAAAGATGATGGAAAAATTGCAGGAGAGGACGGGATCCTTGAAAGTGTCCATGTTTGTAGTGCTGGGGAACATTTGAAAAGTACATGATTAATGGACTCCTCATCTGCCCCACACATACTACAGCGTGTGTCACAATCAATTCCCCGTGCCTTAAGGTTTTTTAAAACTGGTAGCGTACCAGATAAAATTTGCCATACAAAACGTCTCAACTTTGGAGGACACTTCAGTTTCCAAAAAAATGCCAACAAAGGTTTTATATTTGGTCCAAAAGATAAACTTCTTTGAACTCTATCTGGATATAAAGATATAACCATGCACCCTGATTTGACCGAATATTTACCAGACTCCGTAAAACTCCATCCAAATGTGTCTGGTTTATGGAATCTACTGACCGCCAGACCCCTAATTAGTTTCACATCATCAGGATGTATATAAGCATTTAGCAAATCCACATTCCATGAACGATCAACCGGATTGATGAGATGTTCCACCCTTAAAGAAGGATTTAAAAATTGAGTAGTAATTTTTTTGGTAATGCTGACATCGGGCAAGGAGCGGGGATCCATGGATCGGTCTATACAGAGATAGACTGTCATGTTCCCACTCTTTTGATTAGTCCTTTTTTAACCAGAGATCTAGCTGAGCAGATACTTCTCCATCCATAAGAGGATGAGTAAGATCTGTGTTCGTCCAAAGGATCGGTATTCCGATAATATCGTCTTTTGAAAACCTTTGAGAACAAACAATCTGGTTTGTCCAATAAACGCCAGAATTGTTTAGCCAACAGGACTGTATTGAAATCTTGAAGATCTCTAAAACGTACTTGTTATTTTCTTCGTTACCCCTTTAGGAAGACTGAAACATGACATGACATGTGTTGGCATCGATGAAGCCACTGATTTAATTAATACTTCCTTTCCCCCTCTTGTAAGAAACCGAACTGTCCAACCATTCACTTTATTATTTACTCGTTCATTTAGGAAGTCAAAGATTTGTATTTTTGATCCCCCTAGACTCTCCGGTATGCCCAAATAAGTCCACATCCCTCCCAAATTAGTAATACCAAGGATATTATGAATATCCAACCTTATATTATCTGGAACCTTGTGACCGAATTGCACCGAGGATTTCTCAAAATTAAATTTGTTGTCCAGACACCGCCTCATAGTCTTTAAGGAGTTTTAATATAACCCCACATTCCTCCGTAGTGGCCTTACAGAAAAATAAACTATCATCCGCAAATAGAAGATGAGAAATATATGGGCTTCCTCGTGCAATTTTAAGCCCGTTAGGCGTTTCTCTCTTTCCTCTTTCCTAATATTAGCTATAAGAGCCTCAGTACAAATAATAAATAAGTATGGTGACAATGGATCACATTGCCTTAAGCCTCTCTCCGGAACAATATGCCCTTTTGGTTGTCCATTTAAAAGGACCTTATAATTAACTGAAGAAATATATTGCATCATGAGGGCCACCCAATCAATAGAGAAACCCATCTTCAACAATAACCGCTTGTCAAAAGACCACTCAACTCTGTCATAAGCCTTACTCATGTCTGTCTTAATTGCCATAAATTTATCTTTGCATGAATTGTTTGTACGAAGGCTATGAAACATCTCCTGAGCAATGAGAATTTTGTCAGAAATTAATCTTCCAGACACAAACGCAGACTGAGTTTCTGAAATCAAATTTGGTAATAAACCTTTAAGACTCTGGCATACCTTTGAAATAATTTTATATCCCACGTTACATAAACTAATAGGTCTCAACTCAATCATTCTATTTGGTCTAGACGTATTTAGAATAAGACAGATATTTGTCATGTTTAGTTTGACATCAAAAACTCCTGATGTAAGGAAATTATTAACCATATCCACCAAATCTTTTTTAATGATTGACCACGACTGTTGATAAAAAAGTGCAGTCATTCCATCCGGACCAGGGGCTTTATCCGGGTGCATCATGAAAAGTGATGTTTTCACCTCGTCCTCCGTGGCCTTAGCCATTAGTTTTTGATTTTGAACTTCCGTTATCGAGTTCGGGACTTCCTCCAAGAAACTATCAAACTCTTCAGGAGAAGACGTATGAATCAAATCTGTAAAATACTTAACTGCTACCTCCTCTACCTTAGATTCCAAACTAACCTAGTTACCTTCATCATTATATAGACCAATAATTATGTTCTGAATCCTCCTTTGTTTAGTGAGGGCATGGTAAAATTTTGTGTTTCGATCACCGCAAGTATGTCATTCCGTCTTACTCTTTTGTTCCCAATATTGTTCCTCGTCCCGATATGCTTCATGTAATTTCCAAGAGACCTCTAAAACCTCATCATTTGTCATTGAAAAAGACATTTATAATCCAAAGGTTAATTAATCTAGACTTAAGTTTTAGAGTTGAGGGGTGAGGTATGATTTTTGGAATGTGAAATTTAGGATTTTAATAAACGTATAAATAAATAACTACAAGTTTTTAAAAATTTTGAATTTTTTTTTTAAAAAATAGTTTCAATTTTTTTTTGAATTTTAAAAAGAAATTATGAAAAAAAAAATTAGAATTTGAAAAGTATAATAAGAAAACATTAAAAAAATCGTATTTTTTATTTAACTAATTATTTATTATATATATATAACAAGGGTTTAAGAGTCTTTTACCTATTAATGAAGAATATATTTTTGAAAATGTATTTTTAGTAGTAGTAAACATGAATAATTGTACTAACAAAGTTGTAAACATGAAAATTCTCCAAACAATGTTATAAACAAAATGTAGAATAACAAAAAAGAAGAAGAGAGATTTGTTAGCGATATTTTGTACATACAATGAACGATAGTAAAAAAAGAAATTGACAGATTTTTTTTATGCTCACAAAACTCAAGCTTCAAAAAATAGTTGAAACAAAATCATGGAACTCCAACCAGTGGATCACAGTAATACACCATCAAATATTTTCAAAACTACCACAAATTCTTCAAACCAAATTATAGATAATGTTGCACAAATATCAAATAACTCGCGCGAAGCGCGTACATACCACTAGTTTATAGTATATAATAATAATGTAGTATCGTGTGTTGGATAATATATTAAAAGTATATTTTATATGTATTTGTAAAGTTTTATCATTATTAGTAACTTTTGTT
Organism: Brassica napus; assembly: GCF_020379485.1. NCBI lineage: Eukaryota > Viridiplantae > Streptophyta > Magnoliopsida > Brassicales > Brassicaceae > Brassica > Brassica napus. The sequence continues at coordinate 6,781,069 of NC_063443.1, forward strand.
AATGTAAATAAATAAATTTTAAGGATTTTTTGATGATTCATGGTTGGAGTAATCAACCTTCAAATCCTCGTTTTGAGGTTTTGCCCCCTTTAGAGCATCTCCAACCCAAGACCTTATTTTAAAGGGAGCAAAACCTCAAAATGAAGATTTGAGGGGTGGTTACTTCAACCATGAATCCTCAAAAAAATCTTTAAAAGTTTATTTTTTTGCATTATAGTCCTCAACATTAACAAAAATTACTAAATAAGAATAAAACTTTACAAATACATATAAAACATACTTTTAAATATTATACAACGTACAATATTACAATATTATATAATAAAAATAATACAAATTACATATATAGTAAAACAACACACATACACACAAATTTTAGAAATTTATATTATGTAAGTTGCTTTAATTTATGTTAAATTTGTTTAATACATTTTTGTTATGTGTGAGCTTTATTTAATAATTTTTCTCTTTGTGTGAATTTTTTTTTTTGTGTGAGATTTAATTAATGTATTTTTCTATTTGTGTGAATTTTATTTTAATGTTATGTAATATTTATTCTATTTTATTTTATTTTGGTATATTCAAAATATTCTAAATAAAGTTAGTGGATCTATTTATGAAAAAAAATAGCTATAAAGACTAAAAAAAATGAATAGTAGTTTTGAGGTTTTAAATAGTAAAACCTCAAATTTGAGGTATCACTATTCAAAACCTCAAAAATTGAGGATTTAATATTGGATTGGAATGACAAAAACCTCAAAATTTAAGGATTTGAGGTTGGGTTGGAGATGCTCTTAAAACCTTAAAATAAGGTTTTGAGTTGAAGATTCTCTTATATTTATCATCTTCGAGTTTCGATTGAAAAGAGAGAGAGATAATTGAAGAAACCGTAATTACAGAAAAGATGTTTAATCGATTATGTTCCGAGAAATCATCAGGCAGAAAGCCTATATCTAAAAAAAGAGATTAAATCCAAATGCCTTTCCCTCGCTCTAAAAATTCTTCTTTCTCCTCTTACTAAAATATTACTTATTATTTATATATTTTTAAATAGAAAACATGGGTCCAAAGTGGTAAAGACTTTAAAACCCTTAATGAATTTTGATAATTACTAACCCAACCACTTCTTAGTCGGGTTATCCACCCATATCAAATTAAAAAAAAAATTCATAAATTTAAGGGCAATTCTTTCAAATAGCCATTTTTAAGTTTTTGTCACAAAAATAGTCCTCAAAAAAATGAGCAAAACAGTTTCTTTTTATTTTGAAAATTTTAATATTTATTTTTTATTTTTAAAAATTTGAAACCATATCCACAAAACTCCACCCATTAGCTATAAATCCTAAGTCTAAATTAGTTAACTATAGGGGTAAAATATATTTTTACCCTTTAATAAAAAAAATTTTAGTCATTTTTTTCATTGAGAGCTATTTTGTAACAAAAACTTAAAGAGGGCTATCCTAAAAAAATTTTTAAATTTTTTTTTTTAAATTTAATTTAAAACAAAAGAAAAAATCATAAACTTGGGCCTCCACACCTTTTCTCTTCGTCGTCTACCCATCCGACTCCTCCATTTTTTTCTGCAATCAAAAGAAATGAAATCTGCAAAGTCCATGGAACTAGCTTAGTCTTTATTTGAGACCGAGGTCTTCACGGCAAGCGTTTTCTCGGCATATATTGAGCAATTTCTTTTTGATTCTCTCTATTTTGTTTCCCGATGAGCATTTTATGTGCCGTGTCATACACCGATTTCTCTTCGATTCTCCCCAGTTTGCTTGCAAACGTTGATTCTGAGGCAGAGATGAAGGGCACAGAGGCTAGCCATCACAAGCTCTCAAACGGAAGCTCTTCGATCAATCTGAACATCACAAGCTCTCCAATCGAAGGAGACGGTTGCAGTGGAAGACCTAGTCTTCTTTTTCTCATTAAGAGCTCCAAGACCATTCTTCTCCATCAAAGATCCTTTATGTGCCTTTTGTAGAGGTTTTTGTATAAATTGTATCAATTTGGAGGATTTCACTTGACGTTTCAATTAGAAGACGACGGCCCAAGCGCCCAGAAGCCGATGGCTGTATCTGAAGATCAGAGCTGCAAGGCAGTTTTAGAGAGGGTAATTTTTTTGGACAATCCGTCAAAAGAAGAGTTAGCTTCATGTTTTACGGATGTTATGACTCAGATAGCTCAAGACGTAGGTCTTTTCAATACTTTCTTTAAAGATCTTATTCAAATGATTGTAAGCGGATATTGATACAGAGTGCTGTATTGTTTGCTTTCGTTTTGCAGCTTACGATGTCAGGGGATCACCGTTCTCGCATAACAAGATTGGTCAGTATTTCTACCTTGTAGCGACTGGTTGTGGGTTTGCCCTATCCATTTTGTTTATATTTGTTGATGCATCTCCTGTCTAACTTGATGGGATCGATATTGTTCAGGAATCTGAACTGGTTTGAGAAGTTGAAAGGCCTACCTTATGGTATCACTTTGTTCAAGTAATACTTTGAGGTCTAAGGATAGATTTTCTTTAAGTTTCAGTTAGCTACAAAGGAATCAAATATTATTAGTTGATATAGGATCTTCTGATGTCTTTAATAACAGGGAGGCGAGTTGTCAGTGCATCTCCAATGGTGCATCAAAATGAGGGAAAACATCAAAAAATGAGGGAAACTCATCTCCAATGGTACATTATTTTGAGGGAAAAAATAAGTATATGAACAGTATTACATCAAATTTGAGGGAACACTATTCACAACCTCATTTTGATGTCAAGCTTTTTTTATTTACATAATGATCCTTTATTTTATGCATAAACAAAACATTAACACTAAACATAACTTTTATAACTTTATACCCAATATGTATATACTTATTAAACTTCTTAAAATAGAATTACCAATAATTAATTATTAAAATATAATTAATAATTTAAAATTTTATAAATTATACTATATAATTTAAAAAAAAATAGAAAACAATACCATTGAGATACATAAGTAATACAAAGTTTAAAAAAACACAAGAAACGTAATACAACATTTAACAACTCTAAACATAAGACAAACTTAATACAATATGCAGGCTGTAGCGGATCACCAACTATTATTCTTGAAGCCGTAGCAGATTATGATCTTTGGATATGGCATGCATATTTTGGTATGCCGGGCACCAATAATGATATCAATGTGTTAGAATCTTCTCATCTTTTCTCCAATCTTGCTCAAGGTATTGCTCCTCCTGCTCAGTATGTCATTCAAGGAAAAGAATATAATCTGGGTTATTATTTGGCTGATGGAATATATCCAAAATGGTCTACCATAGTGCAAACTATTCAAGAGCCTGTAGGTCCTAAAAATAAATATTTTGCTATGCAACAAGAAGCATGCAGAAAAGATGTGGAACGTGCTTTTGGAGTTCTCCAGTCACGTTTTGCTATTGTGAAGGGACCCGTTCGTTTTTGGAAAAAAAGATGTGATTCATGACATAATGTTTACTTGTGTAATTTTACACAACATGAGAATTGAAGATGAGCGTGATCTCGATGCACCAATTGTAGTTGGAAGAGAAGTTTCACCTCCGGAAGTTGAAATAGCTGAAGACGAACCTACCCGATTCCAAAAGTTTTTGAGTCGGTTTAGACAAATCAAGGATAAAGAAGCTCATTTCTCTCTTCGAAATGCATTGATTGTTCATTTGTGGGAAAAATATAGTAAGAGTATTGTTTAAGTAAAATTATACTATTACTTTGTATGTTGTTATGTACTTTTATGAATGTAATAAATATTTGTTTTTTACAAGTTGAAGTTTGGTTAAATTGTATAATTTAAAAATAAGTGAGAATAATTTAAAATCTTATAAAATAAAGGTGTTCTTTGCAATATATAAAAAGTTGAAAAATGAATATAATAAGATTTGAAGGAGAAAATGAGGGGAACCATTGGAGCAAATCACAAACTCATTTTGAGTTTACTTCATTTTGAGGAAAAAAATGAGGTAAACCATTGGAGATGGTCTCAAACCATAAATTGTTGGCAATGCCGGTAAGACTTGAGCAAAAGGACAATGTTGACGCTCTTGTACAGAAGGTAAGCATGCTCCCCTGTCTTTCTCAGTGCATTAGTGATGAGGTTCTGTCTCTATTAATGTTAGTTGTGTTTGTGTATTCAGTTTCTTCGGCAAATTTCATGCTGAGACGTTCCTCGGCATCGTCGTCGGTCTAGAAGAGAGGTGAGTTGAGGAAGACAAGAACTGGGTCGACCGATCTTCATCGACAAGGAACCGTATCAGCCAGCAATAAATGGAGGTTTAAGCGGATTAGTGTGATATCATGTTTATTGCAGAGGCAAACTGAAGAGAATACGAAATAAACACATACAGTTTTGTAATCTGATCAAATTAAATATAGAAAAAGATTTAAATATATGTTAATATTTAATTATACACTCAATTTGAGCATGTTTCATTTGAAAAAAAAATTCTCATATTAAATTGCTTTTATAAAATGTAGGATTAAAGTTTAAAAGTCTTTTTTTTTTCTACAAAGACATTTTGTTTGTCAGTAAATATTAAGTTCAGGTAATATATCACATTACACCTTCCATCATTTACAAATAATTAAAAAGTATTAAAAATATTTATATCTTCTTATTTTAATTTTAAAAACGTTTTATGTTTCATAAAATTCTTTTTGTTTTCACATGTTAAAATAAAAAGTACACATGTAAAACATGTATGCACAGCACATTTAAAATAATAATTTACAAAAATACTCATGTAAAACATATAGCCATTGGGCAATTGTCAATAATAGCACTTTTTGAAGTTTATGTCTCAAAAATAGCACTTGAAGGAGAAAGTCACAAAAATGACATTCATTAAAGGGTAAAATATCCCTAATACCCTTGGTTTAAAATTAAATAAACAAATAAAAATAAATAAAAATAAAAATAAAAAAATAAAATAAAAAAAAAAGAAATTTTTTTTATAGTTCAGATTATATGTTTTCAGATTCGAAATTTTTATAAATTTTTTTTTTTGAAAATTTTTTTTTAATTTTTTTTTTGTAATTTTCTTTTTATAATTTAAAAATACGTTTTGAAACTGTTTTTAAAAATTTTTATTTTTTATTTTAGTATTTATTTTTTATAAAATTTTAAACCCTAATTCCAAAACCCCACCCCTTAACTCTAAACCCTAAGGTTTGGATTAATTAACCCAAGGGGTATAAGTGTATATTTACCTCTTTAATGAAACCTATTTTTGTGACTTTGAGCCTTGAGTGCTACTTTGGGAACAAAAACTTGGTTTGGTGCTATCCTAGTCTTTTTCTCTATAGCCATTATATACAAAAATTTAATATTCTAATTACAGTTAGTAATTCTTGGTAATCTTCAAGATAGTAGTAATACTACCTTACACATAGTAATACTTTGGCAAATTTTAAGTTTTATTAATAAAACCATATCCAAATAAAATATCCCCTATATATTAATCCTTGAGCATTACAACATATTTTCGTAGCCATATGTCATCACGAGAATGATTCTTATAATTTTTAGAAAAATAAGTTGGTCCATAGACACATATATTATGTTTTTTTATTAAACTAACTATCAAATTAATTAGTAGTGTACAAGAGAATATTTTTTATTTCCTTAAATAAAAACTACGGAACTACCTAATATGGTTAACATATATATGACAATTAATGATTATGAATAATACATATTTGATAACAATTTATCTAACATATCTTTTTTTAAACTTTACACTATTAAAGAACTTAAACAATCACATTAAGCATATAATAAAAAAATTTAGATTTTTCTTATATGTTATATTTTGAATTTTTAAAAACGATTATAAATTACTAAAAATGGTAAAAGTCACACATTGAAAATTTTGTGATCAATGGTTTAACTTTTTTTTTGTTCAAGGAAGATACAAATGATCATATATCGTAGGGGTGGGCGTTCGGATACATGTTTGGGTTCGTATCGGATATTCAGAATAAAGTTATAGAACCCATTCGGGTATTTATACATTTGGAGTCGGGTTCGGGTATTTTATGTTCAGGATCAGATATTTTGGGTTGGGTTCAGATATTTAAAGTTTGAAGAAAAAATAAATAAATTATTTATTGTTTAAGTTTTTTGTATTTAAAATATATTTTAACTTAACTGGTTTTCTAATTTCTAAAAGACTAAACTATTATTAGGTTAGAAAGACACTAATTTAGTTGTTGTTTTGAAATTTTAGATGCAAATTTTGTTAATGCAAGAAACAAGAGCTTCGTATGTATTTCAAGTGAGTAGCAAATGATTTTGTCCATAATTATATGTATATTATCTATTTTGAGCAATAAGCATCATTAATATAAATATTTTGAATAAAATGAGAGAAGTAAACTAGAAATATAGGGTTAAGTATACTTATGTTTGGTTATCTTTAGATATTCATTCGGGTTTGGATATTACCCGTTCGGATTCAGATATTACCCGAACTGGTGAAATAAGTAATTTGATTTGTTGTTCTTGAATTAGATAATTTTTAGACCGAGCTGGTGAATATATACTTGCCAGACATTTATATTTCGAGTCTGCCCTTATATTCTATAACAACTTGATATATTAGATTTGAACACTAACCTGATAATATAGTTTTCCAGTGATTTTTTTTTCAAACTTTTGAGTCTTAGATATGTATCTGGAGTGAAACTAATTTTTACAGATGTCTATTTTTAAAAAATTTACACATATAATTCACCGAATTCATAGAAAAATTTTTAAAAAGAAACTTAAATCATATCAATGAAACAAAGACGGGAACGAAAGCACAATTTATAAAGGTAGAAAATGAAATAACTTATAGAGAGTCAATAGTTACAAATCGAGAGCAGAAAACCTAACCCTCTTTTGTCATTATACAATCGATGTTGCCTATTTAGTTTTGGTGATTTGTGTCAGTTGCAAAACTTAATTTTTTTTTGTGCATATAAAGTCTTAAAATTAACTAAAATGAGATGTAATATGTTAACTATTCAACAACGATGATATATTTAAGAGACCAACATTTGTATTCATCATTATATAATCGATGAAAATTGTAGTATTGCAAAATGTTAAAACCATTTAATAAATAAACATTATTGTAAAAACTCACCCCGCGCATACGCGCGGATTATCATCTAGTTTGATAGTAAAACCAATGATTTTATACACTGAATGTCATTAAAGGAGAATATTACATAAACAGTTTACTAGAAATAAGTTTTTTCTTATAGATTCTTCTTAGTATAACCTTATGATTCACACAATAACCATGAAAATTAAGGAATCATTTTGAGAAAATGATAAATATTCCTATAACTATAGAAAATAATCATCTAAATAGTTTTAATAGTCTTATTTACTATATACATAATCTACAAATATATAATATATGGGTTTATATGTTAAATATACGCACCACTTGCAATATATAGGAGTTTCAAATTACAGTTAATAAAACCAAGTAATCTTAATAGCCCAAATTACACATAATAAACCCAATAATGCTAGTAGTATGTATTATACACGATAAACCTTGTAATCCTAGTAGTCTGATTACACACAATATATCCAATAATCCTAGTAATCCGATTACACACAATAAAAATATAATAAAGAAAAGTTATCTTCTGGATTTCCTCGCACTTCATTAGGAGTTTGTCTTATTCCAATTCATGTTGTTGCGTATGATACATCAACACCAGTCATGTGTATAACCAAATTGATCAGAGTATTGGGGACATACAAGACAATGGACATAAAAATGTATGTATAATTTATCTTCCACGAGATTCTCCAACTGATGGAAACCATGTTTGTTGCGGTTTTCCTTTCCTCATTTCAATCTGGAAGAAATACTTTTAGTGTATGTAAAACTTCTTCCTTGTTTGTTAATCTTTCTGCAATATTGTGGCATATATTTATGACCTGAAACTCCATAGAAGAACTCATAAAATATTCAACATGTAACATAGTTAAAACTTTTACAACTAATCAACCATAACTCTATAAGTATTATAAGAAAACTCTATAAGTAAGGTCACTATGAAATATTATAACCACTGTACCAAACTAGTTAATTCTTAGTCAGATCATTTTTACTGTGAATTCTTATATTGGCTGTATAGTTTAGGCTGTATAGTTTACTTACAAATCGCTCGCTTGATAATTTTGGGATTGGAGGTTAGTGTTTGAACGTCTGTCATCAAACAGAAGAGCTATGTTCATTGCTCTAAGTGTTCTTAAGCTCTATCTTTCAGTCTTATGTTGCAGCAGACTCCCCAATCTGGCTGTCAACATTACTGGAGGATGAATGTATGCTTTCATCTACTTGATTTTTTGGGTTTAGGCTGTTGTTTATCACTGATGACTGTTGGTTGTTTGTTGCTCTGTTTTTTTCGTTTTATAGCTACTGTGGAAATCTTTGTATGTTGTGGTAATGATGATTTGGTTTATAAATTTACATCAAGTTCGAAAAAACAATGTCAGTTCAAGATACTTTTTCCTTTTAAATAACAACTACAGTTTTTAAAGCCAAGCTTAAACCTAACCACAATTTTTAAAGTCGTTTTCAATTTATCTTTGAATTACTATCTAATTTTACATTACTCATGATATATATTTCATTTTAATGATATTCTACAAACAAATCATCGAAAATGGACATAAAATGAACCTGAAACCCAAAAACACAGTAATGAAAACGTTTTAATCTCTCGAAATTTTCATCAAATCTTATTTTTTATATTATCCATGGTAGAAACTTCATTTTAATGATATTTATTTAAAAAAATCATCAAAACGGACATAAGTACCTCTTATTTGAGCTTAAAAACTTGTCAATGGAGGATGAAGATGATGAGTACGATTGGGAAAAAGGAAAGAAAGTGGGCCTAGTGTGATTTCACTAGTTAAGATTGCATTGTGGAGTCAGGTGGTTGGGATTTATTGTCAATTTATTTAAATGAAAAATTAAATGTATTTTTTTTTTTTTTTTGACGTCAAACGGCCATTCTATTACTCAAACTTGAGGTGGTCTAGGTAACCAGACCGGAATAGAACAACCAATAAAAAATAACTCCCTATGGAAGGATCTAGCAGTTTTCGCTAAAAAGTCTGATAGCTGATTGTGTGCTCGTGGAACATGAATGATGTCGAAATCTGGAAAGCATATCAGAAGCGTCTCTATCTTCTCCAATTCTGTCGCAAAGCTTGGCCAAGCCTGCGGATCCTTTAACATTGCAATCAGCTCCTTGCAGTCTGTCCCAAAAGTCTGACATGTTGAATGTTGAAGCATATTCTCCATTGCCCAACGCAGTGCTTCTACCTCCGAGTGCAAAGCTGATTCTCGTCGACAGATATTCTTTGTCCCCATAAGTTGCGTGCTTCCCCTACTGTCCATCCAAGCCCAGCCACATCCGCTAAAGCGAGCTGATGATGTCCAAGATCCATCTAACAGACAGATATTACCCAAGCTTATGACTTGGGGCACCACATTATCACTCTCTTGTGCCACTGTTTGCACCACATCGTTCGCATCAAACCAGGCATGACATTCGCTTTCTGCATGTCGAACTATCTCCAAAGGATCTCTATCAATCCCCCTGAATAGTTTTTCATTCCTAGCCTTCCAGATATACCAGATAATCCAGGGATAAGGATCTCTATCTAATTCTGGCGCGATAATACTGTTCTTCCTCCAGAATAGATAATCCATATTTGTATACACGCTTGATACCGGAAAAATATCTGGACATGTAGGAGTCGATGATAAGGACCAAACTTGCAGCGCTGGCGGACATTCGAATATGGCATGGGTTACAGATTCTTCTGGCTCACCACACCTAGGGCAATAGTTATCACACCTCATATTGCGCCTTGCTAGGTTCCTTGTTACTGCTACATGACCCGTTACCAATTGCCATATAAGATGGCATATTTTTTGCGGCGCCTTTAGCTTCCAAGCAAAGGCTTGGAGCTTAGTGATGCCCGGCTCCAGAATTTCATGTTCCTCCACTGTCTTTAAGAGATTCTGAGCCACCCAGTATCCAGATTTTACCGTGTATTGGCCATTCTTCGTGTAGTTCCAGCAGAAAGTATCACGACGATGAGTCGAGCTTATGGCCAGACTCCTTATGAGCGGTATGTCATCAAGATTGACATATTGTTCCAGTAGATGAACATCCCACTCCTTTGTAACCTGATTAACGAAATCACTAACACGCATATTAGGGTGCATAACTGGCGCTACAGGGACCGCTGGTCTCGCCGGCGTCGTTGGAATCCACGGATCCTCCCACACCTTAACTCCATAACCTGAATGTACTTTATGTCGTATTCCCAGTAGTAACAGCTTCCTTGCAGCAGAGATACTAGTCCACACATATGATGGACTGTTGGCAGATTCTACTCTTAGTGGAGAACTCAATCTATAGTATCTTCCCCTCAAGACCCGGGCTACCAGAGAGTCTGGGAATTGAACTAGCCTCCATAGCTGCTTTGCCAGTAGAGCCAAATTGAATTCGTGGATCAACCGAAACCCAATTCCTCCCTCTTCTCTTGATCGGCAGACCTTTTCCCATTTCGCCCAGTGTATCCCTCTTTTTGGCGGATTTGAACTCCACCAGAATTTAGCGATAGCACTTGCTAAATTTTCACATATCTCCAATGGGAGCAGGAAAGTAGACATAACGTAGGTCGGAAGAGATAGTAGAATTGACTTAATCAACACTTCCTTCCCTCCTTTCGACAGCCATCTTCCTGTCCATCCATTCACTCTGTGCATCAACTTCTCCTTGAGAAAAGCAAAAAGTCTACATTTTGAACCACTTATGTCTTCCGGGATACCTAAGTAGGTTCCCATTCCTCCTTCATTTTGTATTCCAAGTGAATCTTTAATCTCTTGTCTAATCGTTGCGTTAATCCGCTTACCAAAGAGTAATGACGATTTGTTGAAATTGATACATTGACCTGATGCTTTGCCGTACTTCCTGACTACTTTCATCACTTCTTCACATTCACGGGGCTCCGCCTCACAGAAGAAAAGGCTATCATCAGCAAAGAGAAGGTGGGAAACCGAAGGACACGCGCGTGTGACACGCATCCCCGTTATCCTCCCTTGGTTCTCTGCATGACTGAGAAGGCGAGAGAGCGCTTCCGTGCATAGAATAAAGATGAAAGGAGACAAAGGATCTCCTTGGCGTAGGCCTCTACCAGGGACAATATTTCCTCTTGGTTGTCCATTCATGAGCACCTTGTATTTCACCGACGTAATGCAACGCATTATCCAGATAATCCAGGTTTCCGAGAAGCCCATCTTACGCATAACAGCTTCAATAAACGACCATTCCATCCTATCATATGCTTTACTCATGTCTGTCTTAATGGCCATCCTCTTGCTACGACCACTTGGTTTAGTTCGCAGAGCGTGGAACATTTCTTGTGCAATCATAATGTTATCTGAAATCTGCCTTCCAGCAACAAAAGCAGACTGAGTTTCTGAAATCAAGCCTGGTAGCACTTTTTTTAATCTCTGGCATAAGACCTTAGAGATTATCTTGTAACTGACATTGCACAAGCTGATTGGTCTAAATTGAGTCATCTCATTCGGCTTCGTTGTCTTTGGGATGAGACATATATTCGTGTCATTCAGTCCATTCGCCACTGTCCCCTCAAAAAGAAATTCATTAACCATAAGAGTTAAATCGTCCTTTACAATATCCCAAAATTTCTGGTAGAAAAGTGCAGTCAAACCATCTGGTCCTGGGGCCTTTTCTGGGTGCATAGCAAAAAGAGCTAATTTGACCTCCCATTCGGAGACCGGTCCTGTAAGGTTATCATTCATCTCCCCGGTAATAGTCGTAGGGACTTGTGCTAGAGCCTCTTCGATCTCCTCCGGGATTGAAGACTCAAAAATCTGTCTAAAATAGCTGGTAGCAATGGCTACCAGTCCTTCGTCATCCTCAACTATATTTCCATTCGCGTCTAGAAGCTGCGTTATCTTGTTCCTCCCTCTTCTTTGCTTTGTTAGGGCGTGGAAAAATTTAGTATTCCTGTCACCTTCTCGCAGCCAAAACACTCGACTTTTCTGTTTCCAGAACAGTTCTTCCGCCTTAAGAGCATCAGAGAGTTCTTTCAAAGCTGCTGCAATTTCCGCAGTTGTGGCGTTGTCATCTGCATATAGACCCTCCACTTTTTCTTTCAACTCCTCCACTAATTTCGCCGAATTAACATTATGTTGTCTTCTCCACTCGCTTAAGGCTTTCCTGCAGCTCGAAATATGTTCCATAATAGTCGCACTGGGAGGGAGATCAGGAGATTTCCATCCCTCAAGAATAACTTGCCTTAGCTCCTCATTATCCAACCATCTTTTATCAAATTTGAAATTTCTTGATCTCCTCATCGGTTTAATGAGTATGTTTGCAAGAATCGGACGATGATCCGATCCCCATAGCCTCATATATTTCACATTCGAGTGGGGAAACTTCTCATGCCAGTCTGCATTTCCTACTGCCCTATCGAGGCGACATCGCACAGTTTGTCCTCCTGCTCGCTTCCCCACCCAGGAGAGCATGTTCCCAGTGAAAGGGAACTCTAGCATCCCACAATCATTCAGCATCTGCTTAAAAGGCAGAAACGAACTATCCGGACGTTGTCTCCCTCCTTCTTTCTCAGTGTGTCCTGTAATTTCATTAAAATCACCTATCATGAACCAAGGTCCATTTCTTGTTGTTGAGAAACGCGTAAGGCGTTCCCAAACTTGATCTCGTCTTTCTAGTACAGGATCCCCATAAACAAACGTCATATAGACTTTTATTCCATCAATGACTGCCTCAATGTCAATCATACGGTTATTCGAAAATAAAACATTAACTTGAAATTCATCCATAAAAAATAAAGCTAAACCTCCGCTGAGTCCAAGTGGCTCAACAGTAAACAAATGGTCAAAACCTAAGTCGGTCTGAATGTTTTGCAACATCAGCCTCCTGTTCTTCGTCTCAGAAAGGAACACAAGTCCTGGGTGATGCTTCTGACACATCTCCGTAAGGCGTCGAACTGTGAGGTCGTTCCCAATCCCTCGACAGTTCCAACTGAGTGTCTTCATGGATGAGTTTTTGGGGTTTTTTTGGACCCCTCCAACTCATTAGCATCGTGATGAAACGTTCGTCCTTTCCTCGAACTGGTGTGACGATTGTGTTTTTTGTGTTCTGGATCCCCCGAGGAGGAGACACCATGCTTCCTTGGAGAACCTCGACGGAGGAACTCCACTTTCCTCATCGGCATTCCACGTGGGGCCAAAGAACGTGAGCTCCCCTTACTTGAACCTTTGCTCTTGTTACTCTTTCCTCCAAAGTGGGAACGTACCGGAGCGTCTTGAGACACAGCATCTTCTTCCATTTCTTCCAGCTCCTCTCCAATTAAATCATCCGCTTGCTCATTCCACACCTCCATATCGTTGTTTTGCTCTTGTTGATGCACCACCACACCGTCGGGCTCGACAATCTCCATATCCTGCAATGCACCTATTATCTGACCTCTTTCCAAATCCTCCTTATAACCATCATTCCCCATAGGAGAGAATGTAATAGCTCGAGGATCACCCCTATCGCGGAAAGTGATGTTGCCATCATTAGAAAGCAATCGGGATGGAGTTACAATAGTACTTGCAATTTTCCTTCCGCTACTCCGAGACGTTCCAACTATCTCGGATGGCTCGGACTCAACTTGCACTATTGACAGCCCCTCAGCATGAGTGTCATCATAGCCACCCGACTGCATTATACCACCATGTCGCTGCTCACGTCGGGAGGCCACATCCCTGACGTCTTTTGCTCTCCATGTTTGTGTCTTCTTCACCTCATACGGAGCGTATCTGCGACTATAACGCTGAGGTCCACGTTTGTCCTCTGATCTATGAACCCGGTTATCCCTATCGCTGTCATAGCGAGGCATAAACCGATCGTCCCGCGGTCTGTAAGCAATCTCAGAGCTCGATGATTTGACAGTCTCTGGTCTACGCTCATTACGCAACACAGGTTTGCGATCATTCCAGCTGTGATAACGATCACGCTCTGTTCTATCAGCCAACAAAGATTGGCGATTGTTTGGCTCAAAAGGAAGCTGAACCCGAGAGAAAACCCCAGCCTCCTTAGCCTGTAATCTTTGCTCTTCCATCTTCTTAGGACAATTCTGAGCTTCATGTGTCAGGAATCCACAATGTGAGCAGTGTTTAAAAAGCTTTTCATACTTGAACTGTATGGTTACTTCATCACCTCCTGGAGACTGCACCTTCTTATTGAAAATCAAAGGCTTCCTTGTGTCAACCTCCACCAGCAGCCGTCCCGCAGATAACTCAATTGTGTCAACGTGTCCAAGCTTCTTACCAATATTCTTCAAATTCCTCACCGTCCAGTAGTGCAGAGGTATTCCTGAGACCTCTACCCAGAATGGGATGACCCATGGATACTCATCGTGGACTACGGGTTCCCAACGAACCAGTACAAACATACAAAAATTGTAGTGGAAAGGTCCCTGACTAAGAACATGCTGAATATCCACTTCTGATGTAAAGTTTAGCAAGAACTTTCCATTACCAAGGTCATTTGCCGTAATTCTGTCTTGCAGACCCCATTGAGTAGGCATTGCTTTGATGAGCTTCTCAACGTTCTGTTTCTTAGGGTTCAGAACTTTACCAATGAGGGACATACGAAACTCCCGAATGGTATGAGACCCGTCATCCTCCTCCAACAAAATAGGCTCATCATCATCTTCAGACAAAATTCCTTTCCCTTTAACGTCTGCCATAGGAGCAGAAGAAAACCTATGAGAAGATCCCATAGTTGCGCAAGAGACCACGGATCCAGCGATCCAATGACAAGACGGATTTCTATACAAGCCAAAGAGCTAGTAAAAACCGATCCAGACAAGGGCAACAGCAGAGTTCAAACAGATGTAACAGTCGAGACCGAAAGCAACTTCCTTGGCGGGGAAGCTATGAAGATCCCGATCACCCTGTTGACGGAGCCGTAACACCACACGCACAGAGTCGATGAGATGGCTGATCTAACGTCAATGAACGTCTAGATCAGAGGAAGATCGAAATCCCAAAGAAGATCTCGATCTCAGAAGACGTCGCCTTAGAATCGCCTCAGAGCGCCGCTAGGGTTTTTTTTCGATTCAAAATTAAATGTATTAGTAATGGTGAAGTGTAATATTTATATTAAATAAATGGAAGATTACTTTAGTAAGTGCAAACACTAAAGGGTATTGAAAATAGAGAAGGGGTAGGAAGAATAGTTTTTTTTTTCAATAAGGGCATCTTGAGTTAATGTCCTCTAAAAAGGGAAAATGAAATGTCACCCAAATTGTATATTTTTGGTTGATTTTGCTTACAGAAATTTGAATAATTTTAATTAGTTTAATGACATACAATATAATTTGAAACATTTAAATTTCAAAGTTATCCTCAAATGAACATGCTTCTCGGAAAAAAAAAATATTTTTTTATAAATGTGTTAAATATAATTTGGTAATGAGATTTTTGAACATACGAAAGGCCATATGTTTTTCTAAAAGATTATATAGGATAACATATGTTTTTTATCGTTTTTTATAAGAAAAAGTAAAAGTTGATAGATTTTTGTCATAATATGTAACTTAAAATGTGCATAAAATGAATATTTGAACATAAACTATTAAAATAAAATAAAAAATTCTAAATTGCATATTTAAATATTTGTTTTACAAATTTATACATTTGATTGATTCTCACTTGGATAAACAAAAGTGACAAAAAAGGTGTTATATATAATTGTGGATTTAGGTCGGATGTTTTAAATATGTAGATGTAATATGAAGAACAAATTTAGAAATAATTTTTCAATTAAAAAATAATAATTTTAATGAAAATATAGTATCAATATTAAATTTCAAAGGAAAATATTTCTTCATAATAAATAAAATATTATTACATTTTGAATTGTAATATTATTGTTTTCATTTATTTTAAATTTGAAGTATAAGTAAATTACATTAAAATTAGGAGAAATCATGATATTTACAACTGTTTTCTCTCTCGGCCGAATAAAGCGACTTTCCAAAATTGACTCCAGCACCGGTTGTGCTCATTTCCTTTGTTTTGTTGTTAATAGGATAGATTAATAAAATTCTCTTTTGGTTCTATGGAGAATGCGAAAGGGAACGGGATTTTTAATCTTCAAAATCAGGTCCGTTCTCTGAGAGACTTCATTGACGTTTCTTCGTTGGTGATGATTGCTGTCTGTTTACTCTTGTTCTCTACCAGTACCAAAGCAATTCGCTGGTTCGTCTATGTAACCATTTCGTCCCTCATCAATACTGATAAGAGTTTTTCTGGTTATTTGATTTTCTTCGCCGGTGTCCTTCTTACTGGTATTTACTGCTCATGTTAAGAAATTTAGAGTTGCATTTCTCCAACTTTATTCCTTTGTGCTACCGCAGATGGCTATTTATATGGGTTGTTTATTGCGAGTATGTTTTGAATTCTTCTCTCCAAAGGTTATTTACTCTTATTACTAAACAGTTATAGGCTTAGTGGTACATACTCATCGTAATTGGGATCCTGGAGTATTATTAGTGGAGATATGCATAGACGAAGAAGTTTGTGTGGAACAGTCATACCTCTTGAACAATATGGAAAATTATCTTTGCATTGATATGTGTTGGCCTGCCTCAGTGAATGGAGTTCAATGGAGACGCTCATTTATCGTACTCGTTCAAAAAGTAGTGGATTTCACTATGATTAAGAAACTTGGTATCACAGTTCTGGAGGGGCAGATTGTTATGATGGTGGACACCCGACTAAGAATGTTTTTACTATTAACGAATCAAAAGATGATGATCGGTTTATGTGCTTATCGATATCAACACAAAAGAATATTTATAACTTGGAAAATAACTACAACAAAGCATGTTATCTCCTGGAGCAGGAGTGTGTGGGAACCGAAATTCACACTGTCGATTTCCGTTTAAATAAGGAAACTAAGAAAACCCTAGTTTCCCAGAGGACCCGGATATCTGTTAATTACCACACGTCAAGCAATCAGAACACGAAAATAACAACGATAAAAATAAGAAATCGAAAAGAGAGCAAAGTAGATCTTATTCCGAATCTGCGTATGAGCGTTACAACAAGGTATAAGCCTGAGCTCGAGAGCTGTCGGCGAGATTCCTAGTTCTAGCAACCCTAAGACGGCTAAACCTAATTGAGTCGCAGCTCGAAATAACAAAAACGAAAAATTGCCTAAATTGCTCTAAGTGCTAAGTTTGCTCTGAAAAAGTTCTCCCCTCTGCTCCTCGCCTAGGACTCCTTATATACTAGCTCCAAGGTCGGTTTACGCTTTTACTCTTCTGCCCTTAAGCCGTCATAGCATAAAATGGAGATTTTTTATTTTTCCCGATCTTCATAATTATCTTCAAAACTTCCGTATTTATCCGCGGAAACTTGACATTTATCCTTCCTCGTGGGCCAAGCGTAAACCATGCTGTGGTTTACGGGCTTTTGGGTAGGAAAATCGTAGGATGGGCTTCGAATCGTGTTTTAGGTCCCTTTGGACCGTCTTCCGACTCGACATGTTTACTACGAGTTTTCCGCGGTTTCTAATCCGCGAAGTTTGATCGATGAATTAGAATAGCGGGAAACATGGACTGAGCTTGCTACGGTCTTCGGGAGATAGCATTCGAAGGTTTGACGAGAATGCATGGACCGGTGTCGTGTCGATGTTCGGAAAGGTTCAATCGCTACACAGCGACCGAACTTTGGCTGGAATCCGGTCGCTACGTAGCGACCGAGTGAGACGAGCGCTCGGTCGCTACGTAGCGACCGAGCTTTGGCTTGAGCTCGGTCGCTACGTAGCAACCGAGCGGGACGATCGCTCGGTCGCTACGTAGCGACCGAGCGGGAAGATCGCTCGGTCGCTACGTAGCGACCGAGCTTGGCTGAGCTCGGCCGCTACGTAGCGACCGAGCGGGACGAGCGCTCAGTCGCTACGTAGCGACCGAGCTTGGCTGAGCTCGGTCGCTACGTAGCGACCGAGCGGGACGAGCGCTCGGTCGCTACGTAGCGACCTAGCTTGGCTAAGCTCGGTCGCTACGTAGCGACCGAGCGGGACGATCGCCCGGTCGCTACGTAGCGACCGAGCTTGGCTGAGCTCGGTCGCTACGTAGCGACCGTGCGGGACGATCGCCCGGTCGCTACGTAGCGACCGAGCTTGGCTGAGCTCGGTCGCTACGTAGCGACCGAGCGGGACGAGCGCTCAGTCGCTACGTAGCGACCGAGCTAGGCTGAGCTCGGTCGCTACGTAGCGACAGAGCGGGACGAGCGCTCGGTCGCTACGTAGCGACCGAGCTTGGCTGAACTCGGTCGCTACGTAGCGATTTGTTTCGAGCTTTTCGTCGGACATCTCGATTCTTTCTTCCGTAGAGCTTTTTCGTAAGAAAGAGTCTATTTTGAAAAATACTCTTCGGAGAGATTCTTATTTTTCTCCTCGGACGTTTTGAATGTTAAATTCGTCGTAACCGTTTTTGACCCCAACAGTTAGCCCCCCAGCCCGTTAGAGTTGTGATTCTAGCGGGTGGATAGGTGATTTTGACAAGTTTAAGTGTATTAGACAAAATTTACATTTAAAATTCCGCGGAAAAAAGTTGTCGAGACGACATTCCGAACCCATACTTCTATAAGTAGTGAGCTCCTGTCATTCATTTTCTTCACACCTTTCCTTCTTCATTCCTTCAAAAACCTCTCTAGTTTCATAACTTTCCTCTCAACATGTCTTCCTCCCAAGGTGATAAGAAAGATTCCGACGTCGAGATGGGTGAGGCCACTTCTCCGGCTCCGATTCCAACTTCTCCGGCGGAAGTGCCGGCTTGTGTTGCCGGTCATCTTTCTTTCCGAGAAAAACTAGTTCGTCGTCAAGCCGAGAAAGAACTAGCTCAAACCGGGTCCGAGCTTCCGTCTTCTTCCGTGCAGGTCGTTGCCCCGTGTCATGGGATCGTCGTCGCTGCTCCTCTCCCGCAAGTCCTACCTGCGGGATCTTCCACGACTCTGATCCTCGTCGAGGACAAAGAGAAAGCCGCTGACTCTATACCTCCGCCTCCAGCCAGAAAAGAAATCGTTCTGCCATTGCGTGCTCCTAGCGCTGTCCTGGCTACTCAGCCTAAGAGTCAGAAGAGGAAACTTGCCAAGGGCGGCGACGGGGAGACTTCGCAGCGAGGTGGGTCGAGCCTAGCGTTGGGACTTCGCGGAAAGGTTTGTTTCTTGTTTGAATTCTCGATCGTCTTTCGTGTATTCTTTCCACGGACTTAGTCTAACCAATTTTACCGTTCGCAGTTCATATCGTTGATCGATGGGATGATCAGCGAATGTGGTTCTGAGACCAGTCGCCTTTCCGGGGAGTTGGTGGAGCTTCAGGGCAGATGGTCCGAAACCGAGGCTATGTTGACGGCTGTCGAGGACTCTCACTCTGCGAAAGTGTCGAAGCTCGAGGTTGCGATAGGAGAGCTTGAGAGGGACCTCGGGAAGACGGCGAGTTCCTTGCTTAAGGAAAAGAAGGCCAGGAAGGCCAAATCCTCGGAGGTGCGTCGACTCCAGCGTCAAATCGAGAGTGATGCTGGACTAGCGTGCCGCGGGATCCAAGAGGCTACGGATGCCCTTCGCGCGGAGTTTCAAGCTCGCTTGGCGAAGATTTCTGCTTCCCTGGGTTCCCTCGAGTGTATCCGGAGTAGGGATTTTGCTTTGGCGACGATTGAGGGTGGGATGGCCGTAGTTCAGTCGTTCCAAAGTGAGACTCCCCCGACCTTGGAGGCCGAAGAGGCCCGGCTGTCCGGCTGCAAGGGAGATATGGCGGCCGGGGATGGAGATTTTGATCTTATCCTGGCCGACCTGAAATCCGCATGCTTCCTTCCGACGTGTTCAGAAGACCCAGAGGGGAAAGACCCTATGGTCGGAGAGAACGGAAGTGACGCGGCTCCAGGCTCGGACGAGGCAGCGGGTGAAGAGGGGGCGTAAGTTCTGAGGGTGACTTGGGTTAGATCTCTTGCGAGAGATTTTTTTTATGTTTTTATGTTTCGGCCTTGAATGGCCTTGTTTGTATTTCGGGACTGGCCGTGTGTGGCTTTGAATCCCTGCCGCTCCGCGGCTTTATAATATGATAATCGGATAACGCTTTTTATGAATTTGTGAATAGTGGGGAGGAAGGTGATGAGTTGTCGTCTCATATCCTTCTTCGATTGTGAAATGTTTTATTCGAGGCCTGTTTCGAGAGTTCTTCCGCGAGACGTGAACTCTGCGGGGGTGCTGAAGGTATCGAACGTAAACATAGAGGCGTGGTTTAAGAATCTCCTATCTTTCGATATCATGCCTTTGAGATGTTAGAGACCAGTGCGCTGGGTTTAGGGCAAGACCTAGGTTTACTTTCGGTTTAAGGATTGTGCGGTGACTAACCGGCTATTGTTTTTCCTGTCGCGATTTCTTCCTGATTCGTATCAATGTAAAGTCCGCGAAAAGTTCTCGGCTTATATGACTTGTTTGATACGAATCGAGCATCTCTCCGGAGACCGGAAGTGCTAGACCAAAATTTCGGATTTCTTTTATAGCGCTATTATCCTTGTGTTGGATGTAAGAGAGTCATCTCCGTGAGATGTCTATGTCTGTTTAGGACGTTTGTGAGTTCGATGTGATCAGCATCGTACTTGGTGGCGTGTGCTTTTGTTTTTATTATTTTGCGCAAAATGAATGTTAATGTGTGCATGTGTGTGTCTTTTTGCGGAGATTTCGTTTGCTCGGAAGAAACCAGCTTTGAGGCATCTTTTGCGACGTCTCGCGATGCTAAAGGTTGATTCTCCCAAGCGGCCAACTGATTTCCGAAGACCTTGTTGCGATTTCGCGGGTGAGGATGTTTTAGTAAGTCGAAAACACCAAAAGTGTGGTAAGAAGTTTTTTCGATTTTTTGGGAGTATACGAGTACACGTACCCACTCCCCCCCCCTTTTTTAATGAGGGGGGACAGCTGAATTTGCCTTTCGGCAAACTGCCTACGTACTCCTTGCGGAGATCAAGCCGTCTCGTAGTTCAGTGATTGCGAGTTGGTTTGTTTAGTGATAGTATTTTTTGAGATGCATCGCATTCCAGGTTCTAGGGATTTTTATGCCTTGCATGTTGGTTATTTCGTAAGAACCTGGTCGGACGACTTTTTCGATTTTATAGGGACCTTCCCAGTTTGCTCCGAGTTTTCCCGCGTTTCGTTCAGCGGCGTTTTGGAAGACTTTGCGAAGGACCAGATCTCCCTGATTGAACCTACGATTCCGTACGTTGGAATTATAGTATCTTGCAGCGGCGTGCTGGTAGTTTTGAATTCGGATGAGCGCTCGATCCCGGCGTTCGTTAATGAGGTCGAGGTCGTCCAAGAGCATAGCATTGTTGAGTTCCTCTCGTTCAGGTAAGAACCTTCTTCGAACACCGGGAAATTCTACTTCTGCGGGAATCATGCACTCCGTGCCGTATACCAGGGCGAAGGGAGTTTCTCCCGTTGCTCGCCTTGGGGTGGTACGGTGAGACCAGAGGACTCCCTCGAGTTCGTCGGCCCATCTACCTTTTTTGGCCTCCAAGCGTTTCTTCAGCCCGTCGAGAATGGTCTTGTTGATTGTTTCAGCCTGTCCGTTGCACTGCGGATATCTGGGAGTTGACTTGTTGAGTCGTATCTTCCACTTTTCGCAGAATGCCTCGAATCGGGTGGAAATGAATTGAGACCCGTTATCGGTTACGATTTCGTAAGGAACTCCATGCCTACAGATAATGTTTTTCCATACGAAATTCTCGACTTGGACGTCTTTTATACTTGCGTATGAGTCCGCCTCTACCCATCTTGAGAAAAAATCGGTAAGGACTAGAAGGAAACGCTTTTGCTTTGAATTATGTAGAGGTCCGACGATATCCATGGCCCAGCGCATAAAAGGATAAGGCGATGTGATGGAAGAAAGAACTTCGGCCGGTTGTCGGATAGTTGGCGCATGCCTTTGGCATTTTTCGCATTTTCGTGTGAATTTCTCGCAATCTCCGATCATTGTTGGCCAATAGTATCCGTGGCGTTTGATTTTCACGGCCAGTGATCTTCCGCCGGAATGGTTGCCGCATGAGCCGGAATGTATTTCCTCCATTACTTTCCTCGCCTTTTCTCCTTCCAGGCACGTCAGGAGTGGTCCGGAGAATCTCCATTTGTAGATTTCGCCGTCCACTGTTACGTAGCGTGCGGCCTGTGTTCGGATCTTGCGAGCCGCCCATTTTTCGGCGGGCAGTTGCCCGTCGATAATGTAGTCTCGAATCGCAGCCGTAATCAGATTGCTCCGATGGTGGTGACATCGTAATCTCTTCTTCCTCGTCGTCTTGACCCTCTATGAGATTGCAACGACTGGTGGTCCGATACTCGGATGTTCGATGAATTCAACTGGAATTACCCTTTTGAGTCCTGGATCGGAACTTGATGCTAAGGCCGCGAGGGCGTCCGCCTGGACATTCTCGGAACGGGGGATCCGGGTAAGGGCGAAACAGTCGAAGTCTTGAGCTAGACCTTGGACCAGTTTGAGGTACGCGCTCATCCGTTCGTCTCTGGCTTCATATTCTCCGCTGAATTGACTGGCCACTAACTGGGAGTCGCAGTAAGCGTGGAGATTACGTATTTTTAAGCCATGAGCCAAACGTAGACCTGCGATCAATGCTTCGTATTCGGCCTCGTTGTTTGAGGCATGGAATTCCAGTCTGAACGATTGTTCCAAGATCTCGCTCATTGGAGATGTGAGACGGATCCCGATACCCGATCCTTGCTTGGATGAGGATCCGTCGACGTGGAGGAGCCAGGTAGAATTTGGTTCCTCATTGGTTATTGCCCCCGCTGGAAGTTCGACCAAGAAGTCTGCAAGCACTTGTGATTTTGCGCTTGTCCTTGGTCGCTATTCGATGTCATACTCGCTCAACTCGATCGCCCACTTAGCCAAACGACCTGATTGACTTGGGCTATGCAGAATTGTCCGTAAGGGAAAAGTCGTGAGGATGACAATCGTGTGGGATTGGAAATATGGTCTTAGTTTTCGGGCCGATGTCACGACCGCGCATGCCAATTTTTCCATCAACGGATACCTAGATTCGGCGTCCAGCAAGGTTTTGCTTACGTAGAAAATAGGTTTCTGCTCTCCGCATTCTTCCCTGATCAGGACTCCGCTTACGGCCGTTGCTGACACCGCGATGTACAAGAATAAGGGCTCTCCTTCCACAGGTTTTGCGAGGACTGGAGGAGTAGCTAAATAACGCTTCAGCTGTTGGAAGGCGTTTTCGCACTCTTCCGTCCATTCGAATTTTTTATTTCCTCGCAGGACGTCGTAGAAGGGCAAGCACTTATCTGTTGATCGTGAAATAAACCGGTTAAGTGCTGCGATTCTGCCGGTCAGTCTCTGGACCTCCCGCTTGTTCTTTGGTGAAGCCATCTCGATTAGTGCGTTGATCTGTTTTGGATTTGCTTCGATGCCGCGGTTGGTGACCAAGTAGCCGAGGAATTCTCCTGATGCCACAGCGAATCTACATTTCGTCGGGTTGAGCTTCATGTTATGGGAGTTTAGTTGTGCAAAGCATTCTTCGAGATGTGATACGTGATCTCTTGCTTTGAGGGATTTGACGAGCATGTCGTCGATATAAACTTCCATCGTTTTTCCGAGTTGTTTGGAGAACATTCGGTTCACGAGTCGTTGGTAAGTTGCTCCAGCGTTTTTGAGGCCGAAGGGCATTACCTTATAGCAATAAGTTCCGCGATCGGTAATGAACGCAGTCTTCTCACGATCGTCGGGATTCATCCTAATTTGATTATAACCTGAGAAGGCATCCATGAAGGATAAGAGTTCGTTGCCCGCTGTTGCTTCTACCAATCGATCGATATGTGGTAGAGGGAAGCTATCCTTTGGACATGCCTTGTTTAGGTCGGTAAAATTTACGCAAACTCGCCACTTCCCGTTTTTCTTTTTGACTACTACGGGGTTGGCGAGCCAGTCCGGGTATCTTACTTCCGTTATCGGCCCAACTTTAAGCAGTTTTTCGACCTCATCGTTTACTGCGGTAGCACGTTCGGGTCCCAGCTTCTGTCTTTTCTGTTTGACGGGTTTGAATGTCGGGTCGATATTCAGCTCGTGACATGTTTTATTAATGTCGATTCCTGGCATATCTTCTGCAGCCCATGCGAAAGTATTAAGGTTCTTTTTAAGACAGGTTATGAGTTCTGTCCTTAAAGGCTCGTGGAGATTGGCTCCAATCTCGACGCAGCGTTCTGGAAAGGCTTCGTCGAGACAGATCGTTACCACGGGTTCGCATGTTGGCTCGCGTTTTTCATCTAGAGCTGCGATGCTGCGAGACTGCCAAAAGAATTCTGCTGAATCCTGACTTCGCGTATTTTTGCTGGAGGTCTTTTTCTCCGCTTTCTTAGGAGTAACTTCGAGGATCGGTCTCTTTCGTTTTAGTTCCGCGGCGAAACAAACCTGCTAAACTCTTGGATTTCCCCAGATTACCTCGACTCCGTTAGGGGTCGGGAACTTGAGGCAAAGATGGTAGGTTGATGGGATTGCGCGCATGGTGTTTAACCATGGCGTCCCCATGATAACGTTGTAAGATGCGGGGCGGTCAACGACTAGAAACTCTGTGACGTTAGTCACGGTTCTGGCTTTGACAGCGAGTCTAATCGATCCATAGGCCATGGTCGTTTCCCTCGAAAGTCCTAGCAATGGGCTTGGGTATTTCGCGATTTCGGATTGACTGACCCCCATCTTTTCAAGAGTGTCTTTGAAGATGATATCGGCCGAGCTTCCGGTATCGATTAGTACTCTAGCGACGTCGATATCTCGAATCGTCAACTCGATAACAAGGAGATCGTTTCGAGGTTTGGCCCGATCGATCGTTTCTCCCCCCTTGAATGAGATGACGTTCGCGCACGTCGAATCTCGCATATCGTTCCTGATCATTGAGTGGCTTTTGCGGGTTAGATTGATCCGTAAGTTCCCCTCCTTCTAGCGCCAAACTGTGGGAACCGAAATTCACACTGTCGATTTCCGTTTAAATAAGGAAACTAAGAAAACCCTAGTTTCCCAGAGGACCCGGATATCTGTTAATTACCACACGTCAAGCAATCAGAACACGAGAATAACAACGATAAAAATAAGAAATCGAAAAGAGAGCAAAGTAGATCTTATTCCGAATCTGCGTATGAGCGTTACAACAAGGTATAAGCCTGGGCTCGAGAGCTGTCAGCGAGATTCCTAGTTCTAGCAACCCTAAGACGGCCAAACCTAATTGAGTCGCAGCTCGAAATAACAAAAACGGAAAATTGCCTAAATTGCTCTAAGTGCTAAGTTTGCTCTGAAAAAGTTCTCCCCTCTGCTCCTCGCCTAGGACTCCTTATATACTAGCTCAGAGGTCGGTTTACGCTTTTACTCTTCTGCCCTTAAGCCGTCATAGCATAAAATGGAGATTTTCCATTTTTCCCGATCTTCATAATTATCTTCAAAACTTCCGTATTTATCCGCGGAAACTTGACATTTATCCTTCCTCGTGGGCCAAGCGTAAACCATGCTGTGGTTTACGGGCTTTTGGGTAGGAAAATCGTAGGATGGGCTTTGAATCGTGTTTTAGGTCCCTTTGGGCCGTCTTCCGACTCGACATGTTTACTACGAGTTTTCCGCGGTTTCTAATCCGCGAAGTTTGATCGATGAATTAGAATAGCGGGAAACATGGACTGAGCTTGCTACGGTCTTCGGGAGATAGCATTCGAAGGTTTGACGAGAATGCATGATCCGGTGTCGTGTCGATGTTCGGAAAGGTTCAATCGCTACACAGCGACCGAACTTTGGCTCGAACCCGGTCGCTACGTAGCGACCGAGTGAGACGAGCGCTCGGTCGCTACGTAGCGACCGAGCTTTGGCTTGAGCTCGGTCGCTACGTAGCGACCGAGCGGGACGATCGCTCGGTCTCTACGTAGCGACCGAGCTTGGCTGAGCTCGGTCGCTACGTAGCGACCGAGCGGGACGATCGCTCGGTCGCTACGTAGCGACCGGGTTCGAGCCAAAGTTCGGTCGCTGTGTAGCGATTGAACCTTTCCGAACATCGACACGACACCGGGTCATGCATTCTCGTCAAACCTTCGAATGCTATCTCCCGAAGACCGTAGCAAGCTCAGTCCATGTTTCCCGCTATCGCCCGGTCGCTACGTAGCGACCGAGCGGGACGATCGCCCGGTCGCTACGTAGCGACCGAGCTTGGCTGAGCTCGGTCGCTACATAGCGACCGAGCGGGACGAGCGCTCGGTCGCTACCTAGCGACCGAGCGGGACGAGCGCTCGGTCGCTACGTAGCGACCGAGCGGGACGAGCGCTCGGTCGCTACGTAGCGACCGAGCTTGGCTGAACTCGGTCGCTACGTAGCGACTTGTTTCGAGCTTTTCGTCGGACATCTCAATTCTTTCTTCCGTAGAGCTTTTTCGTAAGAAAGAGTCTATTTTGAAAAATACTCTTCGGAGAGATTCTTATTTTCCTCCTCGGACGTTTTGAATGTTAAATTCGTCGTAACCGTTTTTGACCCCAACAGAGTGTGCGACGTATTGCGATGTAACAGATGGGTCACATCAAATGATCTTATAATTGATGAAAGGCTTTTGATCACAACATATGGCAGCCAAAAATAAGATCATATTAGACCAAAATGAAATTGAATAAAGTTAGCGAATCAGTTTATTCTACGGATGAGTTAGTTAGCATCATGTTATTATTTTTCAATTTCAAGTTCATAAAAAAATGTAACTGTTGAAATTTTGTTTTTTCTTGTAATGTGTTTGAACTTTATTTGATATTAATAAAGTTATAATTGTTTCCGTAAAAGAAAATCCAATTACCACCGTCAGACCAAGTCATGAACCAACCCCTAAAATCAGTCTCCAAATTAAAGAAAATGATATTTGGCTCTCTTTCACTCTTTGTCTTAAATCAAAATGTCGTCAAGAAAGGAGACTCACCAAACTAGGAAGAATTGGGAGAAGCTGATACGAGAAAGAAAACAAACAAGGTAAGTATCTTCACTCATATTGATTTTGATTTTGATTTAGGGGAACGTTATCTCTCGTTAAGTCGTGTATTTTGAAGTCAATTTGGGGTAGCGTGGTGTCTCTCTCGACTCATGTATATAGTGTAGGTAATCAGTGTGTCCTTAACTATGGCAGAGAAGAGAAGATAGATAAGGAAAGGTGGACGAGAAAGAAGAAAGTGAAGCGTGTGACGGAGAAAAGTTCTTCTAAAGAAGAAGCTCGAGAAGTAGAGACAGCAAACTCTTGAGAAGAAGAAGAAACTTTGAACTCTTGTAAAGAAGAAAACACTAAGTTGAAGAAGTACAAAAACAGAAGAATTTGAAGAATATGTAAACTCAAGTGAAAGAGAAAAAGGAGAGAGAGAATCTTAGAAGAGCTCGGCGTCATGGACTCGGATTGTTGATAAAATCCATATGAATGTAGAAGAAAGAGATAAGGATGAAGGAAGTAGCAGCCGAACCATAAGCCACAGTAAGGACACAACAGTTAGTAGTTCTACCTCACTTTCCTCGTAGTTTGGCAAACACATTGGTAGAAATAGGGATCACTACTTCGGTATTGATAGGAAGAAATATTGGTGAGTGATCATAATTAAGTAATTGGACATAGTTTGATGATATCTTAGCTGGTTTTGGGGTAGAACTAGCTAAAACTAGTCTTTTTATTTTTGTACTGCTGGTATAACTAGGTAGAACTTATTCCAACTGTTTACTTGTTGCAGGATTCCGAGGATGAACCGACATAAATACAACCTATGTCCATGTACTTCCCTCTGACAGAGTATAAAAAGAAGAATAATAATATCAAAAAAAGAGTTTTATCGCTGAATGTTTGAAAATCTAGAGGATTTAAGCTCTCTGCTCAATAGAATAAAGAGGAATTGGTTTGAGAATCCTCCACAATTCAAACACATATTCCACATGCCAAAGGACGGAAACTACAAGCTTATAGGCATGTGGATGCTCATGCTTTGAATGACATGCTTTTTGAAGAAAAAAGAAGCTTGGTTTGCGGTAAATTGATGTCTCATCCTCTATGGTATTAGGGAACACACGCTGTTATCAGGATTAGACTGCAAAAACCTATCCAACAAACTACAAGCAAGCCGGAAACATGAAATTAGTGAAAACTTTTTTTGGCAATGGAACAGTAAGATATCAAGACGTGAAAGAAAATCTTGAAGAAATGGAACCTTCTCAACATATGATCATGTCTTGTACTTCCTATCCAATAATATTATCGAGAAGAGAAAGATCAAAACATATGCTATTTATGTAAGACATTTTCTTGGAGAAGATTTTCCTTTGAACACATGCTAAGAGAGATTTCAAAGACTTTGTCTCATTTTGGAGTGGTCGTTAAGTAGGGTGTGATATGGCCGATTCCCAATTTCGGTAATCCTATGGAGGTAAGTTTTATTTGGTGCAGTGACTTACAAATTATATTCGTTTACGTTACTGTCCAACTGATTTGTTCCACTAAAATGCTTTCCATTACAACATTTCAAAAACAAGTGCATAGGATCAGAATATATATGCTACGTGATATATGAAGGGAGTTATGTTCAACATTTTCAGGGATAAATTACGTTATTGTATTCCTTTCCGTTTTTCATATTTTTATTCTATTATTTTTTCATGATAAGTTTTTAGTGAGACAATACCTAATGCAAAATGGATAATCAAAGACGAGTGTTAAGAATAATGATTATCCACCATAATCCACCTTATGAGATAGATACCTATCATAATCTCATAAATGGTATCACCCACTGCACATATTTTTTTCACCTTCAATAAAAAAATGTACGTGTAATGTTTATGCTATAAATGGACTCGTCTTTAACTTGTATAAAATCATTTGCTCATGTTCTCTTTTAGAGGCAAAATATATGTTAATTTTAATATAATTTGTTATCCATTTCGATTCAAATCCAAAGTCTGGATATCTCTATCTTTATGAAACAAAGAAAAATACTGATACGCACTGTTCGTAAGAACAAAGCAAATCTCAAATATTAATATTTTTAAAAATAGATATCTGATCCATTATATGCTTATATCTATTCTATTAAAACAGCAGTGTGACCCATTGATAAAAAGTTATGTCCAACTTAAATTTTAATAATACATACCTTTTTAATATAACTGCAATGAAATATATATATATTATGTAACCCCCCACTTAAAGTACCTAATGATCGGCAACCACCACTTTTTGTAACTGTATCCATATATCTTATTTTTGTTATGTAACCACCATTATTTTTACTGTTCAAATCCCAACAATTTTTTCGATGATGTTCATGTATTTTATTTTTCCTAACATAATCCCAACTATTACTCGGATTCTTTATTTTAATTAATATTTTTTATTAAATATTTTTACTTTCACCCATAAATTTTTGAAAATTTATTGAAACTGTTTTTATTATAAAATTTTATAATATTAATTAAAATATAATAGATATATTTTAATATTTTTATAATTTCAATTTTAAATTTTTTATTAAATATTTTTACTTTTGTATATATATTGATTTAAAAAAAGAAAAAAATTATCCTCCCGCAACCGCCCGCAACCGCAAACGGTAGCTGGAGCCAGCTTTTGAATTTATGAGATTCGGAGCGGGTTGAAGCGGTTTAGAGCGATTTGAGTGATTGTTGCAAACCGCCGACAACCGCTACCAACCGCAAAAGCAGCGTTTGCGGGTGGTAGCGGAAAAACCAGTCGCACAATTAATAGAATTTATGGTATATTTGTATTTTAATATTTTTACATAATTTAAATGAATATCCATATTTGAACTGAACCCGTAATGATCCAAACTGAATCCGAACTAAAATTTATAAATATCCAAATAGGTTTTAATCTCTCATCTAAAGACCAATATCTGAATAGTCGGAATCGAACCTGAACTCTTATCCCTCATGTAGTCTATAATATGAATATATGATCACAGATAAAAACACAAATATGATTACAAAAAAAATACATATATGATATAAAGAAAGACACAAATACATATGGAACTTGATTTATTTAATATACTTACAAAAATTATCTATTCTATTAAATTCATATCATACAAAAATATGATTCTACAAACACACAATCATATAAATTATATTAGACAAAAAAATTTAAAAACAAAACATATACCCGCCCTCTCGAGGGCGGGTCAATATCTAGTATATATTTAAAATTATATATATGAATCAGAAATCTGGTTAAAATTTTAAAAATTTCTGGATATCTGGAACACCGCATATCCGGATAGCTACAGATCGAATCGAATTGGATAATTAGTTATTTGACTAAACGGATCGGATCATAAATACTTCCAAAAACCGCGATATTCGATTCGTGTAAACGACAAAGTATAAACATTACTATTATTTCCTCTTGTTTACTTTTTAAAGAAAAAAAAATAGTATAATATATATTTGAATACACGACAAACTGTATGCATAAGCAACGAGTATAAACATTTGATAAAGAAAAAGCTTTCTTGGTATCATAGGATTAGTAGTAAGAAGTACTGAAAGGTGAAATCTTTCACAGCACACATACGCGCTTGCATTTCTGGCTACCACACTCCAACGTGGACTAATTTATGGTTATACCCCTGAAGCAAAGACCTTCCACGACAAAAACGTTGAGGGTATAAATGGTATTTACACATAAGCCGACAACAAAAAGGAGATGACCGTTTGAAAGATCCGCAAATCTCAGACGTTTCAAATCATTTATTTCACATTAATCACAATCTAAGAAATTAAAACTTTGTTTTCCAGTTCCACCGCTAGAAATAACCACTCGAATCCGTTTCTCACTGAGAACTGAGAAGAGAGTTATCTGAATCTGTAGTTTGCTTAGAAGAAGAGGAAACAAAGAGCATATTTTTTTACAATGTTGATGTCGAATTGTGCGTCGGTGGAAGAAGAGACTAAGGAATCTGAATCCGTGGCGGCGAAGGAAGATGACGCTGATCATCATCCTTACGCGTTTCACGTTTCTGGACCGAGGAACGTATCTTCTCCTAACTGGAGAGATCTAATCAATTCCAGTTGGTATGATTCCTCTCGCTCTGTTTTCTTACTATTTCTGTTTTTTTTTTGGATTCTTCTGTAGATTTTTAGACAATTTGGTTTGTGTTTTTTTCTTTTCTTTCAAGTTTCTGAGAGAGACATTACAGCAAAACCCTGTTTCTGTTCTTCGGATCTGGACTCAGAGTTGGTTTCTGTTTTTAATTCACAGATCTTGTGTCGATTTTCTGTATCTGTAGGAAGGATCCAAACTATAAGAGGACAGTAATGGCATGTTTTATTCAAGCAGCGTACTTACTTGAACTCGACAGACAAGAGAACCGAGACGAGCAAAACGCTCTCGCACCCAAATGGTGGATTCCTTTCAAGTACAAGTTAACGCAAACGCTGATTGATGA
Organism: Brassica napus; assembly: GCF_020379485.1. Lineage (NCBI taxonomy): Eukaryota > Viridiplantae > Streptophyta > Magnoliopsida > Brassicales > Brassicaceae > Brassica > Brassica napus. Next base: position 6,812,695 of record NC_063443.1, read on the forward strand.
GAGAGACGGATCCATATTTGGAGCTCTTCTTGAATGGGACAGATCTGCTGCAATGGCTGACTTAGTCGTCATCAGACCGAGCGGTGCACCAAAAGCAGTACTTGCGCTAAGAGGAACGATACTCAAGAGCCTTACCATGAGACGTGATATCCAAGACGATCTCCGGTTTTTAGCTTGGGAGAGTCTTAAAGGCTCTGTGAGGTTTAACGTTGCTCTCGAAGCGCTGGAGTCAGTAGCGAAGAGATATGGTAGCAGTAATGTCTGTGTTGTGGGTCACTCTTTAGGAGCAGGTTTTGCTTTACAAGTTGGCAAGGCATTGGCTAAAGATGGGCTGTTTGTTGATGCGCATTTGTTCAACCCACCTTCTATATCTTTAGCTATGAGCTTAAGAAACATTGGTGAAAAAGCTGGTGTTGCTTGGAAACGACTCATGTCGATGCTTCCTCCGAGAAACGAGCCTTTGGTACCAAATGGTTGTGAAGAAGAGGCTGCTCCTGGGAGTGTTTCAGGAGGGTTTAGGAACTGGGTACCGAGTTTCTACGGACAGAATCAGAAATCTTCTGTGGATTTGAGAAAATGGGTGCCTCATTTGTATGTGAACGACAGTGACTATATCTGCTGCCACTACACAGACCAGGATGGAGTGAACGACAAGGGAGAAGTGAACAACGACAAGGAGAACCAGAGTCCTGTTGTGAAGAACACTATTCCTCAAGCAGCAGCAAAGCTTTTCGTGATGTCAAAAGGGAAACAGAAGTTTCTCGAGGCGCATGGGTTAGAACAATGGTGGTCGGAGAATCTAGAGCTTCAATCAGCTATTCACAGCAGCAGGCTGATCACTCAGCAACTCAAGTCATTATACAGTGTCAAGTAAACATCAAGAAGTCGTTCAATAAACGCCTTTGTTCCCTTTTGCTATCTTTACGGTTTGACCTAAGAACATTTTTTCCAGGAAATGTAATTAGCATAAGTGTTCTAGCATAAGTGTTAGAACAATGGTGGTCGGAGAATCTAGAGCTTCAATCAGCTATTCACAGCAGCAGGCTGATCACTCAGCAACTCAAGTCATTATACAGTGTCAAGTAAACATCAAGCAGTCGTTCAATAAACGCCTTTGTTCCCTTTTGCTATCTTTACGGTTTGACCTAAGAACATTTTTTCCAGGAAATGTAATTAGCATAAGTGTAAGAAAGACCAGTTGTAATGGATCTGCAACATTTTGTCAATAATTGTGCCAATAACAATCATACGGGGGCCACAGAAAGAAAAAACAAGTTAAAATGCACCGACCGACTGGCTTTTGTTGCCAATACTTGTGCCAATAACCATCATATGGTTGTTGTAAGTCGCTTATTCATTTTGTTGACAAAAAAAAAATATAATTGAATAAATCAGCAAATCAATGCTAAGAAATCCTAGCTGTCTGCTGATGCTGCTGCTAAAAGATCCTCCCATGTGACTAATTTTTCTCTTGGTTTATTTCTGTCAATACCCATTTGTTTTTCTTTGGCATCAATCTTCTCCCAACCACTAGAACCTACCATCTTCACCTCTTTCTTCTCAAGCAACTGCATCAGTCCCTTGCTTCCTTCTTTTTCGCCTTTACCAACACCTTCTTCTTCAATGTCTTGGCTTATGCTACCAACCTACAACACATTTTTTTTAAATCCCAATCTTAATAGATTAAGAACATCAGTGGACAAGTTTGGTGTTGCTTACTGTTTCTTCTGCACAGTAAAGGTTTGTGGCAATTATGCCTACTGGTCCTCTTTTGAGCCATCCACATACGTATAAGCCTGGCTCTGTCTGTGAAATGTCTCCACTAACCACTCGACCTCTTACATTCGGGACAATACCTTCAAACAAGACAAAAAAATCAGAAGAACACATCGTTTTTTTCCTTTCTCATACGCATTTATCGCACAAAACTTTCATATCAGACCCACCTTTCTTGTGATCGAAGGGTAAACCGTTGACTGGAACCGACTTGTAACCAATGGCTTTCAGCACCATACTGCAAAAACCGAACATGCTTTCATTCAAATTTGTTCACTGAGAATCTTTCATTAAAAATGATCTTTTACTACCTGCAGTTAATATCTTCAAACTCTCCTGTACCAACTGCAATTTGCTTTCCGCTTCCAACACCTACAAGTAAGTACCAAGAGACATATGGTGGATCAAGTGTTTACACTATTGTATCCTTAGCAATCACTTATCCATTTCTAGTGCTTTTAGACAGCTGAGCTATAAAGAAACAGGACATGATGATATAGTTTCAACTTGAGGTGCACTTACTTTCAAGAATGGTTTTCTCCAAGTTTACACCAGAAACATGACCCTTGCTTTCATCTGACTCTAAGAACCGCTCAGGTTGGCGGAAGAAAACAAAGTGAAGCTCTCGTTGACCACAGTCTCCTTCGGATGTTCCTTTTGCTGCTGCAGCAGCCTTTGACAGTAATTCATAGATCCTCTTCCTGGCTCTACTGCTTTTCATTTCTTCCTTTGGAAGAAAAAAAAAGGATAAACATCCGGGTCGATATACCACAAAGGATTGAACCAACTTTTGTGGATTCCAATGAAAGTAGGCATAAAAGTAATATTACAGTTCCTCTTAAATGCAAAAAGACGGTTTAAAATAGGTACCTCATCAGCAGGAGTTACACTCAAGTCAGTTTCCTTTATTCGAATGTGCAAGTTCTTAATCCCTGCATTGTAGAGAGATGCAACAAAAGACATTACAAGATATTGCACATCATTAAATATGGAGCAGAATGATAGAGTAGTTTTAACTAAATGTAAGAAAAAACAATGGAACCTGAGGTCTGTTTCTATCCTAAATATATAATTTTGATGCAACTTGGAGAGACCGGTAAATCTCCGAACCCATTTATCAAAAATTAAAGAGATTGTTTCATGCAACCACACTTCCACAGTTCTACTCAAACACGCTCACAAAAGCAGGCTAAGCAGCAGCAGCACACACACCATACCACAGTTAAAATCATATAGTTACAGATTGTTCCCCATTCACACGATTTGGTCCCAAAGTTAATTCCTCTTTGATTTTTTCTTTAGGGGATTTATCGACAAACACAATCTAAAGCCCACTATGCGATGGTTTAGATATGTAACATACCTAGAATTTCTCGAAGCTCTTTAGCAGTCAATGCTGCTTGAACTGGCCCCCGTCTTCCAACAAGATACACCTTCCTGTAGACGTTACGGCTTTGTATTATGAACTATAGTTGGTTGTCTCGACTATAAGAAAGATGGAATGCAACAGTATCTAACTGGTGGACCTTATAGAACTTTCTTCCAGCGCAGATAAAGCATGAGTAGCTATATCAGTCGACGCCAATTCTGTTGTCGGTCTTAAGAAAATCCGAGCAACATCTAGAGCTACATTACCCTTAAATTTGAATGATTCATATGTCAGAGAGATCCTGAGAAATGCATTTACTCGGATACATTTGGTACAAAAGAAAGAATTATCAAACCATATATTATATTAGAGTACCTGGCCAAGAATAACAGCAGTGTCAGAGCTTTTCAAGTCAGGTTTCAAACTACTGTAGTCGGGATGCCCATTATACCACCAGACGAATTCTCTTGCGGAGAACACACCACCCAAACTCTATCAAAGTAAATCAGCAACAAGTATAAGCAACCAAAACCGAGTAACTTATGCTTAAAGACAGGCACATGAAACACTTTTAACGGGCATACCTCACCTGGAATGCCAAGATCTTTGTCACTTTCAGCACCATATGCAAGTACAACCTGAACAGACCATGCTTCTTATAATAATAAGTAAGTTGAAGGTTCTCAGTCAACTTGTTACTGAATTTAGACGTTATGACTAATGAGAGCAAGGGAGAATAAAATGAAATAGGCCTCATGGAGTATAGAGAGTATAGTAAACAGATAAAACTTGTTTAAAGTGCATAGTGAACAACAGCCATAAACTATTGTTAATCTAACAGACAGATCAATGTACATCACATAAGAAGATAGTTTAACGAGAACTTACCACGTGATACAAATCCCGCAGCTCAGAAAGTGATAAGTCGGAACCAAGCTTTACATTCCCGTAAAAAGCGCAACGCTCGTGTTGTGCCACGCGAGAAAACTGATTAATGGCAATCTACAGAAACAAAGATAGCAATGTTTCTAAAGAAACAAGATTCAATTCAGCCAATGAAATGAGATTCAAGTAGAGTACCTTAGTTTCAGGATGATCAGGGGCAACACCGGACCGAACAAGTCCATAAGGTGTGGGCAATCGATCGATTATATCAATACGTGCTCCTTCATGTGCCTTCAATAACTGATTATCAAATCACAAAGAGTTTATTTAATTGATGACTTAAATCACCATTAATCAAATCAAAAGAGAGGAATGAAGAACCTTGTCGGCAGTGTAGAAACCAGCAGGTCCGCTGCCAACGATGCAGACGTGGAGAGGACGGGAGGAGAAGCATCTTGTTACCAAACGACGTGCTAGAAACTTACTCATTGACTAAGTGAAAAGAGCAAAAGATTTACTTGCTCGGGGCACTTCGATTCGGCGTTTAAAGAAAAAGGCTTAACTGATCGTACCTGTGAGAGATTTTGATTTACCGCCGCCGGATTCTGTTACAAACTTTGAGCGTCGTTCATACCTTGGGGGCTGGGCTGGAGAAGAAGAATAAGAAGAGGAGAGACGCTGGCCTAGAAAGAGTCTTCAAACTAGGCAGGTTTTTATTACAACGAATACTCTTGGCCGAAGGGGCGTCTTTCACCATCGTTTCCTTTTTTTTTTTTGTCACGAAATAACCATCCTCGACCCATTTCTCTCTTTTTTCCCAACTAAGCTGCTTTTATTAATTTGTAAAGCACAATCGAAATTTACGAAGCACACTTGAAAATTTCGGAGAGCTATGAAACAGAGACCATTGAGAATTACATAAAAGTATAATTAAAAGAAAAAAATGATTTCAGTTTCTATATCGACTAGCTAAACAAAAAATGATGATAAAATGAATTAGAAAGTTGGGGCAAGTTTACAAGGCTACTAAACTAAGGGTTTGGCCTTGCGTACATGGCCCATGCTATTGACGAGATCTTTACGTGTACACACAGGGAACATATTGACCTTCTTGAGACCTTTCAATCGCCAAAAAACGTATGGGAAACTCAACTGATCACGCGACGTGTAGCGTACAACTTCATTGAACCAGAGGCACATGAAAAGATTCGTTGATGGAGTGTGTTCCCTCACAATCACAGAGGCTTCACACAAAGCTGTAAGTTTAAACACACACAACATCCTCAAAAGAGTTTTTAAGAATTTTGTTGCTGCAAACATAGATCGTAAGAAGACATGATGAACTCACCTTTTTTCCCGTTGAATCTTTTATCCTCAGGTAACTTGTCATGCCGGTACTGATTTATCTGCACTTCAACTTCTTCCGGTGTAGCTTTGTGTTTCTTGACGACAGCCTTTGCCTCGTCATATACGCTGCTTCGAGCTCCATGTTCTGAGATCGCAAGCACCGAGTTTGTCCTCCAAAGAAGAGCATCCAATACTCCTAGTGGATCCCTTCTAAACTGGGACTTGGAGTCTACCCAAATCGAGTACTTGGCCTCCGGGAAAAGGCGATGAGACAACATCTAACAACAACAACATGTAGACCTTCATGAAAACATACTCATATCGAATGCGTGCTTCAAATTTTTATAAAAGTGAGAGTCAAATTTGGTGCCTCCAAAGGAAGAGTACCGTGAACACATCAGCAAAGGTCCAGTTAAAAATAGCTCAGCGGTAAAAGAGAAGGACATGTGTGCCTCTCAAGTAAGTAGTACCTTTGGGATTTTGCCATTAAGCCTTTGGTCCACAAAAGGCAGATCCTTAACGACCACAATTCGCCATTTTCCAATGTAACCATTCTCGCCAATCCTTTGATCCTCTGCCTCCTGCGTTGCGAGTGTAACATCATCCCAGAATGCAACATAGCAAACCTGAATCCAAAAACAAATGAAGCAGGAAAAAGAGTAACAAAAAGAGTTCAAGAGCAGTGGATATGAGAGAGTGACAAAAACCTTTTGAGTTGATGCCTTAGACATTCCAATAGGTTGGTAAAGGTTATCTCCACCACCAAAGGCACATGTGGAGACAACAACTCGACAACTTTGCATAAACTTGTTATCCTCATCCTTAATCCTAAACCCTCCATTCTCATTGAAAAACCCACAATGCACCGAAACAGTCTCACTCACCTAATTGCACAAGACAATACTCAGCAATGGGGAAACCCAAGTTGTTAGAGTTACCAAGTGATGACCTGAAAACTATTCTCTCTCTCAGCAAAAGTCTGGTTCCCAGTAAATAAATTAAAACGCGTGGTCCCATTCACACGAACCGGAGAGCTTGAATCTGTACCGGTTAGGTACACAAGTTTCTTAACAGGGGAGCTTGAATCTTTACGCTCTAAGATATCAAGATGCTCAAGCTCTTCAGGAGGCAGAAGCTTCAAACAACCTACAAACCTATCAATGGCAGATTCAAAGATGAATGGAGAGAGAGAGAGAGAGCTTACGTTGCCTAACACCACCGATAACCTTTGTAGTAGGATCCAATCTATTCAAATTTCCTTCACTTTTCTTGTTTGGGATCGAATCTGGAGACTTTTTGAGCTTCGCAGATTTGGTGATGATCCTCGTTGATTCGAAGAGAAGCAATCCGACGGCGAGAAGGAAAACGAGGACGATCCAGTACCTAACAAAAAGCCTGAGAAAGTAGCGTGGAAGCTCGAAGGTGGTTCGGTGACCCGGTTTCTTACGTTTTCTACGGGTACGAGCGCGGATCCGGTTCTCGTTGGACTCCTCGTCTGATACTGAGATCGATACACTGTTGTTGGTACTGCTAAACATATTGGTTTATAACTGCGTGAAGAAATGTACTATCTTTACTGGCCGGAAACGGCTATTTCAGAGCACGCTGCGAAGGTGATGCCAGACAATGGACAGACACCGCGGAGACGAGAAGTGTGATTTTGTTTGATTGGAGATTTTAATTTACAAAATAGGACATTATTGTAAAAAAACAACAATACTCCTATAATTGTTATGAATACGAATTGGTGCGATGTTAACTCATTTTATAAAAACTAGAGCCGGTGTCCGCGCTTCGTGCGGATTACTTGTTTCATTAAAGTATCGGTGAATTAAAAATGGAAGATTTTTGTTTCTAAAAGTATAAGTTAAGTTTTGTTTCTTTTAGAATGTGAAGACACTGGATGCGCGTCATCTGTTTCATTTTTTTAAACTAAAGTTAGTTTTAATAATAAATTGATGTAGGAAGCGGTAACGTAAATTTTGAAAAAGTTGACTCGTGTCGTTTGCTATCAGGCTTAGGATAGTAGTTTATTTCCTTCCTCGAACCGTTGATACATTGTGTTAGACGTAGAAATAGGCACTCTTCCTTCCATTTTTTTGTTCTTGATTAGTGGTTAAAAACAATCATTTGAAATGTAGTTGGAACAATTAAAATTAAGTATTTTGTAGACAAACGTGGATGTCAAGACAAATGAAAGTTGTTCCTAACAAAGCATTTTTATTTGTGTGATTTGTGATGGGCCATATCCTAATGATCCTAACGATTATTGGTTGCGGTCCGAGGGTGTTGCCCCAATTGTTGTGATCTTTGGCTGCATGTTCTGCACACATAAGAATGAGAATTATTTTGTATTGCCCATTTTTAATAATTCTTATATTTTTTTGAACCATGAGTATTTGGAGGTGTTAATTTTTAATTATTTTGGTAGGTTTGATAGTAGGTTAAAATTTTCATCAAATTTAATAATTAAATAACATAGAACATTGCTGGATTCACTCATTAAATTTTGTGTGTATCTTTCACTTTATTCCGTACTCCTAGCGGTCGTCCACGTTTACGTTTCATTGTGATCGAACTTTATGACTCTGTTATTGGAAAGAAGAATATTTTTAATATATAAAGTTATGACTATAAAGAATACACAAATATATTAAATAATTGTAATCTACAGAGAACTTGATAAGTCAATAGTGTGTATATAATAATTTTAATTAAGTATTAAAAACTAAGAACCTCAATTGGAACAATTAACTTGTTGTCTCTAATACATTATAATAGTATGTATATGTAGGTTGATGTGACCCAATGATAATAGTTGATTTTTAAAAATTGTGTACCACAACTTTTGAATAAACTCATCACAAAAGATCTTTCTGCACTCCTTTTTGGGTAAAATAGAAAGGTCATTTGTTATCTTAGGCAGTACAAATTTAACCAAATTATCTATATTGACGCTTGAGGTTGTATGTTTGAGGTGTGTCAATTCGGGCAAGCCCAACCTAGGGCAGCCCAAGTTCGTTAAGTCTTTGATATTTTCGAGTGTTTGGTTTATTTGAAAAATAATTTGAATGTATAGATAAATATATCTTAAAATATGAAATTTATATAAAAGAATTTTTATAAATTAATATCTCTATAAATTAATAAATTTTCAAACTCTCTACTATTATTTTCCGAATTGATTTTTCGCATTCGAGCTCTAACATGAAAAGTTTAAGCGGTTAAAAATTGTTGGTACCGTTAAAAAACATTGCACTTAGACTATTTTATTTATATATATATTAGTATATTTGATAACTTTAACAAAAAACTAACGACAGGATTTGTATATATATATATATATACATTATTCATTCTCATTATGTATAGTACTGTAATCATCATAAAACTACAAAATAAAAACTAACCATAATTTTGAATGTGACATCATGCAATGTTGGTTACGTAATCAATTTTTTTTTAAACAGATGCAAAGGTTTATGAATATCATATTTTTAAAATCTTTTATAATTTAGCTCTTTAGTTTTAAGGTCTGATGTTCTACTACCCATGAAACTAAGATGTTCTTGCTACTAAGAACCATAACTGTAACAATAAACTTGCTATCTGTATAAAAAATGATTTAAAATAACTCGCTATCTCTATATAAAAAAAAGTTAGATTATTACAAAAATTAAAAAAGTGGTAAGTTCGATTTACCTCCAACAGGTGGAGGATCATTGTTGTTTGATTTGACCATTGTGTTGAGGAAGCCAGCCCTGAAACGAAAGAAAGATTTAAAACGTGAGACAGTGTAAGAGAGAGTTCTTGAAATGTGGAAATCCAAAGATTGAGTGAGTTACGACTATTACTCGTCTCCTCCTTTCTTCTCGTTCTAATGTTTTTAGTGGAAGATGATATGAATCTTAAGCGGAGATGAGGTTGGTAAGCGGTGTGTATCAAATATGCAATCTAATGAATTTATTTCATATATTCTGTTGATATATGTATTAATGAGAGAAAACAAAATTTTGGAAACTATCTGTAATTGTATCCGGTGCTAATTGCCTTAATGATGCAGGAGAAGTGCTTCTTGTCTTTCTGTTATAACTGTCTAACGTGAATTAGCGGGATACGTTCAAAATTTGAAATTCTTGTGTGAATTGAAGCAATAGAAAAAAAGAACAAACAATATGATAATACGAAATCATAATTTTTTTATAAATACGTAGGATATATGAATACGTAAGAGGCTGGGCCAGTACCTGAGTTTTTTTTTCCAATTTTTTGGGCTGAACTCCAATCTAGGATGACATGGCAAATTGATTGGCCAGGAATTTTTTTGCCCATGTGGCTCACCTTGGAAGCCCCCAAAATAGTCCCTTTTATATAGTAGGATAAATTTTCATATATTGCAATAGAAAGTTTTGTATATGTATCAAAAATTATTCAACCTATCTTTGGTCCTAAAATATATTCAATCATATTTTGAGTTTTTAAAGTATTTAAAATATTGATGTTAAAAATATTAAATTATTTATTTCCAAGTTCTCTTGTATCAAGTATTTCATAATTAATATATATTTATATATTAATTTCCATTTGTATCGTTTCCAAAAAGTGTGAACGAAAAATTATGATTGTTCAAACATAACTCCATCATCTTTTAATTTTTATGTTTTAATAAAATGTTAATATAAGAAAATCTATTTGATATTTTAAAATATGTCTTTATCAATGAGTTTAAAATATATTTCAATTTATTTAATTAAAAGAAAATAATACACCCATATAAACATAATTTTTTTTTTTGGGAACGTATCGGCTTGGGTTTATGATTGAAAATTTTAATGAAATCACTGATCATAATGTAAAAGAAGGGAGCAGATGGCGACCTAATAGCTTGTTTCTACCATTCAAATAGATGCTAAGTGATTGTAGTATGTTAGAGTTTCTATCTACTGGAAATATGTTATCATGGGTAGGAAAACAAGTTGGAAAAACTATTGTCAGATGCCGACTAAACCGAGATGTTGGAAATGAGGACTAGCATAAAAAGTTTTCTCACTCTGCTGTAAAGTACATGAGTTATGGAGATCAGATCATCGTGGGGTCTTGGTAGATTTTTTTTTCTGTCAATATGTTTTTTATATTAAAGGATACGGGCCAAGCCCAGAAAAATTACAATAAAATTCCAGAAAAAAAAACCAAACTCGATAACCAATTGGGCCCATAACCGTCTGGCCCAACTTGAGAAACCCTAATCTCATAACCGGATAGAGAGCAGCCGCCTCGAATGTCCAGCTTTTTCGATGCGAGGACACGTGTTGCCATCCTCGACGACGAGGGGACACGTGTCACATCTCATCCTCGCCGGAGATCCAGCCTTCGGATCTCTCGACCAAAACGGAGCTCCGCAGCTCCACCAAACCTCACCGCAAACATCTTTGAGCCTCTAAAACCGGAGAGAATCGATCGCCATGTCAAGATCTTCTCCAACACCGTTCACCGCAACCACCCAAAGAAAATATCGCATGCAACATAACCGTTTCCACCGGAGAGCTTCACTCTCCTCCGACGAGAGCACAAACAACCAAACTAAAATTAAAGCGATGAGATAAAATTAAACTAAAAAGACCAAACCCTAAAGGACTAGGGGACGAGATCCGGCGACGCGAAGCTGTGATAGCCTTCACCCCCCGGGGACTAGAGCCGACGACGGCGGAACTAAGGAAGCTTCCCCGCCACGGATGCAAAGACCAGCGGCGACGGATCTGTAAGAGCCTCCGTCTCCTGGAAACCGAAAACACACTACTTAACCGCCCCGTCCTTCCCGCAAACACGTCGTGACTCCAGTACCATAACCACGACGGTTGATGGCTGACCAGAGCTCCGACAGACGGAAACCGGAGAAAGAGAGGAGGAGACAACGCCTGGTGATTTAATCTGAAGGAAGAAAGGACTCCGGCGGCGGCACGGACGCTCACGCGCCGACCGACCGCCGGATCCCCAAAGTTTCTCTCTAACTTTCTCTGTCTAACTTTTTGACGTGAGTGTTTTTTTTTATTTCCGTGGGGTCCTGGTAGATATTCCCACAAAACCACAGCATTAACTAGGCTATGATATTTATGAAATAATTTATATATTACCCTTTCTTACTTTCACCTCTTTTTTTAATTAACTTTATAAGTTTAAAAATTACTTATTCGAATTTCTTAAATAACTATAAGAATCATAGATTTTTTTTCTGTATATGAAATGTTTTGAATTTTTCAAAACTAACATATATTTATAAATTGTACGTTATAATATAATGTTTGTCTATTCTATTTACGAGACATAGAATAGAATTAAAATTATACAATATGTATTTGCTATATTTTTCCCTCTATTTAATTTTTCAATCTCCATCTCTATTCCTTTTCATCTTTCCTTCTTTCTATGTATCTTTTTTTATTTCTTTCTCTCTCATCTTTTCTTTCTCCAATATATAATGTTCAAATAATAGATTATTGTATTATATTTTATTTACGAAATATGGAATAAAATTGTAATTATACTTTTTTTTTCTTTCTCTCCCTCCCTCCCTCCCCCTTTCTCTCTCTCTCTCTCCCTCCCTCATTCCCCTTCCCTTCCTCCCTCCTTCACTTCCTTACTTCTAATATACTTCTACATACTATACTATATGGCCATCACATATGGAATAATAAATTGTTTTAATTTGTACTATATCAACTAAATTTGCTTTTTCATATACTATATCATGGTAAACCATTTGTACTATGAACAACTATACTCTTTTATATTACACATTATATTTATTCCATTAAACACTACAAGTAAATAATATAAAGAAAATTAAATTCTTCTATATTGTTGAATTTCTGTTTGAGATATTTATACTATATAGATAATATAAATAGAATGGTATATGTTGTTGCGTGTGGCATACAAACGTTCACGTACTACGGAGAACTTTAATGTTTATTTACGGGGTAAAAAGACACGACTCCCAAACTATAGTTTTTTTTTTAACATCAATTGCATTAATTATTCAAAAGAGTTTACATAGTCATTATGCAACAAAGGTGAAATTGATCTAGGAATGTAATAGTAAAATTCAAATAGTTTCAATGTATCCATCTTGGATAACTTGTCCGCTACTCCATTGTCAGCTCTATTGATCCATTTGAATTCGACCTCTTGAAATTGTCTGCTCCACCATCTTGCTTCTCTAACCCAATTATACAAACCAAATTGTAGTTTCCTTGATTAAAGGTTATCAATCATTTTCTTGTTATCACCTTCAAAGATCACTTTAGTATAGCCTCTTATCCAACATTGTTGCATAGCTACTATAAGTGCACTATATTCCGCTTCCAACGGTGATGTAACCAAACTCCCTTTCGCATGTCCTGCTCCTTTATATTCACCAAATTCACCACGTATTACCCATCCCACCTTACATTGATTTGTCGTTGAGGTAAATGATGCATCAAAGTTGCATTTACTCCATCCTTGTCGTGGTTTACGCCATCTACTAACTCGAAGTGTATCAGATAATCCTCTGTTATTGTTCTGTTGGAGAGGAACCGTATGTCTTGCCTTTGACCATTCTTGTGCCTCTGTTTTTGCTTGTTCCAGAGCTCTCCACCATTGTGTATGGAATATTAGGGTATTCCTACTCTTCCAGATTCTCCGTAGAATACTTATAGGAAGATCTTGAAACTGTGGCCATCTTGATGATATGTTGCACATAAGACATACATCAATCTTCTCCTCTAATGTAGCTTGTACATTATGTAATATGGTATTTGATATTCCAGAAGCTCGCCAAATACGTTGTGCATAAGGGCATTCAAAGAACAAATGTATTTCTGTCTCAGGAGCAGAACAACATCGCTTACATAGATCATCTTGAGTAATATGTATTCTTTTGAGATTGCTCCCAGTGGCTAATGATTTTGAAAGTAATCTCCACAAAAAAATGATTAATCTTTGGTGGAGTATTACATTTCCAGATTTTCCTCTTTAGTATTGGATCACCCCAAGTTGGAGTTGCTTGTTCCTGTTGCGGTAGGTGGGTGCTTAACCAATAGCCAGACTTCACTGTGTATGTACCTTCCTCAGTGTAATGCCATCCTAACAAATCCAATACCGCATGCGGACTTATTCTTATCAGTAAGATCTTCTCAATATCTTCATCAATTACCACTTCTCTGAGTTTTTCTATATCCCAACCAGTCCCATCTCTTTTAATGTAGTTGTTGACTGACTCTACTCGTGAAACATTATCTCTTGATCTTGGCGGCCTTGGAGGATGATCCGCCAACCATGGATTACTCCACATACTGACTGTAGTATCATTACCAGTAATAAATTGTAATCCTTGTATCAAGAGATCTTGTCCATATAATAATGACTTCCATGCATATGAAGCTTTCCTTTTAGATTGTGTTGTTAGAATACTTTCCTATGGGTAGTACCGAGCCTTTAAAATACGAACAGCTAGACTTTCAGGTTGTTGTAGTAGTCGCCATACTTGCTTGCTTAATAGTGCCTGATTAAACCTTTCAAGATCTCTGAAGCCTAATCCTCCCTCTTTTTTTGGGACACATATCCTTTTCCAACTATACCAGTGCATTCCTCTGTTTGATCCCGAGCCCCACCAAAAATTTGCTAAAAGAGTATTAATTTCTTCACAGATGGTCTTAGGTAATCTGAAGATACTCATTGAATATATTGGCATAGCTAGAGCTACTGTCTTGAGAAGAATCTCCTTTCCTCTATGTGACAAAAATCTTCTATTCCATCCTTGAGTTACCTCTTTTACTTTGTCAATAATGTACTGAAACATTTCTCCTTTCTTGTTGTTGAACTGTTCTGGTAATCCAAGATATTTACCGTTACCACCTTCATTGAATATTCCCAGTAGAGCCCTCATCCTTGTTTTAACTGATGGTGACACCTTGCTTCCAAATGTGATAGATGATTTGTTCAGATTCACTGCTTGTCCAGACACCATCTCATAGAGATTGAGAATTTGTTTTAGTTTCCTTCCCGCCTTTGGGTTAGCAAGAGAGAAGAATAACGAATCATCCGCAAATAGTAGATGATTTACTGCAGGAGCTCGCAAGGCTAGTTTCACTCCCAACAGGGATCTATCACTCATTGCTTGATTCATCAAATGTGATAATACTTTAGCACATAGTATAAACAGGTATGGTGATAGAGGATCCCCCTGACGAATTCCTCGTTTAGGGATTATTCTTCCTTCTGGAACTCTATTGATTAAAACTGAAAAGCTTACTGAGGAGACACATATCATGATCGATCGGATCCACTTAGGATGGAATCCCATTCTCTTCATCGTTTCTTCCAAAAAACACCATTCTAAACGATCATAAGCTTTTGTAATGTCTGTCTTTACCGCCATGTAGGATGTTGCTTGTCGTTTTCTTACTTTGAGGCTGTGAAAGACTTCATGAGCCATGATTATGTTGTCTGAGATCATTCGGCCTGGTATGAAAGCTGCTTGATTCTCAGATATAACACTACCAAGATGTTTCTTCAAACGGTTGATTAAGATCTTTGAAATAACTTTGTATGTGACATTACATAAAGCTATTGGTCTGAATTCTGACATACCCGTGGGAGGATAAACCTTGGGTATAAGACAAATGTTTGTCTGATTCAGCTTATCATCGAAGTCCTCATATGTGAAGAAGCGTTTTATTTCTGCCATCAGCTCTGTTTTCACATCTTCCCAGTGTTGATGATAAAAAACTCCGGTAAACCCATCTGGTCCTGGGGCTTTATGTGGTCCAATATCAAACACAGCTTCCTGAACCTCTTCTTTTGCGATATCTCTGATAAGATCATCATTCTTGTCTGAAGTAACTCGTTGAGCAAATCCTTGGAAAGTTTGTTCAAAGTGCATGCTTGCATCATTAGTTGAAGAGAATAGGTTGTTGAAATAACTCTATGCCACCTTTGCTATATTCCTCTGGCCTCGATGCATCACTCCATTATCATCTTGTATTGATGTCAAAGTATTCTTTATTCTTCTAACTCTCGAGACAGCATGGAAGTATTTTGTATTTCTGTCTCCTGCTCGCAGCCACATAACTCTGCTTGTTTGTTTCCAGAAGATTTCCTCTTCCATGTAGGCTTAATCTAAATCCTCTCTGATCAGATTGATGTCTGCAGTAGAGTGAGATGGAGAGCATAATGTCGAGTCCAATCTATGCCGTAGAACTTTGATCTGCTCTTCAGCAATGTTCCTGTTGTTACGCTTCCATGTTGCAATATGCTGTCTACATCTGCTAAGTCTTTGGGTTAATGAAATTTCTAGCAAACTTGATTGTCCAGTACCTTTCCAACCTCGTTTTACTGTGTCTTTGAAACCATCTTTGTCAACCATGCGGCTATCATAACAAAACAATCTTCTCGGCTTTTCTCTTTCAGAAGATATATAAGTAACTAGTGGTCGATGATCTGACTCACCTAGCTCTAGGAAAATCGTTTCTGATGCTGGATATTCTGAAAACCACTTAGAATTGCTCATAACTCTATCCAGGCAGCACTTAATCAAACCGTTCTGTCGTCTTCCTACCCATGAGAACCTATCACCAATTGAAGGTAGATCAGTGAGATCACAATGTCGCACCATTGTTCTGAATGTACCAAACGAAGCCTCTGGTCGCAGACTTCCTCCTTCCTTCTCATGATTCCCCAATATCTCATTGTAATCTCCTAAAACCATCCAAGAATCATGTTTTCGGTTTATTGCCCAACGTTCGAGTCTTTCCCATGTATGGTGTCTCATAGAAGGGTTTGGATGGCCGTAGATGAACGTGTAGTAAAACCAACTTCCATTACATTGAACTTTACAATCGATTACATTAGGAGACTGAAACAAGATTTGCAACTGTACATGAGACTTCCAATACATAACTAAACCACCACTAAGACCTACAGGAGGGACAGATACATAATTCAAGCAATCTAACTGAGCTCCCACGTCCCTAATGACATCGTCCTGCTGCTTTGTTTCGGAAAAGCATGTAATGTCCAGGAGATATTTTCGATTTATCTCCTTAAGGCGTCGAACTGTCGAGTCATTGCCTATACCTCGACAGTTCCAGCAGGCTGTCTTCATGGTGAAAGTACTGGTTCAGGGCCCACCGCGCCTCCCACTTCTTTGGTGCCATCTTCAGTTGGTTTTGTATCATCTGTCACTGAAGGTTTCTCAACCCGCTGCAGCTTACTCTCTTGACTTGTTTCACCTCTCTCCCGGTTGTTGAACATTGAAGTCTGACCATTCGCATCTGATAACCACGCTCATGTGACTTCCAAACTATAGTTATATTCTTAATCGATCCAAAAAAAAGCTGACAAAAAAAGTTGTTCATCGTAAATAAAAACTTTTCATCAAAACAATAAAAAGTTAGTTGCCATCCAGTGTGGTCAAGAGAGGGCCACGGCAAGTGTAGGGCCCATTATGAATCCATCTGTACTTCACTGCAAAATTAACTTTGCCTCTACAATAGAAAACAGAAACAAAATGGCCAGCCGAAAAGCTCTAATTAACATCCACCGTATCATCCGCTCCACCGCGGTGGTTAACAGGAGATCCGTGATTCCAGCCGCTGCTGCCCGTTCACATCCTATTTTCCGGTATTCTAATATTTCTTGCACCGATTAACAAAAATGGATTCCGAATATTTATCTCTCTTTGATCTTTTATAGAAATGGAGTTGATTTTGCGCCGAGATTCTTCTGCGGGAACACGTCGAGTCCACAGAACTTTGATATAGATCTCTCTAGCGAAGAGAAGAAGAGGATTACGATTAACAGGTCTTCTTAATTTTTTTATAGATTTGGAATAAATGAATGTATAGGTGATTGAGTTTCTTTTGGTTATGCGTGTGAATATAGATTGTTGTATAGGAGCAAGCAACGAGGGTTTCTGGAACTTGATCTTGTTTTGGGGAACTGGGTTGAAGAGAATGTCAATTCCATGGACGAGAACACCGTCAAATCCCTTATTCATGTCCTCGATTTGGTATGTCTTTATCATCAGGATATTTCACATCTCAGATTCCATATATAGTTAGTTCTCTTGTGCATATATGTAGCTGCATATTATTTTGAGAAACATGTTATAGGAGTTTCTGTAACTTCTTACGTGATCTTATTATAATCTCAAAATGATGTTGTCAATTGTTAAATAATTTCCCTGTATTAATATTATTGTAGAGAACATATACAAGAGTATGGATTTGCTAAGAGCAGATGATGAAAACACGATGTGATTCATAGTGGCCTCAAATACTTTTCTTGAACATAACTTTTTTTTTGATAATAGTGGTTTTGGCTCTGTGCAGGAAAACCCTGATCTTTGGAAATGGTTAACTGGTCAGGAACAACCTCCGGAGATAGTGAGCTCAAATCCGGTAAGCTCAACCCTCATGATATATCCTCCAATGTCTTAGAAAGCATAAGTAGCCAATCATTTGGTTGTAATGAATAAAGGTATTCTTGGCGTTGCACAAGAAAGTCATGACGAATCTGAACAAGCATGCAGCACCAGAGACGCGTGCAGAAGCTGGACAGCCTTGGGTCAAAGGCTGGGATGATTTCAAGAGAGGCCGTGATGCTCCGATATCAGGGAACCAGTAAAATAAAATAAAAACACTACTTACGAAAGTAACAAATTTCCAAAAAGAAAATACGTTTATATAAAAAGTATCTTTACATAGATACCGAGTAGTCTTTACCTTTTACTATTGTATGAATAAAGCGTGAGAGCATATAATGCGTCTCAGAAGTAAGGTTGAGAGAGTGAATTACAGGATGTCTTGCTTGTCGAAGTTCTTGATATATAAATACAGGTATCAAGGGATTGCGTTTGTTGAATTCGTTTTGTGTTTTCTGGATATGGGCCTGTCTAAATAATGTATTTGTTAAAAAAAAAACTATAAAATTATAACTTTACAACTAATTTTAATCACAATATTTATAGTATAATTTAATAAAGCACATACAGTTATACTTAATACTCTTATATTTTACACTCTAGAGTATTAATTTATCAAGTCAAATCAATAAAAAGTACAATAAAAGAAGAATACAACGGTATAGTTTATATATGTATGCTAAACAAACTGAACAAGATATATTAATGCTAAAATTCAATAACCTATGAATCATTAACATGAATGTTTATATAAATGAAAAACATATAGTTATCAAGAACAAATATTTCCGCGTCCGCGCGGATCAGAAGCTAGTTTCAACTTATGGCGAGTGTTAGACAGTAAAGTAGAGACTTTTCTTGCGCCAAAATGACCTGATCCAGCATAAGCTAGGATATTCGGGTATATTGTTTGGTTCCTGATACGGAGATCGTTTTCGGATTTGTCAGGTAATTGTACTATGTTCCTTTGTAGGAACCAATGGTGGTTCAGTTTGTTTTTAGATTTTTTTTGATTGGTTCGGAAATTTCATAACTATTTTTTTAATAAGTATATCAATAATACTACAGATTTATAGAAGCCTTTTAAAATTTTTTTTAAAAAACATAATAATACTACAGATTCAGCCGAGTCATTAAGTGAGAGTTATTGGTTGTTGTATTTTAATGGATTTGAAAATCCGAACTAAATCTAGTGTTATTAGTTCTATGATTTTCAAATATATATTAAAATTATGTGTTATTGGTTTAGTGATTTATAAATTATATATCAAATCAAATGTTATTCAATCGTACGGATTTACTAATAAATTTGATTTTATAATAGATTTGAATGAATTTGTTTGGATTTTTTTGTTAAAAATACAAAGACTCAAATTTAAGGGAAAACCTCCAGATTTGTAAATACTAATCCGAAAAAATAAAAATCTTCATATTTTACTTGGATTTATAACTATTATGTGGATTTAAAAATCTGCATATTTTACTTGGGTTTATAAATATTACGTGGATTTCTAAATTACTTTGAACCTTAATTTCAGAAAATAATTAATACACGTGATGAGAGCAATCTTTCATCCTAAGCTGTATTTTCATTATGTCCATTGTTTTGGTGGTTTGGTGCTGTAATGTAAACTAGATCTTGATCCGTGCTTCAAAAGCGCGGGTTTTCTTACAATAAAAAGTTTAATAATGTTAATTATTTTTGTATGTTATTATGTTACAATATTAAATTATATTAAAACATAGAATTTTATAAAATTATATGATTTATGAATTAATTTATTTAAAATTTTGTATGTATATTGTATGTAACTCTTTCTTAGGTCCAAACATTTTGTTTGGTTCAAATAAAAACCGATCCGAATCGGTTCAGATCCAAGTCTACGACAAAGTATCTATTGGGTATATTTCAGACCCGCAGTGACGGTTTAGGTTTGGATTCTACAGAGATCTGAACCGGTACCCTGAGTATCTAAAATGTATTATGTATATTAAATATATTTTTTTGTTTCAAATATGTCTTTGGTATCACGATTATTCTTTTGTGTTTTAGATTCGGTTTTCGGTTAATTTTTCAGATTTCAAATAAAATGTTAGATTTTTAGAAACATATTTCGTGTATACGCATAAAATTTTGAATATAATAAAAAAATTTAAACTATTGTCATGTTTCTATACATTATGTTTTACATAAAAGTTTTAAATTCTGTATATAAAAAAATTTGGTTTATATAATATGTTAATAAATGTTGTAAATCAGCCTTTATGTAGAGCGGATAAATGATCATCATAGCTGACAATATAAACTATATCTAAACATTATCTTTCTTGTATTTGAAAATAAATGCTACTATAATTATTTTCTGTTAATAAGCACAAAATCCCGTGGCAGAATCTTTTAGTTTGGCACAAATATTAAATATATTATGTGGAATTGATTAATTAAGGTGATATAAAATATAACATTCTAATGAAAGGGTCCAACAACTTTTTATAAGTAGATTTTTAAAAACTGCTTCCCTTTTAATAGTATAGATATATTTTTTTTTTTTTTTGTGTGCACAGCAGTAATGTAAATATCTATTACTGCAAAATATGTGTTCCACAAGTTAGAATTTTTTAGAGCAGTAGTAAAGCAGTCACGTGCTTTATAGTATTCAATACACGATCGTTTTATTGCTTTAAGAGTAGTCATCTATACACTACTATTAAATTAACATTTTCTTGATTTTAAGTGAGCCACACAATTCAGATCAGTATTTGAATGATTTTTTTTAGCCAAAAACAGAATTATTGTCAGTTATAAATATGTTGATCTTACTTTCAAATAACTAGGGGCATTGCTCCTGCGCAAATGCGGAGTTGTCGACATATTTTTTGTTTCATCTAAATATTTGTTAGAGTTATTGTAGCTGTGATTTTTGCATTTTGGATTGATCATTGTTTTTCAAGTTTTTTTTATTGTTATTGTGTTAGAGTTGTGATTATGAACTGTGTATGCATTGTTCTCCACTCATAAAGGACTAAACTGTGTTAGTAATGTGACTGATATAGTTCGTGATGTTGCTTGTTGTGTCACTGAGACTTATTGTTTGTTTGTTTTTTTAATTTGTTATTTGTACTGTTGAGATTTCATAAGTTATATTAAGATTGTTGAGAGTACCTTTTGTTTCTAGATATTTTTTATCCAGTTTAGTTGTGTAAGTTGTGTGTATTAAGTAGTAATTTTATTATTCTTATTATCTTGGTTATATGTTTTTATTTTATTTTTAAACTTGTTTCTTTTACTCGACCTTTAAAACAAGAGAAATTGGTAAGAATGCACCCAAACAATCACCTATTTTGCCATATACCCTTGTTTCTTTTTAATATTTTTTATGACTATAATACCATTATCTCTACATCTCTCTCTTCTCCCTTTTATGTGTTCTAATCTCTTTATCTCTCGTACAGGTTATTCAAATCATCTTTTAATTCAACACAAATCTTTATTTTTTTATTCTGATTCTTTTGACACCCATAATGCTAATCTTATTATCTCACCCCAATTTCAATGTTAATCTTGAAATCTACATTCTTTTATTTAGATAATATATACGCTACTAATATTTTATTACTTACCTGCTATTACTTAGATTTTAATGAATTTTTAGTGGATACATGAAATGTTAGTTGTTACAAATATATTTGGGGCTATTTAAAAGACAACTAATTAATTGTTAATAGTTTCATTAACTGATATATGATTTGTTAGTCGATACATTTGTTTGATACGTAGATTGTTAGATGATACTCAAATTATTAGCTGATATGTTAGTTGGTATGTAGATTGTTACCTGCTATGTAAATATTTAGCTGATAGATCTAGAGTTACATGTTTTCGATAAAGCATGAGGGCATTTTCGTCCGCACAGTATCAAAAAGTTACTATTTTTTCGGTTTAATCACATCATGGGTATTTAGCTAATATGGATCTTTATTGGGTATATTACACTAATGGTCTCTTAAAACAAATACATGAAGACTGGTAAAAATAACTATAAAATGAATTACAATTAGTATTTGGGCCTTAATGAGTTTTAAACGAATATATGAATTTCTCATAAGAAGACAATAGCATTGACCCGTTGACATTGAGCATGTAAGCTATATTCAGAAGACAAGACGAGTGAACAAGTGGAGATGTTGTTGCCGCATTTGTGTCTGTTGGGATTATCTCTTGTATCTCCTGGTGTGGCTGTGTTTGTTTCTCTTTTATTTGATGGGTAATATGTAAACAAAAATCATTGTTATTTGTATATATCATAGTGTAACTTACTCTTTTTTTTTAGGTAATTTCACTGATCTTAGTTATCGTCTTCGTCTTCTTCGTAAGCATCTGCGAAAGTAAGTATGTAAATTGTTAAATAGCTGGCCGTGTAGTTTGTATTTGTTTAGTTGGCTCAATGTATGTGTCATTGAGTTTAGTTGAGTTGATTGGTTTGATATATTTGTTTTGAAGTTTATTTGTAAAATTAGACAAAAAGAGAGGTGATCATTAATGATTCGTCTTTTTTGGGATTATAGTTTTTTTGGTGTTTTGATTGTTTGGGTTATCGTGGTTTCTTTTAAGATGTTTTGTGTAAGAATGATAAGTAAGGGAGATAAATAGACGACCACAAATCTTAGGTAGGAAATATTTTTGATTATTGATGTTAGCACAATATAGACAGTAATATAAAAAGATTATGTGCTGATTGTTTCTTACGGATCAATGAGGAGACGGATAACGACTCGAGTTGTTTCTTTGGTGAGATCAGAGCCGTGGACATAAGCCCAACCACATCAGTGAGTTTAAATATCAATTATGATATCAAAACATAATACAAACTCATATGCAATATGATAATATACATGGGAGTTCTAGGTTTGTGTTCGCAATCACTTGGAGATTGTCGAACAATCTAATCTTGACTGGAGATTGATCTCAGGAGCATCCGTGGTGACTTCATCAATAATGGTTAGTGAGATGAAACGAATGAGGAATAGATGATCAGTTATCTTGTACATGCTTGAGCACCTAGCAACCTTAAAACGATCGACTTTCACAATGGAACCTGCTTTCAAAGATGGCATGTAATGATTAGCACATCCGACGGGAGTAAACCCATGAATCACATAATTTATAAATAATATTATTCAACAAAGATTCAGGAAATCAATTAAAACAATTATGTTAAATAAGTGTGATAGATCGAAGATTAACTTACTTTTTCATCAAGGAAGAGAACTGTGATTCCCACAAACTCCATGTCTTTCTTGAAGTTCAGGGAATCCCAGAAGCGAGGAAGCCAGAGGCTATGCTCTGACTACTACGACCAAGACGGAGAGACTCAAAGGTTGAGTGACGGACACCGGGACGCCGGTTTGACGAACTGGAGAGGTAGAGAGAAACATTTTCTAGAAGATGGTTAAATCTAAGAGGAATCAATGAGTTTTGTGGAGATGCAGATTGGGTTCATCAAAGATGAAAATCATATATATAGGGTTTACAGAGTGGCTACAAATCAGGAACATTTATCATCAAGCGATTTAAGATGTGGACATGAAGAGTTCACCGGTGAAAAAATAGATTACGAACTGACATATGGCACAACTCTGTAACTCAGACTTGTTTGAGACAATGATGAAAAGAACTCAAACTCATGTTAAACGACAGCAGTTTACAATATGGGAAAACTATAATTGTTGCAAACTTGAGTTTTTTTTCATATAACGTGATGAATCTCATTTAAAAATGAAACCCATAACACACTTGTAGGCCCAACCCTCAGAGGAAGCCGAAGAAGCAAGGGCTTCCGACCTTCATAAATATATATTAGGTTCGGCCATCAATGTACAAAATATCATTTAGCTTAGTGGTATAAATGTTGGTGTTTATAGCTCAATATATTAGGTTCAGCCATCAATGTACAAAGTATCATGTAGCTTAGTGGTATAAATGTTGGCGTTTATAGCTCAATATCCCGGGTTCGAATCATGGACTTGACACTTTTTCACACTTTTTAAAGTAGGATCCACAAAACGCTGATGTGGCGCGCTGAGGAGTGAGCAAAAACTCAACTATTATAATAGCTTAGTGGTATAAACGTTGGTGTTTATAACTCAATATCCCGGGTTCGAATCATGAACTTGACACTTTTTCACACTTTTTAAAAGTGGGGTCCACAAAACACTGATGTGGCGCGCTGAGGAGTGAGCAAAAACTCAACTATTATAGTATAGATTATCTTCCCATTATAAACTATATACCACATCATACATCTCATTACAAGATCTCATTATAAGGAATACGTTCAATTCTTCTTTAGTAAAATAACATATTTTTTTTGGTAATAATCTCACATTTAAAATTTTGTGATCAACGGTTTGAATTTTTATTATAACAAAATACAAATGATTATAAAATTATATGAACAAAAATCTCATTTAATATAAATTCATATTAAAATTATGTACAATATAAAATAAATATTTTAGCTCTTAAATTTTCATTGAATAAGTATTGAGAACTTAATAATTTAATTTTTCATTTGCATTGGATTTTTATATACAATTATAAATTACTAAAATTATTAAATGTCCATATTGATTTTTTTTGTTTTCAGCAGTTTAAAATTTTTGTTATTAATATAAATGATCATAAAATCATATAAGTATGAAATCTTATTTAATAGATAACCATATTAAAATATGTAATATACATGTATATTAATATCATTTAAATTTAACTGCATACCATAAAAACTAGATAAATATGATTGTTTTGATTTATATATCATAAAAAGATTGTATATAAAAATGATTATTTTGATGTATCTGTTCATGCCAATTTAATTATATATATATAATAGTTACTTGCCTCTCAATTATTCAATATATTAGTATAGGGATATGGGACTGGACACTAAACCATTATTGGCGTATTCTTGGAAGTTACAATGCTCACCAAAACTGAAACATTTTGTTTGGCAAATAATTAATGGTTGTTTACCGGTGTACGTAAATCTTCACTCACGAGGAATTAAATGTGGTATACAATGTCAAATGTGTGGGGCTGAGGAAGAATCTATTAATCATGTGTTTTTTGAATGTCCATTAGCACTTCAAATTTGGGCATTATTCCGACCCCATCTCATTTTACAAATATGGACTATCTCTTTTGGCGGACACCAAAAGAATTAGATTTGAGCAATTTTTCATGGATTCTCTGGTATATTTGGAAGAATCGGAATGCTAAGATTTTTAAAAATCAGATAAGAGATCCTTTAGATCTTCTCCTGACTGTGGAAATTGAAGGTGTTTTGTGGGCTGAATTTCAGACCAAAAATTCTACAAACCGGGCTTCCCCAAATATTGTGGAGAACCATGATGCTTTTGACATAGATAAGTGTTACATTGATGGGGCATGGAAGGAACAAGATGGATTTACAAAAAGGTGGATCAACTGATACCATGATGGGTGCAATGGCTATTCGTAAGAATCTATCACCTTTACATGCTGAATGTGAAGCTTTGATATGGGCGATGGGATGCATGAAAACCATACAAATCTCACAAGTGGTATTTGCAACTGACTACTCTCAACTGGTGAAGATGGTGTCTACGCCAACAGGATGGACGGCGTTCACTACACACATGGAGGAGTTTCTGCGATGTAAGGAATTTTTCATCCTTTACTATTCAACATATTCTGTGGGCACAAAACATAATGGCGGATAAGCTGGCACGAGGTGCTAGGAATCAGCCTTCTGCTATGGTTTATGTTAACTCAATTCCCCCAAGGTGACTCTTGGATCAGAAATCACATTATTTTTGTTCTAGCCTTTTGTTGTAAAAAAAAACATTTATTCAATATTATTATTATTATTATTTATTATTTTATAAAATGTAATAATTCAAAATAAATAATAGTGTAAGTAAAAAGATATGTATGCCGAATGTTCATTCGACAGAAGACGTGGATCTTAATCTAGTGTGTAAATATTTACGAGTTAAATAAGTTACAATAATTGATCATTATCCTATTTACATAAGAACTACTTTATAATTTATATGTATAAATTTTTATTTCAAATTTCATTATGTTAGTTCTACATGTGATCTTGTGCAGAATATTTAGTTGGTTTGGTTATCATTTGAGTATTTTGGGGGTATTGATTGAGCTTTATCTTCATACTTTCGCTTTACTTATTTTTAAATCACTACATTTAACAATTATGTTGTACCTTTATTTTTAAAGCATACATCAAGTTTCTATTAATTTTTACCAATCATGCTTTAGCTTTATTTTTGAAGCTACATCAAAAAAATTAAAGAAAATTTTGTTTCTTATATATTTTAGCCAAAAACCTACATCTTCTTTTTATAAGCCGTAGAAGCTGCAAAATGAAAATAACTATCTATAATATCAAATAAATTAGATAATAATAATAATAAACATTTATAACTATTTTAATTTCTTTGGGTGTTTTTCAAATTGTTGAAATATTTTTTATTACATATCACATTTTAAATAATAGTAAATTTTGATATTTTATAAAAAAATATTAATATAAATTATTTAATTGATAAAAATAATTATTTCATATATACATTACATAGTTCTCATATTATATTTGCAAATATCTACAACCTATACCTTACAGCTGCAACAAATTTAAGTATAACAAAAGTCTCTGCAAAAAAATACAGTATACAGTAAAAACTTTACCTTTACAACTAACTTACCCACAACTAAAATTTTACAGCCACAATCGAACTAATCACCACTATTATATTGCAGATCACATACTTCAAATTATGTGAAGACTGTGTCATGGGAAATACACAAAGAGTGAGTTTTGGCTCAGCTCATCAAGTAACGAAGAACAAGTTAGATTACGTTCACTCCGACCTTTGGGGCTCTCCAAATGTGCCCCACAGCCTCAGCAAAAGCCAATACACATCTCGTTTACAGATGACTTTTCACGTAAAGTATGGATATACTTCCTGAAGTACAAAGACGAAGCTTTCAGAAATTTTGTAAATTGGAAGCAGATGGTTGAAACGCAGTCTGAAAGGAAGCTAAAGAAGTTAAGGACCGACAATGGTCTCGAGTTCTGTAACCACCTGTTTGATGACTAATGCAAACAAGCAGGGATTGTAAGGCATCACACTTGCACTTACACTCCACAGCAAAATGGAGTTGCTGAGAGGTTATGTACAAGACCATCATGAACAAAGTAAGGTGTATGTTGAATGAGAGTGGTCTAGGACCGAAGTTTTGGACAGAGCGACTTCAACAGTGGTGTATTTGATCAACATATCTCCTTCATCAGTGTTAGAATTAAAGATTCCTGAAGAGGTTTGGACCTCCTCTATGCCAAATCTTTCAGGATTGAGAAGATTTGGTTGTATAGTGTATGTTCACACAGATGATGGGAAGTTGAAGCCTCGTGCGAAGAAGGGGGTCTTCACCGGTTATCCAGATGGGGTCAAAGGATTCAGGGTATGGGTCTTAGAAGAACAGAAATGCATCATCAGTACGAACATCATCTTCAGGGAGGACAAAGTGTTCAAGGAGTTGTCTAATGAGGAGAGAAAAGATGAAGACTAATCAGATGACATAACAAGAACTATCAGTTATGATATCGTAGAAAATTCACAAGAGAAACTCCAGAGTGCTTCTCAAGGTGGATCATCTACAACAGAGGATTACGCAAGCTTCAGCCAGTGTCCATAAGATCAGACAGAGGTTGTGACTGATTATAAGTTAGCAAGAGATCGATCCATAAGACAAGTTTTTCCTCCTGTGAGGTTCAGTGATTATGAGTGTGAGTATGTAACATACGAAGAAGAATACGCTGCTCTTATTTGTGTTTTAGCAAAAGATGGAGGAATAAAACCATGAAGCTATCACGAAGCCATGGAAGATCCTGATAGTTAGAAGTGGGATGAAGCAGCACATGAAGAGTTGATTTCACTCAAGAAGAACAACACTTGGGTTCTTGTAGACATACCAAAGAACCAAAAGGCTATTGCTGTAGATGGCTCTTTAAAAGAAAGCCATGAATTCTAGGAGTTGAAGACCCGAAACATAAAGCAAGGTTGGTTGCTAAGGATTACTCCCAAAAGGAAGGAATAAATTATCAAGAGATCTTCGCGCCTGTAGTAAAGCATGTATCTATAAGGTTTATGCCAACTGCAGTCGTTCATCATGATATGGAGTTAAAGCAAATGGATGTCAAAACGGCATTTCTTCACGGTGAGATTGAAGAGTACATTGTGATGGAACAACAGAGGGATTCGTTGACAAGAAGAACCCAGACAAAGTGTGCCTACTGAAGCGATCGTTGTATGGTCTCAAGCAATCACGAGACAGTGGAACAAGCGCTTTGATGATTTCATGGTTAAAAATGAGTACTGTAGAAGTGATTATGATAGTTGTGTGTACTATAAGGAGATAGAAAATGAGGTGTATGTGTATTTGCTACTTTACTTGGATGATATACTAATCGCATCAAAGGATAAAGTGGAAGTTCATAGATTGAAGGCACTTCTCAACAGTGAATTTTAAATGAAAGACTTGGGAGATGCAAAGAAGATTTTTGGCATGGAGATATAGAGAGATAGAGCAGCGGGTTGCCTATGGGTATCTCAAGAGAGTTACTTAAGAAGAGCTCTGGAAAACTTCAAGATGGATCAATGTAAAGCAGTGTCTACACCTATGGGAGCTCATTTTAAGTTGAAGATGCCAACATATAAGGAATACGAGGAGGAGGTGGAGCTTATGAAAGATGTACCTTATCAGAGTGCTGTTGGTTGCATCATGTACACCACGATAGGTACAATACCATATTTGGTATATCCATTTGGGTTGGTGAGTCGCTTTATGAGCAAACCAACTCAAGAGCATTGCAGTGCAGTTAAATTGATCCTCAGATACATACAAGGAACCATTGATACCAGATTATGTTTCAGAAGACAAGGGGAGTTTGTGGTCAAGGGATATTGTGATTCTGATTATGCAGCAGATCTTGATCATAGACAAACGGCATTGTGTTCACAGATGGAGGCAACACAATTAGTTGGAGGTCTCAGCTATAACAAGTGGTGGCACTTTCAACTACTGAAGCTGAGTACATCTCACTTTCAGAAGCTATAAGAGAGGGTCTCTGGTTAAAGGGATTATCTGAAGAGTTGGGTTTTGGAAAAGACTCTGTGGAAATACATTACGACTCGCAGAGTGCAATAGCGTTGTCAAAAAATGTGGTTTTCCATGAGAGGTTGAAGCATGTTGCTGTAAGATATCACTTTGGAAGAGATCAGATCAAGAAGGGAGTGATTCGAGTATTGAAGATTTCTACGGCTTGCAACCCTGCAGACATTTTTAACCAAGGTACTTGTGGGAACCGAAAATCGCACTGTCGATTTCCGTTTAAACAAGGAAAGTCAGAGAACCCTAGTTTCCCAGAGGTCCCGGATATCTGCTAATACCACACGTTAGGCAATCAGAACACGAGATAACAACGATAAAGTATAAAAATCGTAAATGGAGAGCAAAGAGAAGTCTTATTCCGAATTTGCGTATGAGCGTTAACAACAAGGTATAAGCCTGGGCTCAAGAGCTGTCGGCAAGATTCCTAGTTCTAGCAACCCTAAGACGACTAAACCTAATTGAGTCGCAGCTTGAAATAATAAAAACGGAAAGTTTTCTAATTGCTCTAAGTGCTAAGTTTGCTGTGAAAATTTTTTCTCTCCATGCATCTCGCCTAGGACTCCTTATATACTCGCTCCTGGGTCGGCTTACGCTTTTCCCCTTCTGCCCTTAAGCTGTCATAGCCTAAAAATGGAGATATTCCTTTTTTTTCCGATCTTCGTAATTATCTTCAAAATTTCGTATTTATCCGTGGAAACTTGACATTTATCTTTCCTTGCAAACCAAGCATAAACCGTCCTACGGTTTACGGGATGCTGGTTAAGAAATTGTAAAGTGGCCTTCGAGTCATGTCTTAGGTCTCTTTGGGCCGTCTTTTGACTTGAAGCGTTTATTACGAGTTCTTTCGATAAAAACGAACTTTCCACGGTTTTTATCGTAAAGTTTGATTGATGACTTCAAATGACGGAAAACATGAAATGGGTTCGCTACGGTCTTCGGGAGATAGCATCAAAGGGTAGACGAGAATGCATGGATTCGTATCGTATTGACGTTTTGGCAGAGTTCGGTCGCTACGTAGCGACCGAACGGAACGCATGCTCGCTTGTGAGCGTTATAGTTGTGAGCTAAGTCGTTATTGTTGTGATAGCCAAGAGCGAGAGAGAGGCACCAAGAACGCTTGTACCGGAGCTCGCTTATGAGCGTTATAGTGTGTTGGTGGTTTGATTACAGCTCCAGTGAGCTATAGCGGCTTCTCCTAGTTAATGGAAGAGTTCGGTGAACATTGGGTCAACAACCACCGTGTCGTTTACTTTCTTGTATACGAGTTTGATTAGAGAAGGAGAAGAGAAGAAACATTGAAGTGAATCGAGCTCTTATCATCACAGAGACGTTGATATGGAAATTAGTTACTAAATGGAGGCAGTCATCTCAGCAACGATTCCAAATATTATTAAAAAAACAGAACTATGGATCATCTCTCAAGAAAAAACAGTCTTAACGAGATATTGCATAAAGCTAAAGACATAAGAACCAAGAGAAATCAACAACTTACTGGTCGTGATTGGTATTCGGAAATGGGGAGGGATATAAAATCGATCATCACTTACCATCTCTCATTTATCGCAAAAAGATAATTTTTGAATCTAAAAGATAAGAGAATACAATATTTATTAGAGTTAAAAAGACCAAATTACCATTAATAAAAATATTTGAGTTAATTAAAATTGGAGTGGTAATCTCAATAATATATTAAAGGAAAAATTTCATTAATATATGCCAATTAAATTCCATTAAGCTTTTTCATATCCAAACTTTTTCGCTATCCAATTTAATACCTCAACTAATTATTTTGTTCATTTTAATAAACAAATTTTAAAAATTTATCGCCTTTAATACCCAAATTTTATTTATTTTAATTAAAAATACTAATAAGTTTCAAACAAAATTTAAAAAATCTAGGAAAAATAATCCAAATTTTTTTTTGTAATTTTATTTTAAGATTTAAGAAAGAAGGCAAATAAATTAGAGATAAATTTTTTTAAAATTTAATTTTGAAGAAAAAATAAATAAATTCATTTTCTATTTCAGAAAAAACTGAATTCAATATTTAAAATTTTTATTACAAAATTTAAGATTATACACAGTTTAGTTAATTTTATTTCTCAGATAGAAAATAAAATAACAATTTTCTGATATTTTATGTAATTTTTAGAGATTTTTAAAGTTTTTTTTGAAATTTATTAATATTTTTAGTTAAAGTAAACAAAGTTTAGATATTAAAATGTGCATAGTTTTTAATTTTTGTATATTAAATGCGCAAAATATTTAACTGGGTTTAAAAAAACTTTGGGTACTAAAAAGGTTAATGAAATTTAGTTAGAGGAGATTATTGAATTAAAGATTTTATAAAATTTCATTTTTTGTCAAATCCTAACTTATTGGATATGGTGTTTGTAAAAGTTCTAATAAATCCTAGGTTATTGGATCTAACATTTGTATAAATCCTATTAAAACTCTTCTTACTGGAAAAAGTGGATTTTCATCAATAATTTATATCAGAAATATTTGGATTATTAGAAAAAATGATTTGTCTCTTCAAATTCAATAGAAAAGAATACCTCCTCCTAATAGTATTTTTTATGGAAAAATTTATCTATATTAAATAAATATAAAGTTAAATTTATAATATACTTTTGTTTTAATTGAGGAGAAGAAGATACATTCATACCAATGTCAACCATTGTGTGAAACGTGGGATTTTTCAACAATTTGAACCGATTTAAATGCAAAAGCTCCGGGAGGTGTGTCAAGATAAATCTAGTATCTTTGGACCCGTCAACCATCACTAAAAGATATTATATCATCTATAGTAATACGAGAAAGTATATGATGAATGGAATATAAAAGGGAAATTAAACTTTTGGTTTCCCAAAAAAAGATTCATTTTTAAAATGGAGAAATGAATAAACCAAAAAAAAAGTGACAATGATCACATAAAATCGAATATCCAATGCGAATCTCGACTCCACACCGTTAGAGAGATTGGCCTTTTCCCATTTCCACCTCTCTTTCCCTCAGCGTCACCTGTAAGCATCAGCACAAATCCACCATTGTGCTTTTGAGTCAATATCTCTTATAGTTCTTCATTGGATTTACATCTATCTGCCTGATCTCACTGAAGTCATCTTGTTATTGGAGTGAATCGAATAATCAATCATCCCTCTGCGTTACGGGTTTTAAATGGTAAGCGTTTTGGAGATCGTAGATTACATTCGTAGTAGATCTGGGTATATATGATCAATCTTCCCTCCAATTCGATTTCAATCTGATCGATCATGTCGAGTCACCATGGCGTGGAGCACGTTGGATTACCGACGCAAATGAAATCCAAACAGGGCTCGTGCAACCCGTTCAAGAAACCCGGACCCGTTTCGATGGATCACGTTCTTCTGGCTCTCCGCGAGACGAGGGAGGAACGGGACGTGCGAATCCGGAGCCTATTCAACTTCTTCGACTCTGAGAATGCTGGGTACTTGGATTGCGCGCAGATCGAGAAAGGGCTGGTCGCGCTTCAAATCCCAAGCGGGTACAAGTACGCCAAGGAGCTGTTTAGGGTTTGCGATGCGAATCGAGATGGGCGTGTGGATTATCACGAGTTTCGTCGCTACATGGATGATAAGGAACTCGAGCTCTATCGAATTTTTCAAGCTATTGATGTTGAGCACAATGGTTGCATTTCTCCCGAGGGACTCTGGGATTCTCTCGTTAAGGCCGGTATAGTCTTCTCTTCTTGATTTTGGAGTGTAAAGTGCAAACCTTTTCGTCCTATAAGCCACAACAGCTTGTATATTGCAGGAATTGAGATAAATGATGAGGAGCTGGCTCGCTTTGTGGAGCACGTTGACAAGGACAATGATGGAATCATACTGTTTGAAGAATGGAGAGATTTTCTTTTGTTGTATCCTCACGAAGCCACCATCGAAAACATTTACCATCACTGGGAAAGAGTGTGTCTTGTAGACATTGGAGAACAAGCCGTTATCCCGGAAGGAATGAGCAAACATGTTAAGAGAAGCAACTACTTCATTGCAGGTGGCATAGCCGGTGCTGCTTCTAGGACTGCGACTGCACCTCTCGATCGCTTAAAAGTCCTTTTGCAAATTCAGAAAACCGATGCTAAAATCCGAGATGCCGTAAAGGCGATATGGAATCAGGGTGGGGTTCGGGGTTTCTTTAGAGGTAACGGGTTGAATATTGTGAAGGTTGCACCAGAGAGTGCCATCAAGTTCTATGCCTATGAGCTTTTCAAGAACGCTATTGGTGAAAACATGGGTGAAGACAAAGCGGATATCGGCACTACCGCTAGACTTTTCGCTGGAGGTATGGCTGGTGCAGTGGCTCAAGCCTCTATATACCCTCTGGATCTTGTCAAAACGCGGTTGCAGACATGCACTAGCCAAGCAGGTGCTGCTTGTCCCCGGATTGGAACGCTCACTAAAGACATATTGGTTCATGAGGGTCCACGTGCCTTCTACAAAGGTCTTTTCCCTTCACTTCTCGGGATTATTCCTTATGCCGGTATCGATCTTGCTGCATATGAGAAATTAAAGGATTTGTCCAGGACATATATTCTTCAAGAGGACGCCGGTAAATCTCCTTATTGCCATGTGAAATATGCTATATTTTTTTTCACATTCAGGCTTGAGCGTAGACTCATTAATCTTGGCTCGGGTTTGGACTTCAGAACCAGGTCCGCTCATTCAACTAGGATGTGGAACCATCTCAGGAGCTCTTGGAGCAACCTGTGTTTATCCTTTACAGGTTGTTAGAACAAGGTAAATCGATTCCAATGCCTCTTTGCTTTTCCTGCATAGAGAAACATAGATCAGTTCTCGCGTGCGTTTTGAAGTGTTTTATTCATATATTTTATATATGTTTCTGTCTAGCAGAATGCAAGCGGAGCGAACAAGGACGTCAATGTCTGGAGTATTCAGGAGGACAGTAAGTGAAGAAGGGTACAAAGCACTCTACAAAGGGCTTCTACCGAATCTTCTAAAGGTTGTTCCTGCTGCAAGCATTACGTATATGGTCTACGAAGCAATGAAAAAGAGTCTTGAACTTGATTAATGACTTCATTTTGATATTGACGAAAGAGTGGAAATAATAATGAAAAAAGAGAACCTAGTTAAAACTAGGTTGTTTTTAACATGCTTGATTCTTCTAATCATCATTTGTAATGAGATTAATATACTTTAATGTTGTTGTTTCTTTAAACATTTTTTCTTATTGTAGAAAGCTCTCTATAGATTCCAATTCCTGGCTGAACAAACTTCAGTTACGTTTTGATAGAGAGCGGAAGCTAAATAAAAGGATAGAAGTTGGGAATACTCTTCCCCGAGTTTTCGTGCTTAGAAAGCTCGTTAAAGATTAGGAATATTCTTCCTCGTACTATAAGAGCTCGTTTAACTATAAAACTCAATGTTTATTCATTATCAAAGTTATTCTCTACAAAAGCTCCTGAAAACTCATATATCTATTACTAAGGGTAGGTCTATGCTACGCGCGGGATTTGATGGTCGTGTGATATATATATAACTATATTATTGTGTATTTTTATTACATATGTTTTATGTTATATGTTATGATTTGCAAGAAAGGTATATAATGACGTTGATCGTTTTAAAGTATGTTTAGGCGTGAATGATTTATAAATGTTAAGATTGTTTAAATTAGATTTGATGGTTGTGTTTATATTAAGAATTTGTTGTATATACAATACCATATAGTTTGGATGAGGTTCATGTGGTCTTTTGATTGGATGTTATTGACAATTCCGAATACATAATTGGTTGGTTAATGTGGTTTTCTATATTTTGAACTTTGAAGAATGTGTTTGGGGGTCTTATGAGTATCATTTGTTGGAATGAATTGAGCAATAATAGATTTCGTTACGCTTTATGATAGGCTGCATTTGACATTTAAGAGGTAAGTAAAACAATGTAAATTATAACATAAAATGAGTGAGTGATATATAATCAAGAATTCCTTTTGACATTTAAGAGGATATTAATTTTTATTGTTGTCATTTTGTATTTTTCTGAAATGGCTAATCTGAACTTTTTTATTTATATATACATTGAAATGTCTAGGGGTTAACCCGGCTTGCGGATGGATAAGTAAATGAATATAAAAAATATAAAATAGATTCAATAAGTATATATTATTTAAGTGTACTGTAGTAATATTAAATTTTACTCTCTTTTTTTCTTACATATCATAAATATATCTCACATTTTTAAAAAATATTTACGAAAGAATAATTTTTAAAATATTTTTCTATTTGTTGTCTGACCAAAAAAATAGTCCTACCGGCTACAGAGTTGACCATATCTTTCTCCATGTTCTTGTATTGGAATCCTTGTTTATAGGGAAGGAGAGTATCTTTCAAGAACGCACTGATCATAATGACCTCTAATGTCGGATCATCAGCCATTGCCAAAGGAAGACACGGGTCTATAGGTTTTATCCTCGATGATGACGAAGATGAAGCATCTTACGCTGGAATGAAAGCTATGGTAGTTGAAGAACTCAAGAACTATTTCCGACCTGAGTTGTTGAACCGGATAGACGAAATCGTCATTTTCCGACAGCTTGAGAAGGCTCAGGTTAGTCATTTTCTCTACCTCTGAACCTTAAACTAAAACAGAACTTAGTGGAACCAAAAGTCAGATTAAAATTCATAAAAATCAAAATCTTCAACTCCGATTTTACAGATGATGGAGATCCTGAACCTGATGCTACAATACTTGAAGTCGAGGCTTGTAGCACTTGGAGTCGGTTTAGAGGTTTCTGAACCTGTCAAGGAGCTTATATGCAGACAAGGCTATGATCCAGCTTACGGTGCACGGCCACTCCGTAGAACAGTCACAGAGATTGTGGAAGATCCACTCAGCGAAGCCTTTCTTGCTGGGAGCTTCAAGCCCGGTGACACGGCTTTTGTGGTTCTCGATGATACTGGAAACCCTTCGGTTCGGACCAAACCAGATTCTTCCACTGTACGAGTTACGGACAAGAAATCAATCGCATAGTTTACAGCATTGGAGGATTGTATATAAAGATTCTTTGGTTATACTCACTCGTCTGATACTTGAATCTCAATTGCTTGGTGCAAACCTGTATATATAACGATACATAGTGGATAGTCGTGAGGTAATTGTATTAACTATTAAATTATTAAGGATTTGTTCCTACTTGAATTATTTTTACTTTAGTTTTCTAAATGGGCTGAATCATGCGTCTGCATGGAAGAAGAGTTGAGGAACAAAATAAAAGAGAAAAAAAGATGAGAGTTGAGAACGTTTATACGTTCTTAGGAAAAAGAAAAGAATGATTATACACTATACTAAAATAGAAGTCATGACTTCTTTCATGTATAATATTAAAAATTAACTATTATTTAGAAAGTTAAAACTACATTATTTTTGTTGTATTTGCAAAATAAAATCGTAACAATATATTTACGTTGTCTTTACTCCATCAATATAACTAAGAATATTTGGAGCAACTTTTAGAACGTTAGTTAAATGATTATAAAAATACTAGGTGATTTTTCCGTGATTTTTCTGTGTTTTTATAAATATTTATAAAATAAAAACTCAACAACTTAGGAAACAACTCTTCGGGAAATTGAACAAAAACATACAAAACTATCAGAAAACGGCAAAGACAGATAATATATAAGTATCCTTGACACAGTATATTCTAACTAACAAAGAGTATAAATGATCAATCGATTCTCTCACATCATATTTTGATGCAGATTGGTCGGTTTGGCTGATCAGAAAACCACTCATGTAGACATATGGCCAAACCAACCAAGGGTGTCAAGATCCAGCTGTGAAGCAGAGTACAAGGATGGATGTCACTAACACAGTTTTGTTGGATACACAACTTAATGCTAAAGCTTATATCATATCACAATAGCTTCTCTGGCGTATTGACACAACATCTGTTTTGTTTTACATTGCTACAAATGATTAAAGCATCAAAGGACTAAACATGCCGTGTTTGACTTTCGAGCAAGAAGATTGCTATTTTTAAAATCAAGGTTCTAATAGGGCTGGGTTAGTGGGTCAACCCGCCCCGCATGATCCGCCAATCTGAGGTCGACTCTATTTTTTTTATTCAAAATTTTGACCCGCATAATCCGCAAAAGGAAAATTGTACACCCGCACCCGCTCCGTTGATATTTGCACGTAACCCGCAGATAATATTAAATTTAATAAATAATTATTTTTATTATATATTATTTACTTTTTTATAATAAAATTAATAAAAATTATACATTTATAATTTAAATTAGGAAAATATCCTAGGACAACACTAAAAGTGTTTATGTCACAAATATAAACTCTAAGGATCAAAATGACCAAAATGTTTCATTAAAAAGGTAAATATACAATTATACCGCTAGAGTTAACTAAAATAATTATTTTTATTATATATTATTTACTTTTTTATAATAAAAGTAATAAAAATTATACATTTATAATTTAAATTAGGGAAATACCCTAGGACAACACTAAAAGTTTTAGTGTTTATGTCACAAATATAGACTCTAAGGATCAAAATGACCAAAATGTTTCATTAAAAAGGTAAATATACACTTATACCGCTAGAGTTAACTAATCCAAACCTAGGGGTGGGGATTTGAGATTGAGATTTAAAATTTTATAAAATAAAAAATAAATATTAAAAATTAGAAAACAAAAATAAAAAATTTAAATAGTTTCAAAAAGTATTTTTCGAATTACAAAATTTTTTTTTAAAAAAATTCGAAGTTATTTTTTTTTTAATTATAAAAAGTTCAAATTTGAAAACATATAATCTAAAACTAAAAAAAGTATTATTTTTTTATTTTTTATTTTTAATATATATCTAGGGTATTAGGGTCCTTTTACCTATTAAATAAAACATTTTAGTCATTTTCCTCCTTTTTGTCTATTTTTGTGATCAAAACTTGAAAATGGTCTATTTATGAGAATTGCCTTTTAAATTATATAATTTTCATTATTTTATATAATTATTTATTTATTTTTTAAAAAATATTGAAAAAGAAAAAATTTATTTTACGGATCGGCGGGTAACCACGACTCAAATTCAGCTGACCTGCACCTGTTCCGTTTCAAATCGACCCAACCCGCACTCGTACCCGCATCAGCATGTCGAAATTTGTGAATCGGTCGATCCGCATCCGTTCCGCTTTACTCGACCCGCATCCGCATGTCGAAATTTGTGAATCGGTCGATCCACACCGCGGCAGGTCAAACAGGGCGGGCCCGCGGATAATGACCAAATTCCCAGCTCTAGTTCTACATACCTTATCTCTCCTGACATCTTAAGAAAACTAGGGATTCATAAACAACACACATCTACCTTTCTTCTTCTTCTCCGCAGTTCCCATGGCCTTTCGTAATGGTTCTCTGATCCCTGCCCATGATCCATCCACGAGGGAAAATCAATCATCATCGCCGACCATACAACGGGGAACCGTGCCTACAAACACTGAAATCACGATCGAACAATCTAACCATCCTCAATTTTTGAAATCGATCGACGATTTAACTGCGTTTTCAGCTGCAGTGGACGCCTTCAAACGCCACTACGACGACTTGCAAAGCCACATGGATTACATCAAGAACGCCATTGACTCCAGTCTCAAGAGCAAAGGCATCACCGCCGAGTCTCCCTCCTCCCGATCGCAGTCTCCTCGAAACGATGCTTCCGGAGAAACAGTAGCGGAGATTTCGGATAAGGTGGAGCGATTGTGCGAGTTGATGTGCAGCAAAGGCCTGCGTAGATACATGTACTCGAATATCTCTGACCGAGCTAAGCTGATTGAAGAGCTTCCTGCAGCTCTGAAGCTAGCCAAGGAGCCTGCTAACTTCGTGTTGGAATGCATTGGCAAGTTTTACTTACAAGGGCGCAAAGCTTATGCGAGTGATTCCCATATGATCCCTGCCAGGCAGGTTTCGCTTCTGATCCTGGAGTCTTATCTTCTAATGCTTGATCCGAAGAAGCCCTTTGATAGAGTTTCTATCAAGGATCAAGCCGAGGCGGCTGCTGTTGCGTGGAAGAAAAGGATGATGAGCGAAGGAAGGTTAGCTGCGGCAGAGGCAATGGACGCTAGGGGTTTGCTTCTGCTAATTGCTTGTTTTGGGATTCCTTCCAGCTTTTCGAGTATGGATTTGTTTGATCTGGTACGGAAGAGTGGTGCTGCTGAGATTGCTGCTGCTCTAAAACGGTCACCTTTCCTTGTCCCTATGATGTCAGGTATCATCTTTTTTCTTGAGTCGATGAGTGGAGTTTCTTTTGTGGTCAGGATTCAGTTCCCATCTTTATTTTTGCTTCCTTATAAGAGCTTAAGAGTATTTTAGAGTGCAATTGCCTTGGAAGTAGATCATATGACTCTTCTGTTGCATTGAGTAATGTTCGATGAAAGGGTTTAGTAACTGGTCCTAACACAATATTCTATCGGTTGTAGGTATAGTTGATTCAAGTATCAAGCGTGGAAAGCATATTGAAGCTCTTGGGATGATTTATACCTTTGGGATAGAGGATAGGTTTTCGGCTTCTTCGCTTCTAACTTCATTCCTAAGGATGAGCAAGGAGTCATTTGAGAGGGCAAAACAGAAAGCTCAAGCACCGATAGCATTTGCATGTCCCTTCTTTACACATTAGCTACCTCTTCATTGACTCTTTTTTTCCTCTTCTGATTCGTACCATTGTTTGCGTTTTGTTCTCTTAACAGAAAGAGGCCAACCAAAAGTTTTTAGCTGCGTTGTTATCAGTGATGAAGTGTTTGGAGGCTCACAACTTAGACCCAGAGAGAGAAGTACAAGGGTGGCAGATCAAAGAGCAAATGATTAAGTTGGAGAAAGACATTATTCAACTCGACAAACAGATGGAAGGGGAAGCAAGATCCATCAGTTTAATGGAGGAAGTGGCATTGATGAAGAGATTGTATAACCAACAGTTGAAACGTCCAAGGTTGTCAGACATGGAAATGCCACCAGCAGCTTCCTCATCTTATTCTTCTACCTACCCGGACCGAAGCTTCCCTAGTCACAGAGACAATGAAATATCAGCTCTTGTCAGTAGTTACCTCGGCCCATCATCAGGTTTTCCTCATCGTTCAAGTCTCAGGAGATCCCCTGAATATTTAGCTCCATCTAGTGGGTTAGGAAGAAGTGTACCTGCATATGAACATCTGCCTCCAAATTCTTACCTTCCCCTTCCAGGACGGCACTCTCCGGTTCAAGGACAGAGACTTCCTGGAGAGTACACCCCTCCAATTCATGGGCAACAACAAATACCATATGGTCTACAAAGGGTTTACAGACATTCACCATCTGCAGAAAGATACTTGGCTTTGCCCAAACTCAGGTCTCCTCGAAACTCATAAGAAGACCACATAAGAGGAATGTAAAATATGTAACAAAGGTTTTTGTTTCTCCAGCAACAGTCTCAAAGAATTATTTAAAGATTTAAGGGTTGATAAGCAAAGTTTACACAGTAAAATTGACATTTCATTCAGATGCTAATGTTACGATTGATTCTTAGTTATTTTAGTCAACCTCAGATACATCAACATCACTATCTAAGTAAACCTCTGGCTCTTCATCCTCCGAATTCTCTTCATCTTCGGTATATGTTCCTTCTTGTTCTCTTTGAGCTGCTCGAGCCATTGCAGATTCTAGCCTCGTGCTTACTGTTTCCCATGAATATATTTATGTACTCAGCTCTTCGGTTCTGCGCAGAAACACAACAACATGAAGAGCATTGAGAACCACTGCTTTCAAGATCTAGTGAAGAAATAATTCGCATTTTGATGGTACCTCAAAATCCAGATAGTAAGCGTGCTATTTGGCACAATGAGGCAAAAAAAAAAAAAAAAAAAACTACGTCAGAGATTAAGAAACCAATTTTCTAGTTGAAATTAAGGGAGGGAAATCAATAGCTTATATTATACCTCCCATGTATCAATGGCGAGAAGTGGCTGCACATAAAACGA
Organism: Brassica napus; assembly: GCF_020379485.1. Lineage (NCBI taxonomy): Eukaryota > Viridiplantae > Streptophyta > Magnoliopsida > Brassicales > Brassicaceae > Brassica > Brassica napus. The sequence goes on from NC_063443.1 coordinate 6,853,787, forward strand.
TGGACAAAAAAGTGTGACATCAGATCCACTGCAAACAACAAAGATTCATCTATGTTTTAGACACTTACAGAATAATCCCATACGAGCGGATTTACTGCATTGGGAGTTTTCACTATTACAAGCTTCTTGTCTTCCTCCTTTGGAAGTGGATTTATGGCATTTGCAACATCCAGTCTATTCGCCTTGTCTGCATCAGTTGAAATATGTTTTGGGATTAGCAATTTATTTATTTTCGTGGAGAAGCAAAAGCAAAGTAAAAAAAAAAAAAACACTCACATGCAAGCCAGGTCCAACCGGAACCAAAGTTGGAGGCTGCAGCTGCCTTGAACCTTTCTAAAAAGTCATCGAAAGAACCAAAATCTCTCTCTCTATCAGTCTGAGGAGATATCCACTTGGCTTTCCTCCACCTCCAGGTTGAATAGACTCCCAGAAGAACTCGTGGTTCCATGCCTGCAAATCCCATCATATAACCCAATTCACATCCAACCCTGAGAAAGGAACTAGAGAAGCAATATTTGGCATTTACCTGTGCGGCGTTGTTGAAGGCAGGAAGCATATTGCCTCTGTTGTATGAAAGAAGCACAACCTCTTCCAGCGACAATCCATCAAGATCCGTGCCTAGGATTTGCTTGTTCAGGTTCTCTACATAAGTTTTGTGATGCTTGCCCCAGTGAAAATCCAAAGTGTCCCGGCTCATATGCGGTTCCAGAGCATCCTACCAACCATTGAGTCAAAACACGCCATATTTCAAATCTTAAAAGTTGGGTCTTTTTGACTCTACTCGTTTCCTATTGAGTTTAGGGAAACGTACAAGAGGATATGGAGGATGCTTAAGCTCAAACCCCGCTGTTATAACAGCCACTTTTCTCGAGAACCGTTTCTGCCCGAATCAAAAGAATGTGTTATTAAGTTGTTTAGAAATCAAAGCTATTGTTGGGCTAGAGTGATAGCTTTGGAAACAAAAACAAGTTCAAGTTTTCGTTGAAGCATGTCATCAAACACTATATATGCACACACTTACTCTCCGTATAGGGTTTATCAGTTGATTGGAGAAAAAGGAAGTTTTACCTTTTCGTTTCGTTTCCATTGCATTCGCCCTGTAACTTCACCAAAAATAAGACCCTTGTCAAAACTTAAGCGCTTCGTAGTCAGCTAGACAGAGACAGAAAAGAGTGATAGAGAAATAGAGACCTTGACAAGGAAGCAGAGAGCACGACGATAGAGACCAGAAAGGGGCTGTAACTGCAACCGTCATCATCTTTCCTTTCCTGCGTTACTGTTAGTGTCTGCAACGAATATACAGAGACACACACTCTCTCTCTATTGCTAAATAAGAGAGGCTTCTTATCTCAAGCACTATCATGCTATATATTACACAATGCCCATAATAAGTTTCTTCTTTTAAATTTGGCTCAATTTGGTGAATATACAAATTGTAAGAAAAATTTGCGGAAATGTGCATTTTTTTTATTAATTTGCAAACATGGAGTTTCACCATGGTGCATTGACGCTTCAGTCCTCGACAGCTATTTAACATCTCTAGCAGCTTCTACCACTAGCTTCTACCTCTAGCCTGATATTTGTCAACTAGTGAGTTATCTTATAGTTTGATAGGTGACATGTTGAAAAGGACGTCAACGGTTTCAAAAAGATAATAGCATACGTGTTTCTATGTCTTCCACAATCTAACCATCAAACTAGCAACAAAAAAATAATTAAAAATGAAAAGTTCAAGGATATTTATAAATTTATGGACATAATGGGTTTGAGCACTGTTGGAGCAAACTGTTAAAGGACTTATTATGAACCAAATCCAAAACCACCTTCGGGAACTAACTATGGCGCGAGAGAATTGGATTCCATGTCCATCTCATGGTCAAATAAATCAGTTTCGTTGGACCATCTCATCCATGTTGGTCTTAGGATGAGACAAATCTTCAAGATCTACAACAGATATCTCGAGAAAGAGAATGGCATATGATCTCCTTTTGAAAGAGCTGAAGCTTTAAAAGAGCGAAGATGGTGTAGGCAGCTAAACGGAGCGCGGTGGCGCTGGCAGAGTCTTTCAGAACACGGCCATGGAGACAAAGATTTTTCGAAGTACAACGATGACGGCGGTGGAGGCTGAGGTTTATGGGCACACGGCATTGAAGGCTGAGGCGACAACCTTCAGGAACACGTGGACGCGGAAGATGACTGATCCTTCATAGGGGGCAAACATCAAATCAAGTATCGGCAGAGAACTTTCTGGCTCGGTTGAATCGAGCGAACCAACCAATTGGACATACACCATCTTTTCTAGACGTATGATGCGATCTGGATTTCTGAAACAATTGGTATGAGAAATGGCAAAAGTTAAAGGAAAATGACATGAATTTTTGAAAAAGTTAGTTCTTTGTAATGAATATAGTTCTGGAATATTTAACTAGCTCTCGTAGCTTAATAACTACTGAAAATGTGTATGAAGGATTTATAGTATCTATGTGTCAGAGTTATGGAATGGTATGTCTATAGGTTTATGCACAAATCATTATTACAAATGCGTTTTGACTTTTAAGACAACTCACCATGACACCATGAATTTATGTCAGACCTGTGTCAAGCCCTATATTTCGGTAAGCATAGGTAAATAGGGTCACTTTGGGAATTAGAGAAAAGTGTACAGTCTCATGTCCACTTACCTAATAAAAAACTTTTTTGTTATTATCCAGTGCAAATTCCCTTTAAATTTTCCCAACAAAATTAACACTAATCACTAGGCATAAATACTTGTTTGGCCTATTACATCTCCAATCCCACTCTATTTTCTAAACTAAACTCTATTACCGAATAAAATCTTCTCAACACCACTCTATATCTCATTAGTGTAACTCTATTTCTTACTCTATATTTGGAGTAACTCTATTTCTTATTACTCTATATAGAGTAAAACTTTTTTATTTATATTTTAGTCCTTTTATTTTTTAATCTTTTCATTTTGTAACTATTTATGTAATTTAATTATCCAAACATCACATAATTCTCTTAAAACAATATACAAATGTTTGAAAGTTATTATTATTAGCCAAAGAAAACAAGAATTAAAATTTAAAATAATTTTATAAAATTAGCCAAACAAAACAAATATTAAAATTAGAAATAAGCAACATAACATAAATTAAAATCATAGATAATTATAATTTAATATTGGAAAAATTCTTTTAAAATATACGGACTAATTTTCATTTGCTAATAAAATACACGAACTATTTTGAATCTCCGTTTAATACACGAACTAATTTTTGTTGCCTATTAAATACACAAACTTTTGAAATTCGCAGGTTTTACACATCGTTTTAGACGGCGTTAACTATATTTAACGGCAGTGACGACGGCATTAGTGTTTAATTAACACGTGTTTAAATTTTGAAATACTTTTAAAAAAAATACACAAACTATTTTTTATTTGCTAATAAAATACACGAATTATTTTTGGATCCCCGTTTAATACACAAACTTTTGAAATTTGCAGATTTTACACATCGATTTAGACGATGTCAACTATGTTTAACAGAGTGAAGACAATGTTTTAATTAAAGAGTGGTTTAACTGTGAAAAGCACGCTCACCCTCAGCCAAATGAAATTAATTTGAGTCAGTTTCAAGTCGAGTTTGGCACTCTAATCTGTTCCAACCTCTTTTATTCTCCAAAATATGTTTCTTTTCTTCTTCTTTACTTTGATTTCCCTTTATATTGATTCAAAGTGGAGTAGATTTCCATGTCGTAAAAAAGACGAAGAAAACTGCATAATTTTAAACGAGTTTCTGATTTTGGAATTAGTTTAGTTTTATGCATTTATAATTCTTGTTCTTCGCTTAGATAGTAGTAATTATGATTCAAGGTTAATTTACACTATGATAAGTAAGTGTAGTGTTATGAATTAAGTTCTACATATATTATTTCTACTATGATAAAACAAATTTGAAATTACATGAAAAAAAAATGTACACTATTGAAGCGTAATGGAGAAGAAAGCTAACAATATAATCTATCGAAGGACATTTAAGAATTTTTCTTCTTCACAGTTTAACCATATGCTCAATTAAACACTAACATTGTCTTCACTCTTCACTTCTAAGCATAGTTGACATCATCTAAATCGATGTATAAAATCTGCAAATTTCAAAAGTTTGTGTATTTAATAGAAAACAAAAATTAGGCTGTGTATTAAACGGGGATCCAAAAATAGTTCAAGTATTTTATTACAAAATGAAAAATTGTTTGTGTATTTAAAAAAAAAATATTTTCAAAATTTAAGCACGTGTTAATTTAACACTAACGCCGTCATCACTGTCGTTAAATATAGTTAACGCTGTCTAAAACGATGTGTAAAACCTGCGAATTTCAAAAGTTTGTGTATTTAATAGGCAACAAAAATTAGTTCATGTATTAAACGGGAATCCAAAAGAGTTCATGTATTTTATTATCAAATAAAAATTAGTCTGTGTATTTTTAAGGAATTTTTCCTTTAATATTCTGGTAAATTACCTCCATATCCATCAAGATTGCTAAAGTATTGTCCAAATGAGGTAGACGAAGGAGTAGTTTCTTGTTCATGTTGTTGACCACGTGTAAAATTCGTGTTCGTTCCTCTTGAAAATATGCATGAACTTCTGGATCTTGCAATGAATTCAAGTCACAAAATAAATATTTATTTTCTTCCTCCAGCTCATTCAAAGCATAATTCTTCTTTTGAATCTCCAAGTGGTATTCTCGTTGTGCTCTTATCTTCTTTAGTTGTTCCAAAAATTCAGTATGTCCTTCTTTTAAGGTATTGATAACCGATGTTGTTTGATCACCAAGTTATAGACTGTTCAACGATTACTTTTCGGAGACGTTGGTGTACAATGATGTCATGTTTTGTAGGAGATATTGTATGTCGCGTCCTATATTTCTTCGTATAATTGAAGCTGTTGAAAGTTATGAAAACTACTTCACACAAAAAAAAAGATGCAGCGGGCATGGTTGGATTAGTCTTTGCAAAAATTAACTACCGCATTTCGGATGTTAGCATATGGTCTTCTTACTCATTTGGTCGATTTAAAAAAATCAAAGATAAAGAAGCTCATTTTGTGCTTCAAAATTCTTTAATTGATAAATTTGTGGGAAAGATACACTAATTAAATGTATTATGTTTTAATATAATGTAATGTAATTTTTAAGATAATAAATGTTTGATATAAATATATAATTTATAAGAATTTTGTGAAAAATAAAATATAAGGGATCAATTTAAAAATTTTGTAAACAAAAGGTATTAGTCATAAAATAAAAAACATATATTTAAGAATATTCCTTTTAGAATTAAATATAGAGTAAACCATTTGAGGGAAATGGTACTCTATTTTAGAGTTATTCTATTTTAAAGTAAAAACTACTCTAAAATAGAGTAAACCATTGAAGATGGTATAATATCTTCTTTTTTTTTTTTTTTATAATACCTATTATTATTTATCATCCCAAACGGGCATAAGTAATGGATACAAACAGAGATTCGGATAAAATTTGTACGACCTAAAACTGCCCCGCTACACTTCCGAGTGATACACAGTCGGATTACTTCCTAAACTCCTGACCCGACTCGAGGAAGGATACACAGACAGCTTATCATAACCCCTGACCCGACATCAGTGATCACCGGCTGGTTCCGGTTAATCGGGGCGGGAGAACAAGTCTCCACTTCCTCCTCCCTGATTGACACATTACGACCATGAAGTCCAGAGAGATTACAACACAACATCATGATCTAAGCTTATCACAACCTAAACACAAGAAACTAAATAGACAACTACACAACCAAACATGAAATTAAATAACGCGGGACTGGAAGAGGCTGCAACACACCAACTAGAACAAAACCTGCAACGAAAATGGTTAGAAACACACCCACTAGAGCAGCCAAATGACTAAGACCCTTGCGCTGGGATGATGTGCTTCAAAGCAAACTGCCTTCGAGACCAGTCCATCGCTAGAAGGACCAAGAACCCACCTTTCTCAGCCTCTGAGAACCAGAGGACTGGCCGCTTGAAAACCCATCCAGAAGGTCTCGAAGACAAGCGACAAACTCCCAAATGAAAGCAAGCATCAAACACTCAGAGAAGTGACATCGCGAAGTCACAAACCCAATAGCTAGCTGTGTTGCCATGACCTGAGGAATCAAAGAAGAAGCAACGGAACCCGGGATTGGCCGGATCCATAGACGACTCACCGCCTCCGCCGAGCTACAACTTGCATGCGCCACCACCAAGAAGATGAGACCGACACGCGACGACCTAACCTCCTTGTACGCGTCGGTGAGATACACCAAAAACCTCTTAGATTACGACGAGGTGAGCTTTCGCCGCAAGACACCAAGCAAGCAGAGAACCCACGCTCCACCACCTAACGTTTTCTGAACGGATTGATAAAGTTTATACCAGTGAAGCACAGATCCGGGAAGAAGAAACCCATTGAGGAAGCCACGCGCCACCGTTCCTTGAGACTGTTGCAAACTGCAGAAAATTGCAGGTTTTCTTCATGCTTCTCTTGTTCTGTTTTTGGTCTTGTTCAAAGAAAAGAAAAGAGAGGAATGTTTGTGTGTAGAACGTATGAATGAGAGGTAGTAGTAGATAGAGAAGGATGAAGTAGAGAACTGATTTCTTAGTTGCTTGAATTACACAACAGGGCCATTACATATTTATACAGAGAACAGAATTCTCTGGATCTTTCACCATTTATCCTTATTATTCACTTATTACTTTCTTTTCCCACGTTTTATTTGTGTGGTTTGAGAACAAATAGACATTATTCAACACTCCCTCTTGCCGTTTTGTTCTCAAACCAAGTTGAACACGAAACCTTTCAAAAGGCTTTCCTCCCAATGCCTTAGTGAGTGTATCAGCCAGCTGCTCTTCACTCTTGTAATATTCCAGCTTGATGTCTCCATTTTTCACAGATTCTCTAACAAAGTGATACTTGATTTGAATGTGCTTGGTTCTTCTATGTTGGACTGGATTTTTCCCTATTGCAATGGCTGATTGACTGTCACAGTAGATAGGAACTCCCTCTTGAGTGTTGAACTTCAAATCTTCAAGCAAACGCTTTAGCCATATTGCTTGATTTGTTGCTGCACACAAAGCCATGTATTCTGCCTCAGCGGTGGATTGAGCGATAGTGTCTTGCTTGCTGGTTTTCCATGAGAATATTGCGGACCCAATGCTAAAGCAATATCCAGTTGTTGATTTTAGATCTTCTTTGCATCCTCCCCAATCACTATCTGAATATCCAACAAGCTTTGGCTTCTTGACTGCAGAAAACATCAATCCTATATCAGCTGTCCCTTTGATGTATCTGAGAACTCTCTTTGCCTCCTTGAAATGCTTGGCTTTAGGTTCCTTCAGATACCTAGAAAAATAAGATGCAGAGAACATCAGATCAGGTCGAGTAGCTGTTAGATACAGCAGACCTCCCACAAGGCTCCTATAAGTTTTAGAATCAGCAAGTTCTTCTTCTTCATCTTTAATCTTGCCTTGAGGTGCCAGTGGTGTTCTCATGATCTTGCATTCTTTCATTTTGTACTTCTCCAGCAGCTTCTTTGCATAACATTCTTGGGACAGAAAAATTCCTTCTTCACTCTGCACAATCTCCATCCCCAAGAAATAGTTCAATAGTCCTAGATCAGACATCTCAAATTCATTCTTCATTGCCATCTTGAAATCATCCACCATTTTCTTGTCGTCTCCAGTAACAATAAGATCTCCACATAGATGCACACCACCAAAATCTTCCCGTGAGCTTCTTTTGTGTATAAGGCATGATCATTGTCACTTCTCTTAAAGTTTTCTCGTAAGAAAAACTCATCAATTCTGCTGTACCATGCTCTAGGCGCCTGCTTTAAACCATAAAGAGCTTTGTGTAGACGAAGAACATAGTCTCCCTTTCCTTCTTCTTCAAACCCAGGTGGTTGCTCAGCATATATCTCTTCTTCTAGATTTCCATTTAGAAAAGCAGACTTGACATCAAGTTGAAATAACTCCCATTTTCTTTGAGCAGCAACAGCAAGAAGTAGTCTGATAGTTTCATGTCTTGAAACTGGGGCAAAAGTCTCCAAATAATCAACTCCATACTGCTGAGTAAACCCCTTAGCCACTAACCTTGCTTTGTGCTTCACAACATCTCCTTTTGCATTTGTTTTGAGCTTGAATATCCACTTGACTTCCACCACATTTCTGCAGGTCTTTTAACCAATTGCCATGTGTGGTTCTTCTCGATCATGTGTATTTCTTCTTCCATAGCATGTCTCCACTCAGTATGCTTTACAGCTTCTTCGAATGTTGCTGGTTCTTCAAAACCCAAGTAACATCCTTCACATACTTCAGCAGATTCAACATCAACGTGTGGAGCAGTACGTAAGATATCATTCATTGATCTGGTTCTTCTATTTGGCTGGCTTGGACTGCTTTCTGGACTGTCAGAATCCAGATTAAAGGACACCGGCTGAATGAATCTTCTCCCTCTGGATTCACCATCGCTAGAACTTGAATCACCAACCCTTAGATCTTCTTGTCTACAATCTGGTTCCAGAGATACAACAGATTGTTTGTTCACTTCTTTTTGCTTCCAGTCCCATTTGCTTCCTTCATCAAATATCACATCTCTTGAAACGTCTATTTTGTCTTCCTCCAGCAAATAGACTCGGTAGCCTTTAGTTTGAGAGCTGTAGCCAACAAAGATTGCTTTCTTGGACTTGTCATCCCACTTCTTTCTCTTTTCATCTGGTATGTGTACAAAACATACACACCCAAACACCTTTAAATGATTCATTGATGGCTTTGTTCCATTCCAAGCTTCAAGCGGGGTCTTGTTCTCAAGTGCTTTGGTTGGAATTATGTTCTGAATGTAAGCTGCTGTATGGACAGCTTCTGCCCAAAACTTCATTGGTAAGTCTTTAGCTTTGATCATGGCCCTTGCCATCTCTACTAGGCTTCTGTTTCTTCTTTCCGAGACACCATTTTGTTGTGGAAAATATGCTGCTGTTAACTGCCTTTCAATGCCATGATCTTCCAAAAACTTTGTGAATTCTCCAGAGAGATATTCAGATCCTCTATCTGATCTAATCTTCTTTATCTTGCAGCTAGCTTGATTTTCGACAAGGTTTTTGAACTTCTTGAAGGTTTGAAAGACTTATGATTTTGACTTCAAGAAATAAACCCAGACCATCCTTGTTGCATCATCAATGAATGTGGGGAAATATCGGCTCCCAATGATTGATAAACTCTGCATTGGTCCACACACATCACTGTGAATCAACTCCAGTTTCTTTGTTGCTCTTGTCTCTGATTCTTTTGGAAATGAATCACGACTATGTTTGCTTAGAATACAGCTCTCGCAACCTTCCTTCTCCACCACGAACTTGGGAAGATTCAGAACCATATCCCTTGACTGCAAGATCTTCAGATTTGAGTAGCCAGTGTGTCCAAGCCTTTGATGCCATAATTCTGCAGCTTCATTTTTTGCCACCATTGCTGTTTCAGAGCTTGAGGACCACTTGATGGGAAAGCTCTTGTTCACCATCTCCACTTCAGCTACCTTTCTTCCAGCACCATCATGTATGATGCAACATCTTTTCTTAAAGGTGACTTGATATCCATTTTCAATCATTTGAGGGACACTTAACAGATTCTTTGCAAGCATTGGCACAAGAAAAACATCTCGAATGATTCTCTTGCCTTTCTTTGTCATGACTTCAACGTCTCCTTTTCCTTTGGTCATCAACACAGCTCCATTACCAACTCTTATTGGAACTTTGATGTTTGTGTTGATTCTGGAAAACACCTTTTCGTTTGGAGTCATGTGATTAGTGCACCCACTATCAATGAGCCATAAGGTCTCTTCAAATGACTCTTGATCATCCTGTCTTGCGGTGAACAAGTGATTATCTTCTGCTTCTTCTTGTTGATGAGACACTTGTGCTTGTTCAGGTTTCTTGCTTCTGCATTCTCTTGAAAAGTGACCAGGCTTTCCATAGTTGTAGCATTCACTTCTACCTTTGTTTTTGTTGAAGTCTGGCTTCTTTCTTCCATTCTTTAGATAGCAGATATCTTCATTGTGATTGTCTTTCTTGCAGAAGCCACACCGCTTCTTCCCTTTTCCTTTATAGCTTGTCTTCCATGAGCTTGTATTGCCACTGTCTCAGACTTTCAAGCTTCTAAAACGTGCATGGAATGCACCTTCACCATTTTCTTCATCTTCAGGGAAGAACTTCTTTTCATGAGCTTCCAAAGATCCCACCAACTCAGCAAATGTTACTGTCTTGAGATCTTTAGTTTCTTCCATCAGTGATGACAATGGAGCATAGCTCTTGGCATGGATGCTAAGATCTTAACTACCATATCAAAGTTTGATCTACCTTCTCCTAGAGCTCTCATTTGATTAGCTACAGCCTGGATTCTTTCAGAATAAGGCTTAACCTTTTCTCCTTCCTTCATTTTCAGATTCTCAAAATCTCTTCTCAAGGCTTGTAGTCTAACCATCTTAACTTTTTCATTACCTTGATAGGAATGTTCCAAAAGCTCCCATGCTTGCTTGGCTGAGGTTGCAGAGAGGATTTTGTCAAAGACAACATCAGCTACTGCATGTTGAATGAGTTGTAGTGCTGCTATGTCTTTCGCCTTAAGAGAACGCCAACTTCCAACCTCCTTTGCATAGTCTCCCGGTGTTTGTGTTGATCTTGATGGTGGTTCTGAAAGTCCTTCTTCAACAACCTCCCAAAGCTCTCTGTTCATCAGAGTTGTCTTCATCCTAGCTGCCCAGAACTCATAGTTCTGTCCATCAAAGACAGCCACAAGTTGTGAAGATTGCAGGTTTGACGCCATGTGTTTTTATTCTTCTTGTTCTCCTTCTTTCCTTCTTGTTCTTTTGATTTTCTAGTTCTGTCTTGTTCTCTTCTTCTTCAAACTTGTTCAAGCTTCTTCAGTCTTGTTCAGGAAGGCTCCAGAGATCAGCAGGAGCTCTGATACCATGTTGCAAACTGCAGAAAATTGCAGGTTTTCTTCATGCTTCTCTTATTCTGTTTTTGGTCTTGTTCAAAGAAAAGAAAAGAGAGGAATGTTTGTGTGTAGAACGTATGAATGAGAGGTAGTAGTAGATAGAGAAGGATGAAGTAGAGAACTGATTTCTTAGTTGCTTGAATTACACAACAGGGCCATTACATATTTATACAGAGAACATAATTCTCTGGATCTTTCTCCATTTATCCTTATTATTCACTTATTACTTTCTTTTCCCACGTTTTATTTGTGTGGTTTGAGAACAAATAGGCATTATTAAACAGAGACACGCCGAAGATCTAAGGGAGAAAAAGAAACTCCGACGAACCATAATCTCTAAAAACCGACCCCCTGAGCTGAACCACCCTTGTGCACCTCACCGGACCTCCAAGCAGCTGGCGAACTCCACAAGCCGCGAGGCCTCACCGATGATGAGAAGCCGGCAAAAGATCAGAACCCCAAGTATATCGACCAAAGGGAGAGAGCAACAGCAGGAGGCAAAAATGAAAACGAGGAGGAGTAAGGAGGAGCACGCCTCCGACGTCGGAGCAAACGGATTACGAGAGAGACGAGAGGTTTTTTTAGAGAGAGGTTTTCAAGTTGAAAAGATGTGTTTGCCTTATATCTCTTATTTGTTCCTTACTTGTCTCGACTTTTCAGATACTCATTTTGTTAAGTCCAATATCAAGTAGCTGAGTTTTCTACTTGCAAATACAAAACAAGTAATAATAGTAAAAATAAAAAATTACTGACTCGGCTTTTAAAATTACTTGTTACTTATTTTGTGACTGAAAGGAAAATGATAATTAAACCATATAAACGGAAAACAAAATATTTTGTTATAAGAAGTAAACAACACTTTTTATGTTGAGAGTTACTCAAAAATACTCCACGTAATTCAGAAGCTCAAAATACTCTACTAGATACTCTACTAGATAATACTCCACGTAATTCAAAAGCTCTTTTGTAAATAAGGGAAATTTCTGCACTATTTTGTAATTCTTGGAAGTTGATAAAAGCTCGTTGGTAATTTATCAGGAAGGGCGTCGTTCGATGCTCAGGTGGCGTCGCTCGACACTCTTTAGTTCTCTTGTATTCTCGCAGGTTCCTTACCCGCATTAGACGGACCACTCTTCAGTAAAACGAGCATAGCTTTCGATCTAGGATCCTGATAGACCTCAAACTGGTAGACTTGGAAAGCTAACTTAAAGCTCTATCTTGTTTCAAAATATGATCTCAGTATAACCGTGGAAAGTCCTCCATATGTTGCTATACTTTTGACGCTTCTATGCAGTTCTGCACCTCAAATAGCTACATAATCTCCAAAGTTGGCAAAAACGTACCTAGACCCTCTATAACACCAAAAAAATACCAAAACGAATCCAAACACATAGTAAAAACTCTAAAAAAGACATATACTATGGTATAAAAAGGGAAAAATTAATGGTATATTAAATCAAGGAGGTGCAAATAAAATATGTGGCTGAAGCAGCTCTGACTTTCATTATGTCATGTTTCTTGCTATCAAAAGGCATTGTGGATAAACCAAAAGTATAATCTCATATTTCTGGTAGAGCTCAAGACAAAATAATCAAGGCTTCCATTGGATAATTTTGGGATAATTTTTTTGTCCCACTGGATCAGGGAGGGCTTGGATTTCTAAATTTTCACAGTTTTAATGTAGTGTAACTAGCAAAACAACTATGGAGATTAATACAATTTCCAAACTCACTACCTCTCGAGTACTTAGAGGACGCTACTACAACCAGTCATGCCCTTTGGAAAGACTATCGGGGAAGGCATCATCACAAGTGTATGAAACGAACCTTGGATCCCATACACAGAGGCACGACCACTGAGGGCCTCTGACCGAGTGACATACATACACCCAAAACTCCCCGTTCATTCCTTTATTAGGCGTAATATCAGGGATTGGAACACTTCTCTCTTACATGATTAATTATATACTGAGGACATTCCTCTTATCCTCGGACTGAGACCTAGTAATATGTGGTTCATGGATAGTTACGAATGGAATCATACAAATCCGGAGTTTGCTCAGTTAAAATCCAGGTATGATTTGCTACAAAAGAGTGCTCAAACTCAGTTTGTTCAACCGAGTATCACTGGTCTACATAGCCATGTGTGGAGTGTTCGGGCTTTGGGAAAGATGAAACACTTCATGTGGCAACCTCTCACAGAATGTATTATGACAACAAAAATACTTGCTTTTAACCATTTGGGTACCGATATGAGCTACTTTTGGAAGGGAAGAAATGAGAAAATATTTAATGAAAATAATGTTTCACCAATACATATTCTCCAACTAGGCTTATTTGAAGCGAAATGGTGGAGAAAAGCTAACCTCAGAAAAAAAAACAATCCCAAATTGCCACTTTAATGCTTCGTGGGATGTTACAAAAAAAAAAAAAAAAAATGCTTCGTGGGTAAACCATGGTTCAGTTAGTGTACTAAAGTGAACCCATAAATATCAAATAGGAGTTGAACGCTTTGGACTACAAGACTGCCTCTCAGCTCCCAATGTAATGTTGAGATGGAAGGGTTATTATGGGTGATGTCATGTTTACGAGATCTCTATACATTACTACAATACAAATATAGACAGATTGCTCAGATGTGATTGACACGATTGCTAACTCAATCAACTTGCCGATTTTTGTTTCTGAGTTTGTTTCTTTCTGCCTTCTACAAGACGGTTTTATTGAGCTTCAACATCGCTGGTATCTCTCAAGCCAAGAAAATGTGCACAGATTTAAGAGGCGAGAACTAATGGTATTCTTTTTTTTCTCATCTACATCAGATCTGGTCGAAGCAAGCGTCTCTTCAGGACAGAATAAACTTGACTACCATTTGATCTAATAATTGGGTGTTGACAAAAAAAATGATTTTAAGCTGTTGGAGATCTGTGAAAACTTTTTTTTTTAAATTCTTGTGTATGCCAATATTAACTAATCTCCGACATAGTTGCTCAAAAAAAAAAAAAAACTAATCTCCGACATGAAGACCTCATACACGACTAAAGAATGCTTCACGTGCATTATAGTAGAGACAAAAAAGAAGTCATAAACAAATGGAATAATAAGATAAAAAGCCAACTCTGTTATGCCCAAACTCGTTTCGTAGGGGAGAGATTAGAGGGTTTTTTCCAAAATTGACCTATGACTCAAAAGTTAAACACAAAACTAACTTTCTTTTTTTTTAATTAGTTTTGTTCTATTCATCCACAAGTTCATATAATTCACGAAAATGCCATTAATTTTCTTTATTTTACTTTTTCGAAAATGACATTTTTACTCTGTCACCTTCATCATCTTCAAGTAATTACAAGATTGTCATTATCATCAATACCCTAACCACCATGAACAACCAATTTGAAGTTCTTAATGCTCCCAAAATCGATTTACCCCTCTTCTTTCTTCATTCTTATGAACTAAACACAAAATCTCTCTCACTTTCTCTCCACATTAGGCTAAAAAAAACCAAAATTTGGATTCTATATTTTTTTATGGTTCATAGAGTCAAAGAAGCTAACAATTCTGGGTGGGTCACTTTCGTTTGAGATTATGTGTTCTTGGAGAAGCCTTATGTGTGTTAAAGGAAGTTATCTCACCAATTTAAGGTATAAAATCGAGTTTTTTTCCAGATCTGTTCGTCCAGACGACTAAAGGTAAGCAGAGGTTATTTTTGTAATTGACTTTGAAATCTGTTGAGACGACTGAAAGTTAAGTCGTCTGATTTTGTTTGGCTACAAAAATTTTTCCAAAGAACCTAGACGACTTACATTTCAGTCGACATAGGTTAGTTTTGCATTTGACTGGATTATTTCAGAAGTTTGACTTTCCTGGACGACTTACATTTCAGTCGTCTGGTAAAAATTGAAATATCAATATTTTATTAAAACTAGACGACTTACAGTTAAGTCGTCATAGGTTAGTTTTGCAATTGAAAAATAAAACTTCAATATTTAATTATATATAGACAACTTACAATTCAGTCGTCCACCCGACGACTTACATGTAAGTCCTCCAGGATTTTATTCTGAGATTCTGGTCAAACCTCGTAAATCATGGACGACTTACATGTAAGTCGTCGGACAGACGACTGAATTGTAAGTCGTCTATATATAATTAAATATTGAAGTTTTATTTTTCAATTGCAAAACTAACTTATGACGACTTAATTGTAAGTCGTCGAGTTTTAATAAATTATTGATATTTGAATTTTTACCAGACGACTGAAATGTAAGTCGTCCAGGAAAGTCAACTTCTGAAATAATCTAGTCAAATGCAAAACTAACCTATGACGACTGAAATGTAAGTCGTCTAGCTTTTTTGAAATTTTTTTTTAACCAAACAAAAGTACACGACTTATTTTTCAGTCGTCTCAGATAACAGATTTCAAAGTCAATTGCAAAAATAACATGTGCGTTGACCAGACGACTTATATTTTAGTCATCTGGAAGACTTAGACTGAAGTCGTCTGTGTCGACCTAAATGGACGACTTCTCTGGCAGTCTACTAGATGACCTTCGTGGATGTCGTCTTGTTAAGCTAGATGGGCTTCCAACCTAAAACCAATTGGTGCTAAGTGGAGTGGCCCATCCATCTTATATATTGCTAAGGATCCCTTCCAATATCCAATGTGGGATATTTATCCCTAATACGCCCCGTCGAGATGATGGCTCTTTGAGCGTCAATCTTGGAATGTTGGGGCAAGGATCGATGGGCCGACTTTGGGCTGGATCGATAATGGATCGGATTGGACTGTATGGATCGGGCTCTGATACCATGTTAAGCTAGATGGGCTTCCAACCTAAAACCTATTGGTGCTAAGTGGAGTGGCCCATCCATCTTATATATTTCTAAGGATCCCTTCCAATATCCGATGTGGGACATTTATCCCTAATGTTTGCGTCAATGTTTAATAAACTTGCATTTTCTCTTAGACTATAAAGATTTTTTAACATTTTCTTGTTAATTCATGTTTATTATTATGAATATTTGAGCTACTGAATGAAATTTATAACTTAATTGGTGATATTTATGAGGTTACCAACATTCACGTTAATTAAAGTTTCTAACTGATCCGAGAAGACTTCCATGGTAGTCTTCTCCGCTAGTTTTCAAGTCTTCTACGCTAGTTTTTGAATAACTTGTATTTTTAAGAGTGATACGTAACTTCAAGATATGGAACTCATATTTTCAAAATATGTTCTCTCCCTTAGTTTTACTAAATTTGACTAAGTTTTTCAACACAAACTTATAAAAAATATGATAATCTTTGACTAGTTACTATTGTTTGTTTTCATCTCTTAAGTATTATTGTTATAGACACTAATGATAATTATTGTTATGAGTTGGAAGAATGGTTAAAATGCTTCTTAAAATGTTGTATCAATATGAAGCTACCAACATTCGTGTTTATTAAGATGAGAAAAGGCCATTGGAGTTTATTATTGCATATGAGAGATCCAAAGGTAAGAAAAAGGCTACTGAAGTCTATTATTTCATTGATTTGTAAATGTGTAAACACATTGTTAGCACATGTATTACATCTTTGGAAACATTATTACTGATTTTACAAAAAAATTACAACTAAAAGAGTAGACATGCAATTCACAAAACATACCACAAACAAAACTATTATAGATCATTCCTCTACAAATACAAGTCCAGACAACTTCCAGACGACTTCCAGGAAGTCCAGACGACTTTCAGGAAGTCCAGATGACTTTCAGGAAGTCCAGACGACTGAAACGGAAGTCGTCTGGAAGACTTCCTGGAAGTCGTCTAGTGCATTATATTTTAGACGACTAACAAGTAAGTCGTCTCAGAAGTCTTCCAGATCTGAAAAACCTGCATATCAAATCCAGATCTGAAAAACCTGCATATCCAAAAACGTTCAAAAGGCTTAAAAACAGAAAAAAATGAGTGGAATATTAGATAAATCTACCTTCATAGAACATACAAAAATACATATCTAAAATTAATAGATCTACCTTTAAATGAGTGGAAGATGAGTATCATCTGATTAAAAACCTGCAAAAAAGATAGATTAGTAAGAAAGACATGAGACAAAACTGAAAAATTCATATAAAGTTTGGTGTTTTCAAGTCAAAGAGATTAGAGTGGGTTTGGAGAGTTTTAGTTTGGGAAAAAAAGTAAGAATTTTATACAACAAAAAGACGGTCTGTTTGGTAAGGCAGACCCATAATTAGCACCCAATTCTGGCATAGCATAGTACGCCCACACTTGGACGACTTGTATGAACCCATCAACAGTGTAACCTGTTTGCGTCAAGTCTTTTGCCTTCAGAGAATCCATCAGCACCTTAAACGCCACTCTCCCCCATGGATAATTATCAAATTTTTCTAAATCCATCACTAGCCTTGCAAGACTAGCTGGTGTAGCGGATGATAACTTTTTCCCTTCAATGTATCCTGCGTAGATGGCAAGGTATCCCAGCCGCATGCGATCATCCCGAGACCACTCGTCGCAGTGGTAAAATACTTCTGTTATCTGTTCAATACTTGGCCCAGTATTGAGATCAACACACATCTTCTCCCAGAAAGCAGCCATCTCCTTCGTAACCTCACACCTTGGATTTTCCAGATCCTTGATATAATCGCAGTTCAGACCAGTGAGGTGTTCAAACTCTATCAGTGAAAACCTCGCAGGTTGTGAAGCGACAAGACTCCAGAGCTCAAACTTCTTCTTGATGTCCAGCTGGAAATAGAGCATAAAATGTACTAGCCTTGAAGTCCAACCAAACTCAAGCTCCTTGAATTTGATGAACACTCCCAACTTCGACGCCTTCAGATCCTCATATTCGTCAGCTGTGTGACAATCACATAGAGCTTTAAACAACTTCGTGTCATCAGAATGATACGAAATGCTCCTGATTGCAACGGGCTCTTCTCCTAATGTAAACATCCTCGGCGGGAGTTCTGGTAAATCCATTTTAAGGCCTGCAAACAATCACAAACAACCATCTCAAACACATAGGTAGCGCACTATTCTAAATACTATAGAAGACTTGAAGACGGCTTCCAGGAAGTGAAAAGACTACTCAGACGACTTCCAGGAAATGAGAAGACATCGTAGAAGACTTCCTGGAAGTCGTCCAAGTCTTTCAATAAAAGACTACAACAATCTTAAAATCTTGTTGAGCATGCATATCTGAATAAATAGAAAAACAATCTTTTAAACAAAAGACGAATGACTTACAGTTGGAGAAGATATTGTCGGAGAAGATGTGGTCCCAAGCCGTTACAGATCTGCAAATCGAAGTGAAAAGAAGAATCAAGACTAAAATATTTAGGGTTTTCCAGCAACTAAACGCCTTAATACATGAGAAATAACATACCGGCGGCGGAGTTTGGCAAACGAGATTTCAGATCTGAAAAAAAGGAAGCGGATGGTCAGTTTAAACTACGAAAATACTCTACGACATGAAGGAAAAACGAGATTCGTCGTAATCGGAGAGATTACCGGTGAAGATAACGGCGGAACACGACCATGGTAGGGTTTTCGTCTTATCGCCTTCGAAATCGCCCTTGGAGAGAAACGGCGCTAGGGTTTCGTAAAGTTGTGAAATAGTAAAAAAATAGTTTTTATATGTCCGGTAAATGATTCGGTTAGGTTAAAACGTACATTGGTAAAATGAAAGGTTCGGTTCGATGTGGACGACTGAAATATACGTCGTCCGGGTAAATTATTCAACAGACGACTGAAATATAAGTCGTCCACACCCTAAACATAACCCCTAAACTTAATTATCTAATTAAACACTTCATAAAATCAAATCAAACTTGAAAAGTGTTTATTATACATAGAAATAAACACATATAGGTGAAAACTAATTTTTGCAAAAAACATTTCAGTTTTCCAAAATCTAACCCTAAGAATATATACAATACTACAACATATGTTTGCCAAACTCCTAAACCAAAGAATATCATGATTCACTACTTCCACTCATCTATCTTGAAAACAAATCAATTTTATCATATCTTAATTTATATCACTTAAAATTATTTATAATTACATGATTTTTATTTTTCACGCATCAAAATATTTTTTACAAGATTTATAAATTATTTTTAAAATAAACTGGTACCAGACGACTTACACGTAAGTCATCCAGACAACTTCCAACATCTCAGACCACTCAAACGACTTATTGGGGCTATATTCGTAAAAATGGCTTCTGTTTTTTTGTTTAGTCACATGGGCTGAGCTGTAATTTCACTAAGCTTTTAGGTTAATTTTGCATTTGATTCAAGTTTGGGTATAGGTTTGAGGTTAAAATCAACTTGTTGGTTAGTTTTGGCAAAAACCCCAAGATTAGAAGTCTTGATATCATCTATTTTTGCGACCATAATGAAATCGTTCATGCTCAACCCTCTTGCATAGTTCACCCAATAACAAACAGTAAATTGTTTTAAGAAACCGTTATACTAAAACTCTAAATGTACAAGAATGTTTGTTTGGTTGTTTTAAAGATGTGCCAATGGACGTGGTGGATAGTCAGCTCTAACTTGGGTAGGACTTTCCAAATGGAGAGAAGGGAAATGACCAGAAGCTTCAGGCAACCTTATGGATCCTATTGATGAGTTCAACACCGTACCCAAAATCCCTCACCTTGCACATGCACCTTATTTTCAGACCGCCTGTTTCATCCTCCACTATACTCCATCCCAAAATCTGAAAACGTTTAGATAATAATTATAAATATATTTGAGATAGCACATCATTAGAGTGGTCACAGTGAATCAAATCATGGTTTTACATTTATAGGATATTTAATATATAGTATCTAACAATGATTGTGATATGAGAAACATCAAGTAGAACCTAGATGAACACAAGGCTTATCATTTTTTAAGAGCATACAACTTCACTTGATTATTAGTAACAAGCTATGACATACATGCATGTTAAATTGATAATAGCCGTAAATATAAACCCTAGTTCATCAGAAAGAAATAGTTAAAAGGATATATATATACGAGAAAAGTAACCTTATGAGGAGCTTTCTGGCATCATCGGCAGATAACAGAGTCTGTGAAGGAGAAACAAGAGAGCATTGGAGCTGCGAGAGGGAGAGAGAGAACATAGGCATTAGTGTTGACATGAAGCAATAAATAGAAGACAATGAAGTAAGCCAAGAAGAAGTAATTATCCAACAAAGTCTGCCATGGTTAATGTTAGCAAGGCTTGCCAAAGAGAATCAAGTAGTTCTGGTTTATCTCTTCTTCTTTATAATGTATTGTAATGACTTTTCTAAGATTTAAGAAAAATTATTCTCTCCTTCTCTCTCTTATCCTCTCTCTCACTCTCTCTCATGTTTTTCATTCTCTAGAAACTAAACTCTTACTACATCTCTTACTCTCATAATTCTAACATGGTATCAGAGCATTAAGCTCATCAACCTTACAAAAGCTTCCGCAAATGTATTTTTATCCCTTTTTTCAGATTTTTTCTTCAAAAACTGTTGGATACATCCTTTTATCCACTGGTCCAAAGACCTTCCAAGAGAGAAGAACCTCACCAGCACTCAAGATAGTGGAGTACACCTTATTCACTGGAACTCAAGAAAGCTTCAGCCATATCAGGAGAAGCTTCATCAAAGTCCAGTCTATCTCAAACCAGTATGAACAGTCTATTGTCCACTGGTCCAGATCTCCCCATGAGGGAGAGCTCAAACATAATGTTGGTTCAAGAGTACAAGAAGGCTAAGGAACAACATAAGAAGCACAATATGCGAAGAATAATTGATTTGAATCGTGTCATGAATGTAATCAAGGAGTTTGAGCATCCATCGATTCAAGAAAAACCCATGTATTCATCTGTCATTGGTGGTTCAAATGAAGGAGGAACGTGGAGAAGTACTGATAGTGCAGCCAACACTGATGGTCCAGCGACCACGAGTGACTTACATGCCTTTATCGAAGCATTTATTTCATCCAAGAAGGCTGGTACACACTCATCCAACAAGGCTGGTACACACTCTCTTGAATCTAAATCTATCATTATAGACTCAGGAGCAAGTCATCACATGATTAGCGATAGAAACTTGATTAGTGATTTCCAGCCTGCCTCAGGAAATGTTCTTATAGATAATGGTGATAAGGTTAAGATAGAAGGGATATGGAACCTTAGGTTGTTTAATAGGGAATCAGCGGCCTTGTATATGCTTCAGTTTACATCAAATCTGCTATCAGTAAGGAAGGCTACGGTTGCTATAACTTGTCAGGTTGTCTTCAGACCAGATGAGGTTGAATTTTAAGACTTAAAGATAGGCCAGGTGATTGGAAAGGGCACATTCACAACGAACTCTGTCATCTTCAGAAGATAGGGTGATAGGGGTGTCTGAACCATCTACTTCTCGTTGTTTGGCCAGTACCTCCAGAGGGGTTGATAGCACATTATGGCATGCTAGGCTTGGACATCCTCATGCCAGAGACCTAAACCTGATGTTTCCAGGTGCGGTCTTCAAGAATGATGATTGTGAAGCTTGCATATTGGGAAAACATTGTAGAACAGTCTTCCCACAGCCTAGCACCATCTATGAAAGAAGTTTTGACCTAGTACACTCTGATGTATGGACTGCTCCGCTTGTGTCCAAAGAGAACCACAAATACTTTGTCACCTTCATTGATGAGAAGTCCAAATACACTTGGGTGACACTGATTCAGTCTAAGGACAGGGTGTTGGATGCTTACAAGAATTTCCAGACCCATATCTGCAACCATTTCATTGCCAAACTGAAAATTCTAAGGTCAGATAATGGTGGAGAGTATACAAGTATGACATTCAAGAAATATCTTGCTCAACATGGGATTACTCACCAGACAAGTTGTCTTTACACTCCTCAACATAATGGAGTTGCTGGGAGGAAGAACATACACTTGATGGAGGTAGCAAGATCAGTGATGTTCCACACCAATGTTCCAAAAAGATTATGGAGTGATGCTGTGATGTCTGCTACTTATCTACTAATAATAGCAATCTCAACTAATTCCAAAGGTTGTGAATCCCACTTATGTTGAAAGGTTGTGTCTTTTGAAAAAGGTTTTTTTTTTTTAACACTGAGTTTTCATTAATTTGAAAGTCCAAAAGGACAATGTTACTGCAAAGACAAGAGAATATGAAAAAAAAAACTGAGAAAAATACAAGTACCAGTAGGTACCACAGCACTCTTGTAAAAGAGCTATAGAAAAAGGGGACAGCTTAAAAACCACCAGAGAACGGAGAACGGAGCTATAGAATGTTACTTAATTCCCTGCCTCTTGCTGAATAAGTTGCTGCAGCCACAAAGGTCCCCCAGACCCAACATACGATTGTGAGCGAGCCCCTATAACCACGCTTTCTGCAATTGCTTGTGCTACACTGTTATTCTGATCAGATACATAGCATATAGACCATACCTCAAAACAGTGTAAGAGAGCTAGGATTCGTTGGATAAGGGGTAGGAGATCCATATAGTGATAGGGGTGTAGGAGGGACTGTCTCACCTCGAAAGAAGAAGCTTCAAAGATAACTTTCTTGACCCGCAAGCTACCCATCGCTTCTATAGCCCACAGAAGAGATTTAAGGTCTGACTCCCGTTTATAGGCAGAGGAACAGAAAGCTCGACGACTATGATGAATAGGACGCCCACAGCTATCTCTTGTGATCCAGCTTGCTCCCGTAAACGGTCCCAAACTACTCCAAGCCATTCCAATGTTACATTTGATGGAACCCAAGGGAGGCTTAGTCCATATATTTTGAACAGTAGGAGGTTGAACCTGTACTTCCTCGCATGCCAGAACATTCGAATTAACCTTATTCCAAATCTCTGCTTCTTCTAGAGCTTTAGTAACCATTGAAGAAGCTGATATACGGGTCTTTTCAAACATCAGAGCATTCCTCCCCTTCCAGAGATTCCAAAGTATCCAGGGGAAAGATTTAATGATGCTCTGCCTCCAACTTTGTTTTTTTGTACCCGCCACAAGGTAATGAAGGTTGAGGAAAATGGATGTAGTGGAGAATCCTGTGGGAGGGGGCTCAATATGTGCAAGTCTCCAGGCCTCTACTGCTGTAGGACAGAGGAACAATACATGACAAATCGTTTCCGATGCCTGACCACAGGCTAGGCAAGTCGAATCTACGTGTATACCCCTGGACTGAAGACGTTCTGACACCGCCAACGCACCAGACAAAGCTCTCCAGAGAAAATGTTGGATCTTTGGGGAAGTCTTGAGTTTCCAGATGCTTTTCCATAATTGCTTCTCCACTGGAGGGAGAGGACGAGGAGACGGGTTGTTAGAGTTATGGATCACAGACAGCATTTTGTAGCCACTTCTCGTCGTATACACACCATCTTTTGTAAAACCCCACACATCTGTATCTTGCTTATCCAAGGAGAGTTTGATTTTAAGAATCCGAGCCGCATCCTCTTCAGTAAAGGTATCAAACACTTTCTGAATATCCCAAGCAGAAGAATTAGGGAGCCTCAAGTCACTGACCAATAATGTGAGGTCTACGATACTATTTTGGCGGTACATGGGGGGTCTCGACTCGTCATCCAGCAACCAGTTAGAGGTCCACACATTAGTCTGTTCCCCTGACCCAATAGTCCTTAGCATACCTGATTTTAAAGCTTCTCTACCATGGAGTATGCTCCTCCAAATGAAAGACGGACGGGAACCAATACTAGCTTCCAAGAAAGACCCATTTTTGAAATATCTGCTCTTTAAGACTCTAGCCATTAGAGAATCAGGTCTCGAGAAAACTCTCCACGCTTGCTTACCAAGTAAAGCTTGATTAAAGCGTCCCAAATCATGAAAACCCAGACCACCCTCTTCCTTGCCCTTACACATAGTGTCCCAAGATACCCAAGGTAATTTCCTTCTTGAGCCTCCATTGCCCCACCAGAAGTCTCTCATTGCCGAAGTAAGCTTAGCACACAAATCTTTAGGCAATTTAAAGACTGACATGGCATAGACTGGAAGTGCCATACCTATAGACTTCAAGAGAATTTCCTTGCCTCCTTGAGATAGTGTGCGAGCAAACCATCCATGTAATCTATGCTGCAGTTTTTCACGGATGTAATTAAGTATATTCTTCTTAGAGCCTTTAAAGACTTCAGGTAGACCAAGATATGTGCCTTCTCCACCTTCTTTCTCAATCCTGAGGACCTGTTTAATGTCTTCACGCAAACCCAGGTCAACCAAATCCCCAAAAATGATAGAAGATTTAGCCGGATTGATTTGTTGACCTGACGCATCCCCATATAATTTCAGACATCGGAGGACCTCAAGACTCTCCATCATATTGGCTCGACACATCAGTAAGCTGTCATCGGCAAACAATAAATGATGCACCGCCGGGCCTTGCTTATCTAGTTTGATCCCTTGGAGACGTCCCTTTGCTTCTGCCTGATTAAGAATACTAACCAAAGCTTCTGCGACGATGATAAATAGAAAAGGCGACATGGGATCACCTTGTCTAAACCCCCGCTCAGGTTTGATGAAGCCATGCGTTCTTCCATTCAAGAGGACTGTATACGACACTGTACTTACACATGCCATCACCCAACAGACCCATTGACGAGCAAAACCCATTCTCTCCATCAAAGTCTCTAAGAAACTCCACTCCACACGATCATAAGCCTTTGACATATCTGTTTTTATGGCCATAAACTGCTCACTTATTGACTTCTTAGTCCTCAAGCCATGGACCATTTCATGCGCAACCACTATGTTATCAGAGATGAGCCTCCCTCCAACGAAAGCGCCTTGAGTATCTGAGATGATGGAATCCATGATCGGCTTGAGTCTTTCAGATAATAACTTAGAGACTATCTTATACTGCACGGAACAAAGGCTAATAGGTCTCATATCCTTCATCGTTTCCGGTTTAGTTATCTTGGGGAGGAGGCAAAGTTGAGTGTGATTCCAGCCAGCAGGTAAGGAGGAGGTGCGAAAGAAACTCCGTACTTCTTCAGTGACCTGAGGACCCACAATCTGCCAATAGTTGCGGTAAAAAACGCCAGTAAGTCCATCCTCTCCTGGGGCACTACTACCTTTAACAGAGAAAGCAGCTAGTCTGATCTCCTCATCAGTTATCTCCTTTAGCAACGTCTCATTCATCTCCGGAGTTACACGTCTTTGAAAGCCTTCAAACAGGGTCTCAAGGTCTGAAGGGTTAGTACTCATAAAGAGGTCCCGGAAATATTCCACAGCTAAGTGGCCTTTAGCACCTTCAGAAAAGTGTTCAACGCCTCTTTCATCTTTCAGCATTAGAATGTTGTTTCTGATTTTCTTTCCTTTAACAACATTATGAAAGTAAGATGTGTTTTTATCACCTTCTCTAAGCCACTGCTCTCTACTTCTTTGTCTCCAGTATCTTTCCTCCTCCTTGTACGCTTCAGCCAGCTCAAATCTTAACAGCTTCATCTTCCTAGCACTTGGCCAGACCTTAGCGATCTCAAACTCCAGTTCCTTCTGCAGCCGTTGGATTTTAGTCAAAGAGTTGAACTGAGAACTCTTTTTCCATCGGGAAAGCTCCCTTCTACATCTTGATAGCCTATCCATTACAGAGGATGTCACACCATAAGCGTCACCACTCCACCCTCTTGTGATAGCTTCTTCAATTCCCACTTTACCGACCATTCTCTTATCAAAATAGAAACGACCAAACCCTCTATCTTCCGGCTCCAGAGAGAACGATAGTAGAATAGGTCGATGATCAGATGGCCACATTTCCAAATACTCTAGATTGGCTCGGGGGAAGAGTTGGAACCATTCATCGTTCCCAAAGCTCCGATCTAAGCGGCACTGTATCCATATATTATCGCGCCATCCCGCCCAAGACAGAACGTTACCAATCGATCTAACTTCTTTGATCTTACAGTTCTCCACCATATTACGGAAATCCCAAAAAGTTGACTCATTGCGCAGAGAACCTCCAAGCTTTTCTGAGTTGTCCAGAAGCTCATTGAAATCACCAATAAGTATCCAAGCATTGTTTCTAGACAAACCAATGCTCTCAAGTTTTTCCCAGACGGTGTGTCGACGCTCCCTTACAGGGTCTCCATAGACACAAGTCAAGAAAAAAGTAACCGAACCAAACTTCACACTAAGGTCAATGATCCTCTTATCAGCAGACAGGACCTCAACCTTATAACAATCTTTCCAAAGCACTGCTAAGCCTCCACTCAAACCAATAGGCGCCACAGTGAACATCTTATCGTAACACAAATCTTTTTGTAAACCAAGCATGTAAGTATCTTGTTGCTTAGTTTCCGTGAGAAACAAGAAATCCGGAAAATACTTTTTACGCATTTCCGTCAAACGACGAACTGTCTCGGTGTTTCCCGCCCCGCGACAGTTCCAACTCAAAATGCTCATTGGGATGGCAGCAGCCTCAAAATGGAGGCCACCGTATCTTCTTTGGTTTTAGATGTCTTGTTTCCCTTCTCAATCTGAACTCCCTCTGCTTTCCTTTTGGAGGAAGGCGCCCCTTCATCTGACTGCTCATGAACCGGTGTGGACTTGGACTGCGCATTCTTCGCTGGTCTTATATGTCTTACCCAAGCTGGAGGCCGGTTCCTTCCATTTCTCCTACCCCTCGATGACCCGGTTTGAGAAGACCCTGAGACTCCTATAGTAAAGACTGCCGGACGTTTTGGTGCAGGAGCAGGACTTATGCTTTCACCAGATAATTGCACCTCAGAGGAGCTATGAATACGTTCACCAGCAGGAGCTGTCAACGCGTGAGCCACCATCCTCGTCTCACCAGAGGCAGACTCAGACACGCCATACCCAAAGACATGACCTTTCTCTTTTTCCAAATTATGAGAGATTTTAGTCAAAACCGCAGGAGGGTTAGACTTCTCCAGCTCAATAGATTGTTGAACGCGTAGAATGCGTGCACGGCGCTCCGTATCATTGGAATGAGAAATATATTGCATCGCCATAGCTCTGTCTTCTGGAGGTAGCTCAGGAAACAGAGGAGGGAAACCCGGGGGACCTTCTAAGCGGTTTGTAGTAGGAACTATATCAGTTTGCTCCTGAATGTTCTTTTCCAAAGGTTTCTGCACATGCCTTTGAAGACGTTGTTTAGAATAAGGACATGCCGACTTCTCATGTGTCAAACGACGACAACCATAGCACCTCTTATGAATTTTTTCGTATTCATATTCAATCACCACAACATCCCCCGAAGGAAGGTTTAGGTTCTTCACTTCAAAGGCAGGATCAGTTGCGGAGAACATGACCTTAGCTCGTATATACTCTGTTTTCTGAGATCTCTTGGGGTCATAAGCGATCTCAATCACTGCCCCCACTTTTTTCGCCAGCATATACATGGTATCAATAGTGTAGTGGTTGATAGGGATGTTTCTGATTCGGATCCAAACCTCAAACTTGGAAAGGAAGTCTCTAGGTGGAGAAGGAGTCCAACGCTCTAAGATCATGGTCCAATGATTGTAAGACCAAGGTCTGTCCTTTAGGACAGTAATCAGATCTTCTTCACGCTTGAAGACAAACTGGAACCGGTCTCTGGACAGCGCAATACCTCTGACTCTGTCATACAGACGCCATGCTTGAGGCATAAAGTCGATCATTCTTGCCATGTTTTGAGCATCAGGATTCAGAAGACGGCCAATAATGCTGAGAGCATTTTCATCAAATAGATGAAACTTGGGTTCATCGGGGAGAATGATCGGATCGTCATCCTCAAGCGACATAGAACGGATAGCCACATGAAGTTTGTCAGCCATGTTTCCGGAGACGTGAGATACACGGCGGAGGGGAGGAGAGCTTGTGGGTAGCAAATCTGTGAGAGATCCAACCTTAGTGCAATTAAGTACGCAATACTCGGAGATGATTTTAAAAGACAGCATATTAGAACGCAAAATTATAGAGTAGAAAAAGGAGAAATGGAAAGAAACTAATAATAAAGGAAAGAGAGATATTCAATTGATAACCAGAAGCGGAAATACGTGATAGAGAATTTTTTCAAAAGGAGAGAAAGAGGAAAGTGACAGGGTATGAAATAAATGGGAAATGAAAAAAGGAAAACTATCCCGAAACTACCGTAGCTAGGACAGCCGGTAAAGAGAGTCCACTCTACGGCGAGGGAGAAAAGGAAAGCAGTGAAATGCGATTTCCGGTGGAGAGCCAAAAAAGAATAGAAATGTTTTTTTTTATCAAAATCCGTTCTGAAGATCTTTTGAAAAAGGTTGTGTAAAGGGTTGTGTCTTTTCTAAAAGTTATATGTTGTAAGGTTGTGTCTTTTCTAATTAATTCCAAAGGTTGTGAATCCCACTTATGTTGAAAGGTTGTGTCTTCTGAAAAAGATGTGTAAAGGGTTGTGTCTTTTCTAAAAGTTCTATGTTGTAAGGTTGTGTCTTTTCTAAAAATTGTCTAAAAGTTGTGACTATTCATAAGTATCTTTTAAAAAGTGAAAAGTTATGAGTATTAGAAGAATGCGACTATTCAGATTGAAGGGTTGTGACTATTCAAATAGATTTTAAAAATCTATAAATAGTCTATGCCACGCTTTTTTCAAATTTAAATTTTCACTAATCTACTAATAATAAAATGGTGAAAAAAAGTTCTAAGCAGTTACATGGATACAAAATTTTAGAAGACATTCAAATGAAGCGTTATAAACAAAATGAAGAGTTTTACGTGTTTGGAAAGCTAAAAATCCAAAATGAAATAATGAAATCATTAGTCTTAACTTTCTTATACTAGATGAAATGGTTTGTTTTTCACACATACAAATTTGTTTATATCCATTCATGTTATTGCCGTGTTTTTCCTGATATTGTTGCTATTGTAAAACAAACCAGAATTTGATATTATTTGTTTTTGGTTGCAGAATGAAACAATTGTTGGTTCTATAAATAATAAATATATTCAACAATTTGAAGACTATTTTGTTGAGGGAAATATTTTATCAATCACTGATTTTGAAGTTTGAAAACAACAGAAAATTATAAAATTTTAAACCATTGGTTTCAATTACGTATTAATGATCAGTCAACAATTGAGATTATTAATGATGCCGAAGTTTCAATTGAATATGAGAAATTTGAATTTTTCAACTATGACCAATTTTGATTGATAGCCAATTCAAAAAAAAAATTTAGCGGTTGGTTCTTATACATAAATAACAAAATAGAGACATATATTATTTTTATGTATAAATTTTATTTAATGGTATATAGTTAATGATTTATTGTATTACATATGTAATAGGTGTCATAGAAGAAGGAGGAGTGTTGAATTTAGAAAACATTGATATGAATTCAAAAATAGTTATTGATATAATCATAGAATGGTGAGAATAGTGTTTTTTCAATAATATATTTGACAATAAATTAAAAACATATAAATTTAATATTTTTATTTTTAAAATACAGTGGGAGTAAAGTATGTCTGACTATTTTGGGTGAACAAGTTACTAATTATATAAATGGAATAGGCCAAAAAAATCCTAAAGGTTTAATTATTATAGTAACGAGTGTTAATCCAAAACTATACTCAGATAAATTAAATTAAATTTCTTGAAATTAAAATATATTCAATTGGAAAGAGTACTAATTACAATGCAGGGTATTTATATTTGAATACAACGTCTGCTTCAAAAATTCTATTAGATGACCCAATAAATGCAATTAATGATTTCAAACAAAGGTAAATTTATAAGTTATCAAATAATTACTGATTAAATAATTGTTTTTATAGAACTAATACATATATTTAAATTTAAAAAGAACACTCCCGAAAATAGAAAGCAATATTCTTAATGGAAAAGGTTCTGTTAATTTCAGTCAACATACATTTATCACAATCTCCAAAATTTTTGATATTCTTTCAGAAGAATTCGAGCAGGTATTTATATATATAGTAATTAATTTTTACCTTTCACAAAAATACTACTTGTCTTTACATTTTTACCAACAACAATTTCACAAATTATAGGATAAAGTTTTTAGGTGTCATGCCAAAATTATTGAAGTATGTTCTAGAAGTGGCTGGAATTACATTTCATGTGATAAGTGCAAAAAGAAACTAAAGAAAGATGGAGACACACTGGTTTGTGAAATCTGTCCTCATCAAGATATTACTGGTTCACTAAGGTTAACATTTATAAATATATTTTAAACATCTGTATTGCTTATTTTTATCTTTTTAATATACAAAAGTTATATTATTGAAAAGGTATCGTGTAGAGTTAATTGTTGATGATGGTTCAGATACAGCCTCTTTTATAATGTTCTACAAAGATTTAACCAAGATTCTAAATAAATCACCAGTTGAATTAATAGATCATATTGTAAG
The DNA here is from genome assembly GCF_020379485.1 of Brassica napus. NCBI lineage: Eukaryota > Viridiplantae > Streptophyta > Magnoliopsida > Brassicales > Brassicaceae > Brassica > Brassica napus. The sequence continues at coordinate 6,884,216 of NC_063443.1, forward strand.
TTATTTGATGTTCGAGAAATCAAATTTTTTTTAATTTTAACAATTTTAAGTTAATAAATCAATTTAATATATAGGAAACCATCAATGACGTCGAAACGGAAGAGAATGCTGTAGTGTCTTTTCTAAATGAAAATCTTGTTGGTGAAGAATTTATTTTACTATAAGAATAAATTCATATAATTTTAGATCCACTTCTTCTGGTGTAACAATCGTTGAGACTCATAAAAAAGACTCTGCTACCAACAGTGTAATTGTAAAATATTTTTAGTATTAAGATTATTGATTAAGTATTAATTTTATGTTTTTTGAGACCTTAAAATTTACCATTTGTGTATATATAGGAAAATATAAATAAGAGTGACAATCATATTAATTATAACTGTAAAAAAGAGGAAGATTCAAATGAGAATGTGAGAAAGCTGAAGAGTGGGCAGATGAATGAAGGATCAAGTAAAAACTATGCTAGAAGTCATTTGAAAGCAAAGGAAATTAAAACAAAGAAAACTAATTTAGTGAAATCTGGGAAACAAAAAGTTAACTCAAGTACTGATTGACCAACAAGAAACAAAAGAATGAAAGTTGATTCTTACACATGGAAGTAAACGAATTTGTAATTTAAACATACATTGTATTTATATTTTTTTTTAAATATTACATGTTAAGGATTATTTACACATTAATTTTTATTATGTTACCGTTTTTAAAATCAATTCCTGCTAAAGAAGTAGTGACATGTACAAAATTTTTCCTTTTCACAAGTCTCCGTGTAAAGAATTAGTGAGAAAAGTGGGTAAAGAAGAAAAATAATTATGTTCCATAAAATCCCAAACGGTTATGGTTTCATTTGAGGATTAAAATAAGATGATGTTTCAGTGATTAAAAATCACGATCTAATAGCGGTTACAAAATACAAAACGAGCGACGATCACAAGAAGAACACAAATACTTTTTCATGATCTTGAAACCGAGAGGAACAAAACAAAACATCCGTTTTCTTACGACATGAAGCATTTGCACTTTATTCTTACAGTAAGGATTTAAAAAACGCTGGCTTAAAAATACAGACGTTGGCAGTTTTAACTGCGTAAAACCGTAACCGATCAAACCGCTAACACCAAAGAGGATAAATCCAACAGCCGCAAATTAGTATCAAAAACGATTTTGACCATAGATTAAGATCTCTCCAAACAATTTAAAACCAGGAAGATGAAAGATGGGGAAAATAATGATTTCTCCAATAAAAGGGCCTAAAAATAAATTAATTGAACTTCGTGCCCTTTCAATCTTAAGTGTGAGTTTTGTTTCTTTTGTTTATTTATAAATTACAATTACTATACAATTAGTATCCAACAAAATTAGAACATGTGTTAGACAATAAAATGAAAAGCAGCGATTACACCTACTGAAAATGAGTTTAGCAAAGAATATTCGTAACGTTTGAAACAACATAACTCTTCATCTTCCTATATACACTACCAATTTCAACTAATGAGTTCCAACCCTATCTATATCAGCCGTTAAATAAAATAACAGTGCATCTACAAAAAAAAAACAAGCTACCACTTTGTCAACAAGAAGAGCCACAGATTATTCTGGTTTTTAACATTTTAATATAGGAACTAATTTAAAATATAATATTAGTTAAAAGTGTTATATTAGTTTACTTTAAAATAATAGCTATATCTAGAAAGCTTGACTGTCTTATGTTTAATTTTTTTGTTATAAATATTATTAAGATACCAATTACTAGGATACATTAATCAGAGTAAGTAACTCAGTCCTTCAACATTAAAACTCGAGGCAATAAGATAACAACAAGTGTAATAAAATCTATCTTGCGGTTGACATTGTCTTATGTACACACACATTTTTAGCATATTATAACAACTATTACTCTGCTTACAAGACTACCACATCAATGAAACTTACATTGTAGTTCTATCAATACAATGTAACGAAATTTTTAATTGCACTGAGCTGCCGCGCGACATCGCGCGGGTACAATTCCTAGTCTGATCAATAGGACCCCAACTAAAGTCGTCAACGACATGTCTCCATTTGAGGTTCTAAACAAGACCAAGGCGCGTGTTTGGATGCCTCTGTTTTAGGATGATACTCGGGGAGTTGAAGAACAAGCTTGATCCTAAAAGCTCAAAGGCCATGTTTATTAGTTATTCTCCAACACAAAAAAATGTATAAGTGCTATGATCCAGTGGCAAGAAGAGTTATGATCTCAAGGGATGTTAAGTTTGTGGAATCTAAAGGATACTATGAGGAAAATAGTTGGGAAAGTCTTTAAGACCTCTCACAAGGACCTTCAGATGAAAGACCTCTCACAAGGACCTTCATATAGGGCAAACAACTTGAGAATCATTTTGGAGAGTCTAGGCATCAGTCAGCCTCGCAGCAGTGAGGTGCCAAGGACTTCTCCCTCACCACCATCTACTGGAAAAAATGAAGAAGCAGCACCAGTTGGTGAAACAGTCCATCCTGATCTGAGGGGGAAAATGAACCTGAATCACAGCCACAAGGAGATGATTCAGCAAGCATACATGATCAAGATGGAGATGAATCTGATCAGTCTAGTGAAGATCAGTTTCATGGAGATCAAAGACAGGAATAAGCAGTGGTAGAAGAGCAACAAATTCAACCATTGAGAAGGAGAACAAGAGTAAAGAAACCATCCAAGTGAGCAGACACAAAAGTATACTTCAACAGCAATGCAGTGGCTCATCATATCCACGCAACAAGTTCTTTGGCGAGTTACCCTCCAGAACATGTAGTCTTGAACAGCAATTTGGATCAAGAGTATGTTCCAAAGACTTATGAAGAAGCCATGGAGCATGAAGAGTGGAGAGAGTCAGTTGGAGATGAAGTTGGTGCCATGATCAAGAATGATACTTGGTATGAAACTGAGCTTCCCAAAGGAAAGAAAGCTGTTACAAGCCGCCTTCTATTCACCATCAAGTATCTTGCCAATAGAAAACCAGAAATGAAGAAGACAAGGCTTGTTGCAAGAGGATACACTCAAGTCTATGGAGAAGACTATCTGGATATCTTTACACCAGTAGCTAAACTCCACACCATAAAGATTCTACTCTCCTTGGTAGTGAACCTTGAATGTGATTTATGGCAGATGGATGTCAAAAATGCTTTTCTTCAAGGAGAGCTAGAGGATGAGGTTTACATGAGGCTACCCCCTGGTATGGAAGACCTTGTTAAACTAGGGAATGTCCTTGGATTGAAGAAAACAATCTATGGATTAAAACAATCACCAAGAGCCTCGTACCACAAATTAAGTACAACTCTTAATGGAACATGGTTTGTAAAATCAGAAGTTGATCATACTCTCTTCACCCTCACAACCAAACAAGGAATTGTGGTGATTCTTATCTATGTAGATGATATCATCATCACATGAAGTGACAAGGAAGGTATCATCACAACCAAAACTTTTCTTAAGTTTACTTTTGATATTAAAGATTTGGGTGAGTCAAAAAGTACTTTCTCGGAATAGAAATATGCCGATCAATTGAAGGACTGTTTTTATCCCAAAGGAAGTACACACCTGATTTGTTGAGTGAGGCATGTGAGCTTGGAGTAAGAGTAGCAGAAACTCCACTTGAAGATGGCTATAAACTGTTGCGTGAAGGGGAGTTTGAAGACGAACCCTATAGAGATGTCAAACACTATAGAAGAATGGTTGGAAAGCTCTTCTACCTCACCATATCCAGACCAGATGTGTGCTTTGCAGTCAATAAAGTTAGTCAGCACATGCAAAGGCCCAAGATACATCACTGGATATGGTGGAAAGGATCTTGGGATACTTAAGAGAGGCTCCTGGTCAAGGTGTTTGGATGGCATGCAATAAGAACATTGAAGTTGTTGGATATTGTGATGCTGATTGGGCTGGAGACAGAGTTGATAAGAGATCAACCACAGGCTATTGCACCTTTATTGGAGGGAATCTGGTCACATGGAAGAGCAAAAATCAGAAGGTTGTCTCTTGCTCAAATGTTGAAGCAAAGTACCGATCTATGAGTAGTGAACTCATATGGATCAAGAGACTGCTAAAGGACTTGGGTATTGAGATCACCACGCCCATGACTATGCACTGTGACAACCAGGTAGCAATACACATTGCATCCAACTCAGTTTTCCATGATAGGACAAAGCATATAGAAGTGGACTGTCACAACGTGATACAAGCAGTGGAGCAATAAGTGATCCTTCCATGATGTTCAAGAAGTGAAGACCATCTAGCTGACATCTTCACCAAAGCAGCCATCATCAAGGTTTGTGAGTTCATTCATCCTAAGCTTGGACTCATAGATCTCACATGTCACTGATCCTCTTGTCATGGAGTATTGTACTCTTTTTCTTTTGTTTGGTTTTTTATCCCAAGTGAATTTTCCAAGTAAAGGTTTTAATGAGGGAATGCTTATTGGTTTCCAAGCTTGGCTAGTTTTTATAGTTAAACTTTAAGGAGAGTGTTGACATGAAGCAATAAATAGAGGACATTGAAGTAAGCCAAGAAGAAGTTCGTCATAGTTAATGTTAACAAGATTTGCCAAAGAGAATCAAGCAAGGCTTGCTAGTATGAACATTACAAACATATATTTTATTATAGCTTTCCTAGTAAGCTAAGAGTGTTTAGCTTCTTGATTGAGACAGTTCTTGTTTATTTCTCTTCTTCTTCCTTATAATGTATTGTAATGACTTTTCTAAGATTTAAGAAAAATTATTCTCTCATTTTTTCTTTTATCCTCTCTCACTCTCTCCTGTGTTCTTCATTCTCCAAAAACTAAACTCTTACTGCATCTTTTACTCTCATGATTCTAACAATTAGGAATGAGAATCTTTTGCTCAGTGCTTTGGTTCCCAACACTTTATCTCCGAACTGGCTCGCTATCTCTTCCGGGTAAGGGTCACGAGATCCAAAATCCCAAAGACCGGATAAGGGTCACGGGCTCCAAATCCCAGAGAAAATCATGTGCCATATTATTCCGAGTTACCGTTAACCCACCCATTTTACGTTGGGTTGGTGAGAAACTTAAGAGTGGAATAGCAGTGCAATGAGGAAGATGGCAGAGGAACGAGACGGGGATATAACACGGTGATGACATGGCAGTCATCGGAGACAGTTTGCTCTGTTTAACAGAGACGAGATTTTTTTATTTTGGAGAACAAAACGATTTTTAGAACACATTTCATTGGGATTAAAAAAAGTTGAGGTGCCACGTAATCATAATTGGGATCCATATGGCACGTCACGTTTCGTTTCCTTTTTCCCGAAAGAAGCCCATTGTGAGATCCAACCGACACAGTTTCGGGTTTGTACTTTGTGTCTGTCCACTTGAAGATTTGTTAGTTACACAATTACCCTTTTTTTGGAAACCTGTTATTACGAAAAAAAGGTCTTGTTCCCTTTTCTTTCCCGATTTCAAGCCCTAAACTTGTTTTTTCTCGCTTTACGACAGTCACCGAGTGAGAGAGAGAAGAGATAAAGATGACGCTAAGCGATGAGCAAGAGCACGAGGTGTACGGTGGAGATATCCCGGAGGAGGAGGAAGGAGAGATGGAAACAGACGAGTACGAGGAATACGTCGGAGAAGAAGGCGCTGCAGGCGGAGGAGATGAGGAGCTTGAACCAGGCTCTGCCTCTAGGGTATTGTGCTTTCTTTCGATCCAGCTTTACTTTTATCCAATTGACCCTTCCTACTGTATTGTTTTAAGTCTCTTGTTATGGTTTCGATATAGGATTTAGAGGACATGAAGAAACGAATCAAGGAGATCGAGGAAGAAGCTGGAGCTTTGCGTGAAATGCAAGCCAAAGCTGAGAAAGATATGGGTGCTGGCCAAGGTTTGTGTTTATCTTTACTTGTGCGGGATGCTTAGAATCTTTGATTATGATAAATTAAGTTTAGAGCATGTCTTGTTGATTATGATATTACTTAGTTTCTGTATTGAAATCTTTTATCTAATTAATGAATTTTTTTTTTAATTTTAAAATCATTAGTAATCTAATGCTTTGGTAGTGGGATCTAATTAAATGATTCTAGTCCTCTAGGCAAGAAGACCCTTTAGCTAATTTGGTGAATGTTTTATCCCTTTTTGGTTGTTGCATCATATGAATGAAGATCCATCAAATGCTATTAGTTCGGCTGAGAAGGAAGAAGTGGATTCCCGCTCAATATATGTTGGCAATGTGAGGCTTCCATTATTAATTTCTTACGTTTTTCTTTTCATTTATGTTTTGTATCTTTTCGAAAGAATGTTTATTTTGTTTTTGGCATCAACGGAATTTGGAGGCTGGTTGTTGTTTGTAAATTGCTAAATGACTTACTTTCTTAAGACTGCAGAACCTTAACTCTCCATCATTGCGTTTATCTGTATCTGCTAAAGCTTTAGTCCTCAAATGATTCTTTGAATATGTTAGGTGGACTATGCTTGCACTCCAGAGGAAGTCCAGCAGCATTTTCAGTCATGTGGAACAGTCAACAGGGTTACGATTCTGACAGATAAGTTTGGCCAACCCAAAGGTTTTGCCTATGTCGAATTTGTGGAAGCAGATGCCGTTCAGAATTCACTTATATTGAACGAGTCAGAACTGCATGGTCGTCAGATTAAGGTGCGGTGAAGTGTTGTAGTTACATTTTCTCATAGCTAAAGGTTTGCCATTCTCATACTTATGCATTTTTTTCAGGTATCCGCAAAGAGAACTAACGTCCCTGGAATGAGACAGTTCCGAGGAAGGCGGCCTTTTAGACCCATGAGGGGATTCATGCCCGCCCCTATGTATTATCCTCCATATGCGTATGGGTACATTTCAGAAACTTCTCCACCTCCTCTCTTTTAAACAAAAACTAGCAACTGTTGGGGTTCCATATTTTTGATTCAGTGTCTATATTCATCAATGATATGTTGATCTATGGTTTGTGTAGGAGAGTTCCTAGGTTCAGACGGCCAATGCGCTACAGACCATACTGATCAAGGGAGATTGGTGTTAAAAGTAGCAGCTGCCTTTTGTTTCAGGAAGGCAATTATCATCAACCGGTGGTTCATTTGAGACAGTTGTTCGATTAAACAGAATTGAATTGAAGAATTTTATGGCAAAGGCTACCTTTATGTTTAGATTTTATGTACTATATTTGATGAGAGGAGCTAATTTTGAGTTCCTTTCTTTTTTATCTTTGGGCAAAACTCATAAAGCTTTCCATTGAGAATGACATCCATGTTACTGATAACTCAAAACTCTTTTATTGTCATTAATAATAATCAACTTCAGAGTTCAAGGAACAGCAGAAATTAAAAAACACAACAGCAACCAATAGGTGCAAACAGAAACAAACTCCAAACAAGATCAAAGGAACTTGAGAAGTGTGAAAATAAGATAGCCGTTATGTGACCAATGTTATTCTCTTTTTGAGGGACGGGACTTCCGGCCTATATAGATTTTCCTCTTAAGATTTCTCCGACTTTCTTCGTTTTGAGTAGCTATTTTTTTCCGGCAGCTAGCTACGGTATCAAGAAAGGAACTAAAATCCTTACTCGTCTGTAATCTCTTCCTTTTCTAAACTGCGACTCCCTTGTTGAATAAAAAAACTGCTGACTTCTTTCGTTTCCTTTTCTCAGAGCTGGCTAAATGGGAGGGCAAACAGTGCACCTTTTCCAGGACCCAATTTTTTTTTCTTATACAACAAGGGTCCAAATTGAAGATGTATGGTCAAGACGTAGCTGTAGTAGTTCATGAAGCACAACATGAACTACGACATCAGACGAGGATAAACAGTTGTTCGAGTCGGTTAAAAAGCATTAAAAGAAGATTTACTGAAGAAGTCAGTATAAAGGAATTATTGAAGAAGAAGCAATCGAGCTTAGAGAAAAGGAAGATTGGCTTATTCGCTGAAGAAGCATATATGGAAATTTTCCATTAGATAGATTTTAGATTTAGGGTTTTCCTCTAAAAGTATAAAGAGGAATCTTGGCACTGCGTGACCGTTTAACACACACACAGAGCTTTTAGCAACAGTAAGGTTTGCAAGTCCGAATAAGGAGAAGCAAAACCACTAGGGGTAAAGAGCTTGAGTGGTTCATAGACTGCATCAAGTATGTGAATGAGCGAGACTAGTCAACACAAGTCAAGGTTTGTCTTGAGCTTGCTTGAAGGATTACTTTTAAAAAGAACTTGTATGTGCTTTTAAAAGGATTAATCCAGTTGTATTTGTTGAAAAGAAATATTCATGTGTTATTGTGTGTTCTAGTTAGTGTAGCTCGATTATATTACATTAACACAAATTTTATTACTTGAATTTAGACAAATATTTAAATAATATGGTTATCTAAGTTTAAAAATATTAAAAATACAAGCAATTCTAATAAATTTAGTTAATTTGTTTTGAAATTTGTATATTTATAATAGTAAGTTGACAATAATATTACAATTAATTAATTATATATCTTAAAGAATAAATTTTTCCAAGGGCTCTTCTTATTATTAAGTCGGCTCTGCTTTTTCTGTTTATCTATTTCTTTCTTTTCAAGCCGTGACAGCCAAGCTTTCCTTTTTGATGATTTCTCAAAAGATAATTACAGAATTCAGCATCATTAGTGATAAATTCACCTCAATTACGCTTGACCTGCTTTTCGAAAAGTTGAACTTTTGATGTACCTCTGTTGCTACTGAAATTCTGCTGAGCAATTTGATGCCTGATATGCTTCACAACGCGAGATGTACTATGTCCTTGGATGAAAAAGAATTTCTCACACTCCCTGTTAGCCGATATTTAGGATCATTGATAAGAATGAAACAACCCTTTTTGGTCCCTATTTAACCTGAATTGTCAGTCTATGGCAAGGATGATTGAGTACAAGACAATTGCATGGTGTATGTATGGAAGAGTTTGGGGTATCACTTTATCAAAAGATAGTTTCCAGTTTGTCTTCCAATATGAAGAAGATATTCATACTGTTTTAAAGAAAAACTTGGAACATCCTAATTTCTAGTATATGTGGAAAGACATAAGAAAATTTATTTAGCTACCTATGTTAACAAAGTGTGCTTAATTTTTCAAGCATACATTCATTTAAATATCCAGAGTTAAGTGTGCTTGAGTTGGTGTAGTAGAAGGATGGGTGACATATCGGGAAGTGATTCGCGATATCGTGCGAGTGAGGACAAAACACGGGAAAATATCATATGGTGATTGCAGGGTCAGTAAGCATGACTAAGGAGCCTCTGAAAATATTAACCTGCCCTCCATCACAGGGAATGGGGCTCACGACTGAGAGAGCGGGCGTGTGAGGCTCATTAGCCGTTGGCAGTCGAGATGTTACAAGTAATATTAGAGCTAGTTAGTCATCTCGGTTCTGACCCGAGTGGGGTCTTGAGACATGTCATGGTGTGCAATGGGGGTGTTGCGCTTTGTGAGTGGGGGTGAATTGTAACATCCCAATTTCTTGTATATATGGAAAAGCTTAAGAGAATTGATTGACTACCTATGTCACCAGAGTGAGCTTACCTTTTCGGGCACACATCCATTTGGAACTCCAGAGTTAAGCGTGCTTGAGCTGACATACTAGAAGGATGGGTGACCTACCGGAAAATAATTCGCGATATCATTCGAGTGAGGTCATAGCATGGGGAAATGTCATGTGGTGATTGCAGGGTCAGTAAACATGCTAATGAGCCTCCAAAATAATTAACGCACCGCTCGTCGCACGGAATAGGGCCCACAGACCAAGAGAGCGGACGTGAAAGGCTCATTAACCATAGGCTGTCGGGGTGTTACAATACCTTAGTCCTATAATCATTGGGAAATGGTGTTTGAAAGATAAACATCAAATCCTCTAGAGGGATTTTTGAACTTGATGGAATTTGGATCTGGATTCGCCACATCCCGAAGATCTTCTTTACAATGTTCACTATAGCATCGGAGGTTGGAAGGTTGGGGAGATTCCTTATGATCCTAATATCTCATAGACAAATGACTATATCAGAGCCAATATCAATTGTGACGATGATAAACCAGAAAAAGCGACAGAGAAACTGAATGTGCCATCTGGTGGGATGGTGACAATTGAGTTAAAGTATGAAAAATACATAAAATGTGCTCACAGACTAGAAACTTCAGTGTCCACTTATGAAAAAGGGTTTGGAAGAGAAATAAAACTATTCCAGATTCGTGTAAATGGTAGTTTTTTTTTAATAATAATTCTATATTAATATTTCATCCCAAAAAGGGCAAATTGGAGCAATACATAGATCCCGGCGACAAAGTAAACGGCAGGCTAGGTTACAAGGTGAAAAGCTAAAATCTAAACACAAAACATGCTAAGCAAGAGAGATTCAAGGCTAGGGAAAGAAGGCAAAAGGGAGTTTGCTCCCTACTCCGGTGAACACCGGTGACTATCACTCCGAAGTCCGGGACATCACCTGGCGGGTGTCCAAGCCGACACAGGATCCATCACCAAACGCCTTCATTCAAGCACACCGGAGGAGCCCCGCGGCCTAAGCACACCAGATCCAAGGAGAAGACCTGACTCTTGAAACCCTAACGCTGCCGCTTTCGCAGATCCGCCACCACACAGGTCCGAGACGCTCCCACTCCTCCACTATCCCAGCGGTGAAGAGAAGGCTCTAGGCCAACGAGAAACAAGCTCAAGTGAACCGCCATCTCTCTAGAAAGCTCCGCCGACACAAAACCATTCTCACCAACAGCAACAAACCCACCCCCGATGACTGACAAGCAGCTACGGGCAGCCTCTCAGTCGTCCTCAAAACCGAAACCGCCACCATCGAACCGACGAGCCACCAGAGAATGAGAAACCGTAGAGGTCAAACCGCACAGATGACCTACCCGTCTCGCCAGAAAAACAGAGAAGAACCTTCATCGAACCACATATGTCGACTGCTCCGTCTTGTAGCTCAGAATCCGAGTGGGTATGGAGGTCGTTAAAGCTCCGGCGTTGCCGCCGTCACCGTAGCGACTCCAACCCTAACACAAAAGGAAGATGTGTTTTGAGAGAGAATAAACAAGGCGCGTGTGTAAGTGGTAGTTAAACGCAATAGGGTATTGAATGCTCTTGCAAAATCTATATATCTGGGTGGACCTTCGGGCTTCCCTACTCTGTTTCATGAAATATCAAAAGCCATGTTCTAAAATGTGGGGAGGAGGTCCGATTTTCCGGCGACTAGGCATGAAGCGGCACCCTACCGCTGCGATATGCTACCAATCAGACAGTTAGGCGGTGTGATACAAAAAAATCTTTGTTTTCGCGATTTTGAAGTTCAAATCAATGAGTATTGATAGATCTATAGTTGTTATGTGTAAACAACAACAAAAAAAGCATGAGAAATGAAGAATTTTTGAAGAAAATCTATGGCAGCCGCAAAAAAAAAGTTACAGAAACAGACAAAGCCCTAATAAGAAGATGAAGAGATAATTACAAAACTGCCATTTAGTAAAAAATATAAAATATATGTGAAACTGACTCTCTTGGACATTGAACCCATGACTGATATGTTAACAAGCAATGACTAAACCAATTGACCACACGAAATTTTTGTGATTTGTTACATAAACTATATTTTGTATATAACTTTATTTTAAAAATAACATAAAACTTAAGATTTATCCCCGATTAATCTTCGATTAAAATCCAATTTCTTTGTTAGGCGCTAGGCCCAACCCGAACGCACATGTAGCGCCTAGCGAGTTTCCGAACAAGGATCAAAAGTATATCGTAAAATGGCTCTGATGTATATTTCTCACTCAGATGAAATTGAGAGGCTAGTCAAAATTGAGAAAGTCAAACAGGAGATTGCAGTTAACATTGAAGAGTCATCACTTCGACTTACCTGATTTACCAATGAATTAAATAAGTTTGGCCAACCAAAAGATTTTTCCTATGTCGAATTCGTGGAAAAAGATGCTGTTCAGAATTCACTTATTTTGAACGAGTTATAACTGCATGGTCATCATTTTTTTTTTGTCATCAACTACAGACTCATACTGACTCTGTGAACCACTCCGGTAGATTTTGATCCATGTGAACGACAAACGACGGTTGTTTCCTAACACTGCGTGCTAGGCTATCCGCTCTTGAATTTTGCGTCCTTGGTACATAGATAATCTCCGAACGTGTGAAAACCTCTTTCAGGGACTTAATATCTGCCAAATAACTTGCAAATGCTGGCCATTCTTCTAGTTCCGAAACCATCTTCACCAACTGAGAACAATCTGTGTTGATCATCATAGTAAAGTGCGGTCAAGTGTTGTAGTTACATTTTTGCATAGCTAAAGATTTATCATTCTCATACTTGCTTTTAAATGCATTATTTCAGGTATCCGCAAAGAGAACTAACGTCCCTCGAATGAGACAATTCTAAAGAAGGCGGCCTTTTAGACCCATGAAGGGTTTCATGCCCGGCCCTATGTATTATCCTCCGTATGTTTATGGGTACGTTTCATAAAGTTCTCCACCTTCTCTCTTTTAAACAAAAACCAACAACAGTCGGTGGCCATATGTCACCAGAAACAAGGAAAAAAAATTGATTCGAAGTATGAACTGAAACAAGAACAAACATTTCAGTGGATAAAATAAATTGAACATGTTGGGAAGACGCTGAAACACTAGATGATTTTATAGATTTTTCCAGTTCCTGAAAGAGAGATAAATCAAACTCCAAAATAATAATGAATCAAAAACATGAGAGATATTGGATTCTTACCAAAAACATTGAGAAAATTAGGGTTTATATGATTGAATGAGATCATTCACAAAGAAAAAAACTAGTTATTTATTCAGGGAAGAAACAAAGTACTTCCCTGATCAAATAAGAAACAAAAGAGAAAGAGATAAATAAAACGAAAGAGAAAAAGATAGAAAATAATGGCTAAAGAGGTATATAGACTCATATCTATACGGAGTAGGGAAATATTGGGTTATAGAAAAATGCACATTGATCTTCGAACTCATTTTCATCTACTAGACATTTTTAAAAAAATGTTTTTATTTTCTTATGGGTCATTACCAAATTTATTTCATTAGAAAAATTGACAATGATTACATGTCTTAATTCTTAATATGACATGTTAAATTGCATTTATGAAATTTTACATTTTTGATAAAATGTTCCAAATATAACAATAACTTATATGTATCACCATTAATGAAAACTTTAAATTAATAAAATAACTATAAGTATATAATTTTTTTACGTTACCTTATAATTGAAAATTAAATGAAAATATGTAATTTTTACATTTTTAAAATGGAGAAATTTTACTTATGAAAATATTTGTTAGTTAACTGCTCAAGTTATGCTTTTATTCATTAATTGGTATAAAAAGAAATCAAATTTCAAACTAGTGAATTTATTCTTATATGATCACCATAAAATATGTTTGTTGAACAACGTTAACTTTTAGTCAACTTGTTGAGTTAATTAATAAATTAGTTTATAATATAATTCATATTTTATTACTTTAATAAATAAATAAATATGTTTTAACTAGAATAAAAAATATATATATATATATATATATATATTAAAATAAATATAAGAGCAATTCTCTCAAATAGTAATTTTTAAGTTTTTGTCACAAAAAAAAACAATCAAGAAAAAAGTGACCAAAATAGCCCATTTTTATTTTGAAAATATAATTTTAATTTTTTTATTTTTTAAAAATTTGAAAGCATATCCCCAAAACCCACCCCTTCCTAAACCCTAAGTCTATATTAGTTAATTTTAGGGTAAAAAAATATTTTTTACCCTCTAATAAAACTTATTTTGGTCATTTTCTTTATTAAGTGATATTTTTGTGACAAAAACTTAAAAAAAGGTAATCATAGAGAATTTCTCTAAACGGAATCATAAATACACTATATAATAAATAAAATTTATTTATTTAATATAAGTTTAATGAAATTTAATACTAAAAATTAAAATTGATAAGAAAGATATAACTTATGAAAAGTATTTATATTTATACTGAAAATGCCAAAGCCGTTTTTTTTAAATTAAAATTAATTTTTTTACTTTAAGAACAATATGTTTTTAATTTTTTTATTACTAAGTATGTTTGATAATTTTTTTTAATATACTTAGTAAAATATGTTTTTATGTTTTTTTGGGTCAAAATAAGCTTTTTTTATGTTATATAGTGCAATTGCTCTAAAACTAATTTCCAAACCAAACATGTAAAGAAAAGGCTATTTATTTATTTTTTGTATATTTGCAGAAATCTGTTTATGAAAAAAATCAATTTCCAAACCGGAGAGAAGTAAGTAACCCTTGATTGACCTATCTTTCGAGTTGGAAAGAGGAGAAGGAATCGAATCGGGGCTCCATCGGCAAAAAAAAAAAAAAAAGTATTATAGGTGAAAGAAGGAAGGTCTATCGTTTTCTTCCACGGAGACTGCAAACCCTAATTATCACCAATTCCAAAACTCAACCTTGGATGGAGCAGTATCCTTATCAAAATCCCTTCGAAAGACGCCCAATCCTCAAATCCAAGGCTCCTGCTGTTAAGTGGGTCAAGGAGTGGTAAAATCTCTTCTCCTCGTCTCCTTACATATATGTAATCGAGGATAAATTATTGTCCTTTTTCTTCAGGGTTCCACAAGATATTGTTGCTACAGGTGGAAAGTGTTTTCTTCGCAAATGGGTCACAGGTAACAGTGATTATTCTTGTTTTCTGCATATTACTTGCTCTGAATTGTATTTGGTGTGTTGGTAACAGAGGAAACGGTGAGGAGACTGAAAGAAACAGAGAAAGAGTCTACCACAGATGTCCCAGACCCTGAGCCCGAACCCACTTCTGAGATTTTATTTCTCTGCAGTTACGAGGGTTGTGGGAAGATGTTCTTTGATGTTAGTGCCTTGCGGAAGCATTCCCACATCCATGGTGAAAGGCAGTATGTTTGTGATTACCCTGGATGCGACAAGGTAGTATTATTATTGTAATAATAACCTTAAACGTGTTCCCTGGGCCTGCTTAACTGATTCACTCTTCTTCTGTAATAGAAATTTCTGGATAGTTCCAAGCTGAAGAGACACTGGCTCATTCATACTGGAGCTAGGGACTTTGTTTGCACTTATGAAGGCTGTGGCAAGGTTCTAGATTCCTTTTAGTCTCTTTTATTAGCTCTTTTTTTTTTTTGCATGTATTACCTTGTACTATAGTAACTTTAGATGATTGGAACAGGCATTCTCCTTGGATTTTAACCTCAGATCTCACATGAAGACGCATTCACAAGAAAACTATCACATCTGTCCCTACTCCGGGTGTGGAAAAAGATATGCTCATGAATACAAGCTTAAGAACCATGTTGCTGCCTACCATGAAAAGGTTTTTCATTTCTCATATTCTTTTCCTTGAATTATGTGTGCCTTGTGCACGTAGACAGAGCCTTCCTTAGCCTGAAAATCTATCAGAATTGCTTTAGTTTCTCTGTCCTAGAGGTAGGCTGTTAACTAGTGTTGTTAAGGCTTTAGTAATCTCACTTAAAGGAAGCATGTTACTCTGCTATGCTATCTTCCTTTCTGGTGCATATATAACTCTAATTGATATTATCTGTAACCGTCTTGTGGTGTCCACTATTATTAAGAAAGATAGGGTTAAACTAGCAGTTCTTAAGATAATGATTCTGGTGTTAGAAATGTTCACGTGTTGATAATAGCGAGAGAAATGCAACCTTTATTTATCCCTTTCTTAGCGTCTTAGAACTGTTCTCTCTCTATTATGAAGGATCAATGTTTCGGTGTCAGAAGTGTTGACTGTTGCAATGCATAGCTAGAATAAATGCGTAGATTCTTCCATGCGTACATCTTTGTAAGCATTGAAGTATGGCTTATTTTTTCATCTTTTTGAGCATCTTAGAACTGATTTCTCTCTCTCTCTCTCTCTTTCAATTGTTACAACCGTATTGACAGAATGCTGCTGGAGAGACGCCTAAATACACGCCACCGGCAGAGAAAGTATCAAGGACTCCCAAAACACCTGCAACGGTTTATGGCTCAGCATCTTCGGAACGGCCGTATGCATGCCCTTACGAAGGGTGTGAGAAGGCTTACATACATGAGTACAAGCTTAAACTCCACTTGAAGAGAGAGCATCCAGGGCATTTAACAGAAGAGAACGCAGAGAACCCCACACCGAACAAGCACGAGCTGGAAGAAGGCAGTGACCAAGATTTTTACAGGAAGCACGCTAGCAACGGGAAAAGCCAGACGCATATTAAACAACAGAGCAGAGCTAAGCCAAACATGAGGACACCACCAGCCAAAGCTGGAAAGAAAGGCTCAACCTCTTCACCGGCCAAAGCAAGGATGGTCAAAAAACCATGGCAGGTAAAAGAAACGTATGAAGGAGAAAGAGAAGAAGAGGAAGAAGATAGTGAGGAGACGGAGGAAGATAGAGAGAACGTGGATGATGGCTGGAGGTTTGGGGGAAACAATGAAGAGGATGATGATGAAGAGACCGAGGATGAAGACTAAGGTATTACTTCGTCTGAAAGCCATAGGTTGCTATTTTTGCTTACTTTCCATATCTTTATGCGAAGGTAAAGTTGAGTGAGTAGCTGTATTTCTTCATTCCTCTTTTTTTCGTTTCCATCCCTTTGACAATCTTCTAGTTTTAATGCACTGTACAGTTACTGTGTTCTCAACATTTTCAGAACGTTTATTTCTCTGTTTTTTTTCTTGTTAAACTATCTATGCTATTAAATCAAGGGATTCCCAAGTACTATTAGGCCCTTGGTTTTGTAAAACAATTACAATGCGATGCTACTCTTATATTTATGCATAGTATAATTAATTAATAACAAACAAATAATTAATTTAGGAAAAATTCCAAAATTAAAAAACAATTATGTATAATATTTTTTTTTAATCTTTTTCTTAAAATGTAACACTATATTTATCTTTCTAAAATTATTTACAACAATTTCCTAAAAATGTACTTGCTATAATTATTTACATAATAATTTTTGTATTTAAATGTATAATTATAAAAACACGTAAATGTATTTATATAAATCAGAAATAATCATCACCAAAGTTTTAACTAGAGAAGATGAAGAAGTATAGTAATATTTTTATTTTCAAATTTGTACTGATATTTAAAATTTTACTTTACTGTAGTAGTTAAAGTGTTTGCTCCGCGATAATAAATAAGTTTGAATCTCTGAAGGAGGCATATTTAAAAAAAAAATCAAAAACGGTGTCGTTTTGTCTTATTTATAATTATCTAACTTAGGTTATGAATGGGAGGCAGGAAAAATGCAAATCATCTACTGTTACAGGAGAATTGCACTTTAATCACCCATTCACCATTTTTTGTTTTTAAAATTTATTTGGCATTTTCTGAAAAAAAAGCAGATCCCACACGTGCAGTTCTGTCCACTACTTCGAATAGTAAAAGCAGTTCAAGCAGGACAGATCAAGCAGATCATGATGCAGATCAAACAGGACAAGTGCAGATCAGGCGGGACAAGTGCATATCAAGCAGATCAAGTGGATCATGCAAGAGAGAACCAGATCAAATAATTTATTATAACTTATGAATGATAAAATCAGTTTAAAACTATAGATCATATATTAAAACAATAAAATGGCACTTAGATATCTAAACAAATATCTTAGATGTTATAGGATCGGCCGAAATGCCTGTAAATATTTTATAAGATACTTATACTTCTTTTATTTCTTATTTATAAAAATTAAAAATTATATGACAAAAACTAATAAGTAGAGAATGATAATTTTGTATTGTTAAAGTTGTAAATAAAACAAAATAAAAATATTGTATTCATAAAACTAGATAAATATATTTTTAAAGTTATGTGTTGTAACAAAGTTATTTATTGACTAAACAAAAAAAAAACAGATCAACACCATCAAATGTTGGCGGGTGAGATCTTCATGCAGATCTCCTGCTTTTTCTTCAAAAAGACAAAAAATATTGAATTGCATGCAGATCTTCCGCTTGATCTGCTTTTGTAAACAGAAAATGGTGAATGGTGAATGTAGTGCGAGAGAACTGCATGTGCAGGAAATCTGCACTTGTCCCGCTCCTCCATTCGGACACTTATTTGGTGATATTTTCCCACTTTTTTTTTTTGACCAAAAAATCATTTTATTACCAATTATTAATATATTTAATAATCTTCTATAATTTTTTATATTTAATACTAATCATATTTAAACTACAATATTATACATTTACATAATTAAAATTTCACATATGAGAGACAAGTAGACAATGAGATTTTTTGTTAATGGAAAATAGAAATATTTGGTTAATTACTAATTTTTTTATTTTTTTAATTTTAAAGATTTAGTAACATAACTTTAGTGAAATATTTATTGTTATTTACGTATTATATTTGTATATTATGTATATTATTGTTATTTTTATTATTTAAATATATAATATATTTTTAAATTGCTTTTATCATTATAAACTGTAATTAATGTTTTAAAAATTGGACCGGAGCAGTGGAACGGTAGATCAAACTGGTCAGACCGTGACTCATTTTTTTGACTTGTTTCTGGTTGTGTTAAAAACTGGATTTGAGTTATACCAGTAAATCCAATCAAAAACCGGTCAAACATGCTAAAATCATAATCTAGTTCGATTTTAAAAGCTGGTTTTTAATTAAGTTTAAAATTGTAATTTTATAAAAATCATAAAAATTTCATATGTTTTCTAATAACCATTTAAATAAATTGATTTTGTCATATTTTATAGAGAAATTACCTATAATAACTCATATTTCTTGTGTAATGACTAGATTAACACACAAAAAGAGAAAAGGAAAAAAATACCAGCAAAAGTCTAAAATAACCCTATCAAATAACTGAATTAAACAAAAAAAGAATTTTTTAAGTAAAATTTTCATTTATTTAAAACACTTGGAGTGGAATTTTTTTTTCTTTAAAGTTCACTCCCCAGCCCCCTAAGTTGTAACCCATGAACCCTAAATCCCTCGATTTCTCAAATTCCTCAGTTTAACATGATTTCACCTTGATTCGATCTTGTTTGCACTTTCTTGGCGCAACGTAAGCGTAGCCAAGCTAGTGACACTGTTCGTTGATTAAGTAAATGGAAGAAGAAGGGAAGCATATAACATGTTGTCTGTGATTGTTTGCGGCGGAAAGAGATCTCTGTTTGAGACTTCTTCTCCTCCCCTCTCAAAGAAACTCTGTTCCTTGTCTCCCTCTCGTTTCTCCTCCTCTCTTCTTCTCGATCACCTCACCGCCATTTTCCCCGACATGGATACTCATGTGAGCTTTTCGATCCCGAAAGTTTCAAACTTTTTTTTTTTTTTTTTTTCAAACTTTGTTGTTGGGTATTTGCAAGATTGTAACTTTTCTTGACTTTTGTATGAGTTTAGATTCTTGAGCGAGCAATCAACGAATGTTGGAGATGATTTTGATTCTGCTATTAGATCTTTGAACCAGCTGGCAGCTTCATTTAGAATCCGCCAATCAAAAACCTGAATTATCTCTAGTCCAGGAAGAAGCAAAAGTTGCAGTACGAGGAGCAGGAGGATCATCAGGGAAGGAGGAAGTCTTGAACTTGGAGGTATGCAAAATTGACACGAACCATACAGCAGCAAGTTTTTAATGGTAGTGAGCTTCGTTCAACAATGTTTGAGGAATCTTTCAGAGTGTGCCGCTCAAAGATTGTGTTATGATAGATCAAATTGAACTCCACAATATTACTCACTTTCAGTTCACCATGAAAGGATGTTAGACAAACGTTTACTCTTAATTACCAACACTGAAATTCGCATAAAAGGACACCACAAATAATAAATCAGCAAAGGGAGTGAGAAATGAAGTTTTATAAGAAGAGAATTAATCAGCCACGTTAAAAGTCTGTTACTACATATAACTGCCATAACGTACTTAAAAACATGCTATGATATAGAGTTAGTTATGTTATTAATTTATAAGTCTGCTACAAAGTATACTTATTCGAAAAGTTAGCCGTTTGTAAACGAAGAAAATATGTATGCTACTTCAAAAACAAAATAATCTGTCAAACTATACAAAAGTCTACGAGAAAAATTTCGTTGGCTGCAAGAAAGTCTTCCACATTTTAAAAACCTGCTATCATACAACAAAAATCTGTTATACAAAAGTTGTTAGCTGAAAAAAACCTGCCAACGTAAATAAATCTATTGCAACGTATAGTAGACTTATTCCTGAAAGTATTTAATGATATCAAGTCTGTTTTAATAAGTTTGCGGTATGTAATAAATCTGTCAGAGACTAGAAAAAACTGTTATCTCGTGTGACAGATTTTTATCGGCAAACTTATTTGTCTGTGGCAGATTTTTTATGACGTGGCAAAAAAATAATAATGGTATTTTTGTAAATATGTTTTTTGTTAACAAAGAAAATAAGGGTATTATGGGTATAAAAAACAATCTAGTAATTAAAAAAAATTATAAGCTAATCTAGTAATAAAAACATGATTTAGTGTTATTTGAGTAATCTTTCCTATTTTATATCATTTTATTTTATTTTGATATCATTTTAGATTCTACCAATGATAAAATTACATCAGAATAATTTTGTAGCTATACTTGTATATATAATTATTTAAATTAATATAAAAATTAAATTTAAAATCTGGTTGGACTAGTCCAACAGTTGATCTACTTAATCTGCGTGATCTGCTTGATCTAGATCATGCGAACCTTATGTTATAGATCTAGGCAAATTTTTAATAGTTCATATACTATTTTTTTAAAAAATATTATAACTGAATTGAGTCATCTTGATCACTCACCATTTGTTCGTGTAGAGTAATATTTCATTTGTGAAAAGATAAGAAAATAAATGATGACGTGTCAAGGCATTATCCTGATTCTTCGTCGTCACTAGTCCCAACGTTGATTCATTTCTTTCTTCGGTGAATTTGAAAAGATTAAAATTTCAAAGATGCCATCGTCCTTCTCCAAGCCGTCTTTGGATTCTCCTTTGTCCCTGGACGGCGCCGAGGCTGAGCACCGGCTCCGTGAGGCGGAGGAGAGGCTACGCGAGGCCATGGCGGAGCTTCAGCGTAGACAGCGTTCGGCGGCGCGTGGATCTCACGGCGATCTGTGCGATCACGCAGACGTCTCCTGCGTGGCCAATGCGATCGGCAATCTGTGCCAGAGCTTCCTCCTCTCCTACGGCGTCAGAGTAGGGATCGGAATCCTTCTCCGCGCCTTCAAGCTCGCCAGAGGGCAGTCTTACTCGTCCCTGCTCGATCTCAAGGTGAGCAAGAATCTCGATTTGATGTTTGCTTTTCTTAAAAACAAGAAGCCGTAATCTTCATATATGCCTTGGTTTTGCAGCAACTTGTGTCGGAGAAAGACTTGATTGTTAGGGAAGAAGCATGTCGTATTGGTTTACTCTTTGGTGGCTTTACCGGCTCCTATCACGCACTCAGATGCTGTTTGAGGAAGTGGAGAAAGAAGGAGACGCCATTGAATTCGTAAGTTTATGTTTTGTATGTATCTCACGTTTCTTGTATGCTTCTGCTGTTTGATTAAGGGTGGAGCAGAGTTTTAGCAGGTTCAATTGCGGGTTTGTCGGTTCTCGCGTTAGATGATTCCAACCAGCGGCGCACACTTGCTCTCTACCTCTTGGCTAGATTAGGCCAGGTAGAATCATTATCACTACACTGGTCTGTCTATCTTTGAGAGTCTCATCTTTTTTGTTCTCAACAGGCGGCTTACAATTCCGCAAAGTCAAAGAACAAATTCCATCTTTGGGGAAGCCATTGGAGACATGGAGATTCTTTACTTTTTTCTCTTGCTTGTTCCCAGGTATTTGAGATTCCTCCTTTTTTTTTTATTTTGCTTGTCCTAGTAGTCTGAAGTAGTTGGTGATATCTAGTGGAGAAGATAAGCTTTACTTATCATATTTATTGAGTTGTGCTAATTCTGTTGGGTGCAGGTTATGTATGCGTTTATAATGCGTCCTGAAACCTTGCCGAAGTCATATAGAGAGTTTATTCAGAAGACAGGTCCAGTTGCAAGGCCTGTCTACCAGGCTGTAAGAGAATGCTGCAGAGGTGGTCCAATCGATGTAGCCTCCTTATCAGCCTATATTTCTAGTAAAAACGAAGCCAGCGATGTGAAGGTCCAAGAGTTTGCTTCCATCATCCCTTGTTCAGCGATTCATCCACACACTAATTCGTGTCTGGCTCAAAATGCTAATGCAATGTCAGCTACATTCAAGAAAACGTTTCCATTATACTTCTCCCTGACATTTGTCCCATATGTCGTCCTACACCTGCAAAAGGTAAGGAGTCTTTTAGAATCCTATTGATTTTGGCTCTAGTCAGAGATAAATGTCTGTTTTTTTTCTGATGCCATCCTACTACACTTTCAGTTCATGGCTTCTCCTTACCGGACATCTTGGAATGCAATCAGAGATTCAGTTCGATCCACTTCCTTCTTGTCTGCTTTTGTTGGGATTTTTCAGGTTAGCTGGTCTTGACATTTTGATCGTGTCCTTTCATTTCACACAGTTCGTTTCCTAAAACCCTTCCATTTTGCACTAGGCCTTCATATGTGTCCATAGAAAAGTTGCATCCAAGGACCACAAGCTCGTTTACTGGTTTGCGGGTGGTGTAGCTGCTCTTTCGGTTATGTTGGAGAAAAAACCAAGACGCTCTGAGCTTGCTCTATATGTTCTTCCCCGAGCTGGAGATTCTCTGTGGGAGATACTTGTTAACCGCCACATTCTTCCCAATATTAAAAACGCCGAGGTATAATTCAACAAATATTCTTGTTTCAAACTTTCTTCCCCTTTTAAACAATAGAACAACGTTAATGAAATCAGGTTGCTGTATTCTGTGGATGTATGGGAGGAATCATGTATTACCTAGAACATGAACCTGATACATTGGCTCCGTTTCTGAGAGGACTCATCCGTCGGTTTCTTGCTAGTCAAATAAGCAATCCAAGTAGCAAAATCAGTAAGAGTTCTTCCTATATGTATCTCCAGACTCTAGATGCGTTGGAGAAACCAAAAGCGCCCGAGAACCGAGAAGGTGAAACTCAAAAAGCTGAAGAGAAGTATAACCTGGAGGCAATTCCTGGTCTTTAGTAGCTAAGTTCTCTGATAGTTTCAACAGCTGTATTAGCATATCATGGATCATTGTTTTGATGAAACTCCCCTGGAAGAAAAGGGTCCATACACAGAAAAAAAAACCTTTGAGAGGTTAAAGTGATTTTATAGGATTTCAGGAGTTTTTAAGTGTCTGATTTCATTTAACTATCTTCCCAAAATAACCAAAAAAGAACTCTCTTTTTCATTGCAATGGGAAGAGAGACGTTTATGGAATCGTACATTAACAAGCTTGTGTTAAAACAGATACGTAAATAGTCTCAGTGATACATATTCTCCCTTATGGATGGACCAGCAAAATCTATTATGTTCACCATCATGTTAGATATCTCTCTTTTCCTAAGCACACATTAACTCTCTTTTCCTAAGCACAAGGACTATTGGACCACCCAAATAAAAATAGTAAACTCATGCTTCTATGTCGTTACAAATGCATACCTGATAGGTATTGTAATACAGAGATATTATTCATCTGGGAGTTTACATATTTTGTGTGTTTTGTTTCCTGTCTTACACTCGATCCCAGAAAACTTAGAGGTGAATATACGATTTTGCACGCAACCACCAGCTCTAAGCTTCCTCAGTTCCCCGTCAACAGCTCTCTTTAGGGAAGTTCTAATATCACCCAACGCCCAGACCAAGGAGATATGTGGTCGTGGATCCTATATGACAAAATTGAAGCAGAACCGATGGGTTAAGTGTTGGTGACTAATGAATTCATTTTTGAAATAGTAAAAAGCTAACTAGCTGTAAAGTAAGGAAATGGACCTTGTAGAACTCTGGAAGATTGTGAAGCTTGTAAACTTCATTAACAGCATCAATTTGCTTGCTTATCTAAATCAGAAATATGAGGTTAGTACAATACCTAACACATTCAAGGTAACTCTTGTTGTACAGCATACCTCGGATAGTCCAGAAGTGGTGATTTCCAGAGAGAGGAAAGAACGAGTAGAGTCGTCATTCACAAAGACTTCCCACTTATTAAAATCAATCCAATATCTATCAAAAACAGAAGAGGAAACAATTCATAAATCCAAGCATCCAAACTGGTTCACAAGAAACGATGTTTATTTACCTCTTGTGTAACTGAAGTTTTTGCCTAAGCATAGAAACCACAGAGTTAATCTGATGAACACGAAGAGGAACACTTCTTCCCAAGCTTATGTGGAACTCTTTCCCCAAAGCATGGTCAAGCTTCTGGTCATCGTTGCAAAGAATGTTGAGTGGAATATCAGCTTCGACCAAATGAAGATTGGGAACAAGTGATGCAACCCTCTTTAAAACACAGGCTATCTCCTTCTTCGCCAATAGCGGTATAAAAACTAAAATTTCATACAAAATAAAATAAGTAGCATGAGTAAAGGAAGAGGCATTAATAAAATTTTCATGGAAGATCATTATCAATGCAGTAATAAAATTTTCATGGAAGATCAAGATCATAATCTGATATAGTTTTTTTTTTTTTTTTTTTTAAAAGAAAAAGATTAAACCCGGGTCTATTAAAGACACAGACCTAACCTCCGGGTGGGAGGTGCAGCCCACGGCAGGCCCTCTCCCGGGTTTTCATACGGACGTAATTTCCGCAAACAAGAAGATCGAATCCGGAATGTGTTTGCATCCAAGACCCGTCCACTACTACTGGACCACAAGGCCCGCTCAAGTTCTATTTTCTTATAGAGTGGCATTTACAAAAAAAAAAGAGGTATTTCTTTTATCTGATTGTAAGGCATACAAAAACTGAGACTATGTAAGCATCTTACACTAAACTAAACAAGCACTCACATGAGAATTGAAGGAGTGATTACCAGGGATGTAAACATGCAAGGCGTAGTTTCCATCGACATGAGGAAAGTTCCTTACGCGAGTCACAGTCTCCGTTGAGTAGACATCCAAAGAACCTGAGATTTTTTTTTCAAAACGTGATGAGAGTGATACGTATGTATGAATTAGATTCATGAGCAGTGAGAGTTGACACAATCTGCGAGCATCATCATCACCTGTTGATCCAATGGATTCGAGAAGCGAAAGCGGCGGAGGAGGCAAAGAAATCGACTCCTTCCCCTGTTTCCCAGAGGTTGGTACCTCGCCGTGATTTTCAGCAGCCGGAGATAGTTCATCAGTATCGGAGTCCGATGAAGAGTCACCGTAAGAAGCTCTCAATGCGTCCATCGCCGCCGGTCAATTAATCAAAAGAAAAATAACAAAGACGAGCCAGAAAAGATCAAATATTTCAATTCCATTCCAAATAGAACCGAGATAAACCAATTCTTATTAAATCGAACCGAACTTAAACCCAAAACATCCGGGAATAAATCTAATGGGCTGAAAATGGGCCTCCACAGTGACCTAGATAAACCCTAACTATGAACACTATATATTTACACAGCAATCGCCCTAATTCTATAATCATCCTTAGTTGCGTCTATCTATCTATCTAGGGTTGTTCTCTGATCGCTAAGATTTCTCTGTTTTTTTCTTAATTGATTCGTTTATTTGATTATTCTGGAGACAGAGAAAGGCAGTGATGACTCGGAAATATCAAGCTCAACAGACCGGAATGAGTCGTTTCTTCTTTTAATTGGAGATTCGTTTCTGTGTCGATAATCCCGCTGAACTGAGCCTTCTCTCTTCTTTTTTTTCATCACTTGTTTGAATTTGAGTTTTACCGTCACTTGTTTTTCCTCTATAAATTGGTTTTGGGGTTTGGAGATGGCGATGAGGATATAACGCTCCCTCTTCTGATTTCAGCTGAAGAAATTTGCTGGCAGAATCGAACCTAATATCACTAGCCACCACTGAGTCGTCTCCTTATTCCCAAATCTTTGTTTTATTTGATAAACTTGGTTTTTAATTGTTAGTTTATTGAATGCATAAATACGGTGATAATGATGAAGCAATTAATCTAATCCAACACTTGATCTGATTTATGCTATGTGCATCTGATGCTATAACAGTTTAGCTTCTGAATCCCCTCTATATCAATTTCATCCTTGTATACGACTTATGTTTATCAATTTATTACCGTATTTTTATATTTGAAAAATATTGAAAATATTTTTTTTTCTTAGATTTCGGAAAAATCTTAATTCCATAATTGATAACTTTTATTCCAAAGTTTATTTGTTACGATTACAGTGTGAAAATGTAATCTGATCTAATCCAATACTTGTTCTTGTGAGATGAAATGAATGCTAGTATATGCATCCGATATTTCATCTTTTTATTTATGTATTTCCCACAAAATCAACGTTCCGTAGTCTTGATAATAAGACATTCTTACTATAAAAGAGCATAAAGTCGACTATTGAAATTAGTACTTGAACGTAATACTTATAAAATAGATCTTTACTATGTTTTGACAAGGTAAAACGAAACAATCTTTTTTTACCAAAAAAATAAAATAAACAGTCTTTTTAGTAGAGATTACCTTAATTAAAGGTTCGAATCAATTTTTACAACCTTGATTCAAAGTATGGACACTACATAACAAATTTACAACTAATAAAAACTTTAGTTTTGAAAATAAATTTAATAGAAATTTCAAAAAGAAAGTTGAAATCTACTTATAAGTTATAAGCAGTTGATAAATATTCATACTCATGGATATTTGAGAAGAAACATTTTTTATCAAATACTTGCATAATAAAGCCTGCACTCCTAACTAGGAAATAGTGAGTTTCAAATAAGCGAGAATAGTAATAATTTTTTGAGTTTCAATCATGGGTTATGTTACATGTTCGAAAATAGGGGTGGGCGTTCGGGTTCGGATCGGGTATTTCGGATTTTCGGGTATTTCGGTATAAAGGTGTAGAACCCGTTCGGGTATTTCTGTACTTCGGGTCGGGTTCGGGTATTTTAAGTTTGGTTTCGATTATTTTGGATCGGGTTCGGATATTTAGATTTTGAAGAAAAAAAAATGAAAATTTTCATTTCTCAAATTTCTTGTATTTAAATATATAACTTTTCACTTAACTATTTTTTATTTTTAATAGATTGCATGGTTAATAGATTTGGACATAACATTTTCAAACTAAAAAGACATTAATTTGGTTATTGTTGTTAAATTTTGGATGTAACTTTTTGTTAATTGCTGAAATAAAAAGTTTGACATGCATTTTAAGCGAATAACAAATCATCTTCTACGTAATTGTATGTATATCATATGAATTTAAAGTATGTGTATTATCAATATAAATATTTTATATAAAATGAAAGATGTAAATTATAAATATAAGGTTAATTATCATATATTCGGTTATTTTCGGATATCCATTCGGGTTCGGATATTACCCGTTCGGGTTCGGATATCCAATCTTTCCTAATTCAATACCCGTTCGGATATTTTGCTACTTCGGTTTGGATTTCGGTTCGGGTTTTTCGGATCGGGTTCGGGTGCCACTTCGGATTTCGGGTAAAATGCCCACCCCTATCCGAAAACATACTTCTGACTAATATAAAATTTAATTTTTCATATCAATACTATTAAAAGGGAAGGAGTTTTAAAAAATCTACATATGAAAGTTGTTTGGACTCTTTCATTTAACTCATTATTTTTTGGTCTTACGTTAAGTTTAGACTAACAATATGTTACCATATATTTCTCTAACAATAATTTATTCAATTCTTTTATTTATTCAAATCTCACTCGTAAATTCTAATCACTACTATTACAATATTTACTATTTTTATTTTTAATCATAAAAGCATTGAAACTAATGTTTTATATTATATATCACTTTTATCATATAATATATAATTTAAAGCAAGAGAAGTTACACGACATATATGTGTACATTCTAACTTCCTCTTTCTTTTATAATAAAGTAAGCATATCATATATAAATTTTTCGACTAAAATCTCATATCATATACTAAACTTTCAACTGTCTATAGTTTGGTATATATTTTCATATTTAAAAAAGAACTAGATTTTGACCCGCGCTTCGAAAACGCGGATTTATTTTTATAACAAAATTTATGAATTAGTATTTTGGGATTGTATATTATTATGTTACAAAGTATATATTATATCGAAGAAGAAAATTTGTTTAAGATTATATAATTTTAGTTTATTTGAGATTTTGTATGTACATTCTTATGTAACTCTCTCTTAGATTTGAGAATCTTTTCCGGATCCAAAAACTTCAACCGAACCGATCCAAAAATATAGGTTTATCTTGGATCTGGATACATGGTAAAATACCTATTGAGTATTTTTTAGACATGCCGACCCCCGATTGGATATCCAAAGTATACTAAATATTTTGTTTATATTAGGTATATTTGGGTATTCTGAATATATGTTTTTGGTATTACAGATATTTTTTTTTAACTTTCAGATTCGAGTTTTCGGTTATAGTTTCGAGTTTCAAGGGAAATTTAAAAAAAATTAAAATATTTATCACATATTCATATAACTTTGGTATTTGAATAATTTCGGATACATGTTTGGGATTTTGGGTATTTGTTGGATTTTGAGTGTTTTTTTGGTTTTCGGGTACTTTGGATTTTTAGGTCCTAAATACCGGCACCGAACCGGATCCGATACGTACCCAATTACATGTATTTTATAGGTATTTAAATTATGGACCCGAAATTATCTCAGCACGAAAGAAACCGATCCGAACCCAAACCAAAAAAATTTTAATATCTAATTTGGTCCAAATGTTTAAGACTCAAAAATCGAGAACCGAAAAGAACCAATCCGTACCTAACCCAAAACACAAATGCTCAAACCTACTCTCTCTCAATATACTTTGTGTGTGTGTTTTTATAACAATTACATTTGTTGAATTGATGAAGCTTAAGATTTACTTTTTAGATTTTAGCTAATTTAATAATATAAATTTGTAGGGGTTTTAATATTTATAAACTTATCTTAACTAAATTTTTTTAATTACTAATAATTTTTTTAAAAAATTAACGTAAAATATATAATTTTGTTATAAGAGATATTTGCTAAAGTGGTTTTTATCAAAATGGATTTTCTACATATTTCGATATATGTTTGACAATTTTGAATTGTATTGAAAATGCTAATATTTTTGGGGTTTAAAAGTTTAGATCTTGTTGCTATGTAGTTGGCGTATATTATTAATAATATAATACAAATAAACATGAGTAAGAGGTCTTCGTAGTGTAAATATTGAAAAAGAACTTAAATCAAGGATTAAAATGTTCATAACAAAATAATTAAAAATGGTTGTCTATTTTTCAAACATACAAAGAAGAATTTATCAAGGTGTCAAGTAATTAGGAGGAGACTCTTTTTTTTTTGAAAACGTAATTAGTAGGAGATATTAATATGATTATGGGGAGAATAAATTTATATTGCTTTAATTATTGTTGTCGTATTCAATGTTTATGTATTAATATGGTTAATAACAATAATATTGAACAGTTTCAGAAAATAAAGGAAGGACCAATAATGAATAGGTGCAACAACATTTTGTTAGTAGATTTTTTAGGATTCCTTCTCTTTTAATAGTATTGATTTTATGAATAGTCATGTTACCTTAAAAAAAATGTAGAAATTCATTGGTTCTGTTAAAGTTAACCCGACTTTACGATATCAGTATTGATTATTCACGATTTTGAAAATTATTGGTTTAGATATTATACTTTTATATACTTTTCATTTAAAAATGAATCAATACTATTAAAAGGGAAATTAGTCTTAAAAATCTAATATAAAAAAAATTGTTGGAGTCATGTATAATTATTTACTATTTTTTTTGGTAATACCATTAATCATTCTAACCATACAATATTTTAAATATTTTTAATAGATCCTAATATTATTTCTTATGAAACCTTTACTCAGAAAAATATTTCATCAACCATGTTTTTGTACAATAACGTTAAAAATCTATATCAAAAGGTTGTTGGACCGGATATGGACGTAATGGGTCCACATCTGTTCGGGTATTTAGGATCCTAAAAAAATATGAAATATCTAAAAAATCTGAAAAATATCTGAAATACGAAAAGTACTTGAAACTCCAAACAAATAGCTAAAAAATTCAAATACCTAAAAAATTCAAGATATTATTCAAAATCTAGCACAATGAACTGAAAAATACCCAAAATTTTATCCAAATACTCAATTTATTTTTAATTTGAAAATTTACCTGAAATCAAAAACTATAATCGTAAATCAAAAACTAAAAAATATCCATAATACCAAAACATATTCGAAATATCCAAATATACCTAATAAACCCAACATATTTATGATCGGTTGTAGGATAGGACCCGGACTCAAACAAAGACATGCGGGTCCAGAAAAAACTCAATAGATTATCTTCTCTGGACCTCATCTAAACCTATATTTTCGGGTCGGTTTGGTTTGTTTTTTTGATTCGGATATAATTTTAATGCCTAAAAGAAATTCACGTAAAAGTGTGCATATAAATTTCAAATAAACTAATTTGTAGATTATATAACTGTTAAAAATTATATTTTTTGATATAATAAAACTTTGTATTATAATATAATCCAAAAAAAACCCGCGCTTTCCAAGCGCGGGTCAAAATCTAGTATAAACTTAAAAAATTAAGTTTTAATATCCATTGACTTAATTTTTCTTAGTCAAAACGTTATGGAATAAAAGTTTTCATTAACCAGTAATATGAAATTGGTCAATTCTTATATCAATATGGTCAACGGTCTCGATTAATATATATATTTTATATATGCGAAAACATATATCAACTAATACAAAATTTAAATTCACTACATGAACTATTAAAATCTGATTTTAACATACATTGACCTAATTTTCATTAGTCAAATATTACCGAAGATAAATTGACTGTCTCGTGTTGATTAAATACAATTTTTATTGTATTATATAGTAACTAAACCGTTTTATGTGGTAAATGACTGAGAAAAATAAATTATATGGTCAAACGATTTCATTCTCGTGTAAATCATTAGTTATACTCTTTTTAAGTTTTTGCTTTTCAATTTTTTTGGCGAATAAAATTAACACAGAGAATATAATAAAGTAAAAATTGAACATAAAAAAACGAAAAATGTCTAACTTATCAAACAAAAGAGGAATTAAGGTTGGATAAGCTAAGCTATTTTTGTTTCTCTATATTCGATTGTGTTCTCTGTTGTCTTCTCTATATTAAGTTTTTTGCCGAAAAAGCAAGAACAAAAAATTAAAGAGAAAAGCTAATTAATGAATTACATGAGAACGGAATCGATTGGTCTGAATGATTTATTTTTCTCAGTTAATTACCACGTAGTACGGTTTGATTAGAACAAAATCATTTGACCTAAATGATTTATCTTTCTCAGTCAATTACGTAATACGGGTTAATTACTACATACTATGATAAAAACCTCACTTAGTCAATACGTGACAGACAATTTATCTTCGGTAATGTTTGACTAGTGAAAATTATGTCAATGTATATTAAAACTAGATTTCAAAAGTTCATGTATTGAATTTAAATTTTGTATTAGTTGATGTATGTTTCGCACGTGTAAAGTGTTTATGTATTGATCGGGATCGTTGACTCATGTTGATGTAGGAATTAGCTAATTTCATGTTACCGGTTAACGAAAATTCTTATTCACGTAACGTTTGACTAACGAAAATTAGGTCAATGTATGTTAAAACCCAATTTTGTAAGTTCATGTATACTAGTTGGGTTTTATACTAGTTGATTTTATACTAGTTGATTTTGTAGGTTCATGTATAGAAAATTGAATTTCATGTATTTATGTATTGACCGTTGATCCATGTTAACGTATGAATTGACCGATTTCTCCCAAACAGAGTCTCTCTTGATCCCTCAGCCTTCAGCCTGGGCCTTTTATTACCTAAGAATCAGACAACATCGTGAGAGATTGTATATTGGACGAGACAGCCATCAAGACTGCAGAGCAAACATCAAGAGCTTCAGACATCAAGGCTGAAGAGAAAAATACATTTATTATGAGCTTATTAAGAATCATAAAAGATAATTAGTTTGTACACTTTTTATCATGCATAGTAATTTTGTTATGTTGCATCATATAAATTGTCAGGAAAACCAGAATTCAAGAATATAACTTCACATCCATTTGATATAGAACTACCTTATGAACATGTGCATGAGCAAGCAATGCACGAATGGCTACAATCTTAGTAATCAGAGGATATACATTGATGTAGGCATAGACGTTCGGTCCAACAGTTGAGCCATAAGCAAATTAGATCCAATTGAAGAACAATGGTGGTTAATGATTTGTGACCGATGGACAATGTTCGAAGATTTTTTGATAGTGACAGAATCAAGGTTTCTTGTTTTGTAGCACGGAGTAATTAGATAGACCTTGAAGAGAATAAGAGAAGCCAAGCAAGCATCTTACATCTGAGGTAAGCAAGCATCATTACATAAAAGAGAAATTTTATTTTGTACATGCTGTTTTTATTTTAAAATTGTTTTCTTAAATACATCTGATAACAATACTTTATAATTCTTATTTTAAGAATATATATATATATATATATATATTATTAATAGTTTTTTTTGTTTATCAAGTAATTTTAAAAGGAAAAAATTTAAATTTAAATTAAAAATTTTAAATTATCATTTGTGTTTTCCAAAAAAAAAAAAACTAAAACCTAATAAAAAAATCCAAAAAAGAAACGATGAAAATAATCAGACTATTGTTTCCCCAATTCTGTTGAAAAGCAAACAAATACACTAATTTTTTTGCTAAATATAAAATATAGTAAAAATCAAACAAATAAGAAAACAGAAACAAAATAAATCAGCCAAGTTAATGTGGAAGTTATTAAATTTATTATGCTTATTTTTGCTCAGGAAGATTTTAAAAAACTTAAGATATTAATTATCATTTTGTAATATATATATTAGCAAAAAAAGATATATATATATATATATATATATATATCTGGTGATTATAAATTTATAATTTATAATATCCGTGATGATTATCTTGCAAAAAGAGTCAAAAACCTCTCTAACTCTTTTCCCAATGTCCAATCCGTGGTCCTCAGGCCGCTGTAGCTCCGCTTTGGCGACAACTAACTCTGGTGAAAAGCATTCCCTCATCCCTTCCTTACCTCCTGACCCGCCCGACCCTTCCTCCCCTCTATCCCTTGCTCTCTTCCCTCCTCTCTCCCCCTCCTCCTCATTCCTTGCTCGGACCTCAACTAAAGCTTCTTCTGTTGCAAAAGGTTGTTCTTTAGTTTCACCTTTAGCCAAGACAGCTGATGCTGTAACGGTTCAAGCCCCAAATGTAGAGATAGTAACTAATCTCTTTGTTATTTCTAGATATGCAAATATTGTAGCAGTGTCTGCAACAGAGAAATTCACGATTTTAGCTTTCAAAGCTTCCTCCCCCCTTCAAACCAATAGAGTTTCCTCCTCGCCTTTACCCCCCTCCCCTACTTCTTTGGCTTTTCATATCTCTGCTTTTGTCTCAAACCCTACCTTTACCCTTCCTCCCGCCGTGCTGTCCCCTATCCTAAATACTCCTCTCAAACATTCCACTGCCCCTTTTGCTCCTCCTGCTTCCACCGTAACTCTCACACTAAACACCCTACCCCTTGGCCCCTCACCTCATACTTCTTCTCATGTGAACCCTCATTCTTCTCCTCTGGTGGAAAGGATTAGGCGTTTTGAAGATAAGTCTCTTAATAGACTGGCCCCTACTTCAATCTCTCCCAGTGGTAGGCTAACTGTCATGATTCCTGATGAAGTTTTCCAGCAGGGAGCTGAACTTCATAAATACTTTATTGTCTGCTTCTTCAATGGTAGAGCTCTTCCGTATAGCCAAATTCAAAGCGTCATGAACCATATATGGGGAAAAGGAAGAAAGCTCGAAATACACAATAATCCTCTGTTTCAATTATGTTCTTGTTCGGATTCTAAGTGAATATCTCTGACAAAAGATCTTTGAAAAAGGATACTGGTTTGTTGGGGACTTTCTATTTCACGCTACTCAATGGACTTCAGGTCACTCGACCACTTCTCCTCCAATGCAACATTTGCAGCATTGGGCTCATCTTACAGGTGTGCCTTTGGATTTGCGCCATCAAGTTGGTCTCAGTCTGGTTGCAGGTCTGGTAGGAGAACCTAAAGAAATAGATGACTTCACTAAGAATTTGGTCAATCTTTCGGTTTCTCACATAAAAGTTGAAGTGGATCTCTCCAAGTCCTTACTGGATGTTGTTGAGTTCACCCCCCAGTCTAGTGAAGTTGTTGAAGTTTCAGTTCATTTTCCTTGGCTTCTCCCCTCTTGTGCACATTGTAAAGAACATAGGCACATAATGAAGAACTCTCTCCACCTCCCTGCTGCTCCTAAAAATAATGTCTCTGCAAGGAACAACCCTTCAGCATCTTCAAAGGATAAGCCGGTAAAAAAGTTGTTGAGAATGAGATGAATAAAGACAACGAAGTCTCTTCTTCAAAGAAGTCCTCCTCTTATAAGCATAAATCTGTTGACCCAAAGATTTTACCCATTGTTCAATCAAACCCTTTTGCTCCTTTGGCTGTCTCCACCACCCCTCTCTCCCTTTATGTTAAACCTATTGGGAAAAAATACCTTGGTATCATTTCCTCCAGCGTCCAGGCAGGACCCAGACTCACGGGTCCCCGATAAGGGAACGCTTCAGCTCCCCGCTGGGAGGAACCCTGAGTTCGGTCCCTGGAACCAAGCTCCCTTCCAAGAAATGGAAAACTTCTGATAAGGAGAACCTTCCATATTTCCGCCTTCAGCATCCCTACCGCGATCTCTGCCTTCAAAAGAGGTATACTTCCAGACGAGGGGCTATACAAAAAGTTGACCATGTACCCTTGTAAAACCATGGAAGATGTGATGTCCCGAGCCTGGGCGCAGGTAAAGTGGGAGGAAGATGTTGCTACCCGTGCCAAGGCTCAACCAAAGCAGGACCAAAGGTTAGTCTGATCAGATCGAGGAGACCGAGAGGGAAGATCTTCCCAAAAAGGATCCAAGGACTCCGGTAGTAGAAACATGGGTAGGTTCCAATACCGGCCTCAAGAGAAGGAAGAAGGAATGTCGGTATCTACCTGGCCCGATATCTCTCATCTCTCAATATCAACACCAGAGCTGGTCAACGCACTGAGACAGATGGGCCAACAGGTTAAGTGGCCTTCAAAGATGAAAGCACCTGATTCGTTCCGGAACCTGGAACTCTGGTGCGACTTCCACTGCGATCATGGCCACAAAACCGAAGACTTCATTGCCCTATAGATCGAGGTCAACGAACTACTTTAAAAGGGGCATCTCCGAGAATTCCTCTCAGAGAAAGCCAAGGCCCACCTCAGCAAAGAGACAGCAGGGAAGTCCAAAGGAGCTGCACCAACCTCACCACTTCGCCAAGATCGGGTGATCCATGTCATATTCGGAAGCTCAGAAGTAAGCAGAGTAAGCCACGCAGCCGCAAAGAAAAGCACCCGTAACGCTAAGCATGGTCTGGAAACGACCCAACCAAAGCGCCTAATTCTAGGCACCGATGAGATAAGCTTCACAGCTAAGGAGCAAGAGAAGATCCTGGCTCCCCACCATGATGCCCTAGTTACCCCTCTCACCATAGCGAACTGCTTGGTGAAAAGAGTACTTGTAGACAACGGCAGCTCCAGAAACATTATCTTCCAGATGGCGTACCAAGATCTGGGGCTGGAGGAAAGCGTCCTGACGCGAAAGGTAACCCCACTCATCGGATTCAGCGGCGAGGTCAAGCAAACCGCCGGAGAGGCTATCCTCCCAGTATACGCTGAAGGAGTCAACATGTCTACCAAATTCCTGGTCGTAGATTGCCAATCAACATATAACATGATCTTGGGACGACCATGGATTCACGACATGGGAGCACTCCCTTCAACCCTTCATCAGATGGGGAAGTTTCCTACACCCTGGGGCATCAGAGTAATCAGGGGAGACCAAGAGAACTCTCGATCGTGCTACCAGACCACCATGAAGGGGAATACCAAGGTCTTATAGCAATTACAGAGAAGACCTCGGACTCCGCGAACCCATGGATCAGAGGTCAGTGATACGAGTAGTTGGGGGTTTTTCCAGAGAAGGCGGACCCTGAACCATTCCAAGAACCAGAGGAATCCTCAGAGAACATATGTCGACCACTCCGCATGGCCTCCCCCGAAGCCCTTCGAAGTTGCATCTGCTCGCAAGACCTGGTCTTCACAGGACCCTCGTCCCCCGCCTCACATAGACAAGATCACCAAGAACCTTATCAGGTATTAGTCAGTGGTCTCGCGGATAAACAAGTGGGGCACGAGTACTTCAAGGAGACCTCCTCAGAGGGTACATCAGACAAATTCAGAGCAAAGGGCGCCTCACAGATGCAGGAGGGAGACACTTAGCCAGGCAGGAGGCCTCCAAATCTGGTTGCTCCGGTGGATGAATGTGACTACATGTTTCATGGAAGTACTAAAAACCTTCATCAACGGAAGACAGTGGTCCTCGAACACTAAACTCCAATTTACGAAGATATTTTCAACCCATGTGCTTATCATATTTTAGTTAATAGGTTAGATGCAAAACTTTGACTAATATTTTTTTGTTTTCCTTTTTTTCCTTTAACCATCAAATAATGTTGAAAACATTTTAAGATTGACAACTTTTCAGTAGTATTTTATATAATAATAAATATCATGGGTAGTATATAAGCATGTATGGATATTTTTGAGGCCGCTTTTAATCTGCTAAAACAAAATGAGAGTAAAATAAGTAATTTGTTAAATCTGTTTACACTGTAATACTATCTAGCATGCTGGTCAACCAATTATAATACCTAAATTATGCAACATTTCTATTAGTATTTGTTTTACAGTATAGATATACTAAAATGACATAACTTTTTTGAGATATTTCCGTCGAAACAATCCTTCTCATTGTTTAAATTTAATTTCATGTAAAATAACATTGATTTCTATGGTTACATAGTTAGGTTGAACTAGAAAAAAATGTTTGTTATTAATTTATAGATAAACGAAAAAATAGAATTTAGATTTTATTGTAAAATAATTAATTAATACCCATGCGTAGCATGGGTGAAACACACTAGTTTTTAATTAAATAAGATAATTCTGATTTGCCTTTATTTTTCCCTCCAAATCAAATTTCAAAATTTTAGATCTTAATAATCAAGGTCATGTTTCACCTAGTTTTACAGTTTACATAATTCTAAATTCTACAGTTTTACAAAGTTTTACAATTTACAAGTTCTACAGTTTTACCAAGTTGTACTTAAACGATTGTATATCTTGGTAAAACTAGGCACAAAATTTTACTAAGTTGTACCATTGTCGAGAACTTTGTAAAACTTTGTACCTAATTTAACCAGTTTTACAAAGTTGTACTTGAACGATTGTATAACTTGCTAAACCTTTTTTTCTGGGTCGAAGTTTTACTTTTACAGCTTTCATATATCATGTAACATGTCAATTCTAAGAGAGAAAATCAAATAAGAAGAGAAGAAAATCGTAGAAGAATCCTAAATCGCGAAGAAAGATCAACAAAAAAGAAAAACGGAAGAAAACATATTGAAATAGAAGAAGAAATAAAAGATGAAGAGTGAAGAATGAAGAATTCATAAAAGAGTAGAAAAGATTCGAAGAATAATATATTTGTTGAAGAACAAGAGGAAAACATAATGAAAGAGAAAGAGAAATAGAGATTTCAAAAAAAAAAAAAAATCGAAGAACAAAAGATTTGGATGGAAGAATGAAAGAAAAGAGGAAAAAAAGAGAAGAGAGAGAGAGAAATAAAAAAGACGAAGAATAAAAGAGAGATCTAGATCTGTAGAGATAAGAAAGAAAATTAGGTCTAGTGACATAGCATGTAAATAAATGAATTTACTAAGGGTATATCTGATTTTTAATAAGATTTCAAATTAAAAATAAATCAAACTAAAACAAAACTAGGTTATATCCCGCACCTTGTGCGGACGAATATATATACACAATAATTTTTAATTTTAGTGTTATTTTTAAAAATTAATTATTATATTAGATATAAATTTTAAATTAATATTATAAATTATAAAATTTCAATATTCATATTGGTAATTAACGCATCAAATTATATTCTTTGGTTTCATAGTTTTATTTATGGGATGTAAATGTTGGATCAAAATATATCTTATAGCAATAATCAAGTTAGGAATCTTGGATTTGAAATAAAAAATTTCTTTTTTATATATGTGGACTGAGAAAAAATCTAGTGGCACTGAAACTGAAAAGAAAGAATTATAAACAATCACATCTCATAATCAACAAATAATAGTAACCAATAAACATTATATATTATCTATAATTTAGATTTTAAAAGCAGTGAGACAAAAACACAAAAGTAATGAGTTAAAAAATATTATCTTAGATTATATTTATATTATGTTTATTGTTTGTCAAATTTTTAGTGTTAGTTAATGTTTTAATCCTAGTTTTTCATGCTTATATATATATATTAATATTTTAATTTAATTCATTTTTAGTTTATGTAATATTTACTATTTGGGTTTTAGATATATTAAACATTTGCGAATTCACTATTAGCATAAATTCATTTGTGATTTTGATGTTCGCCATGTACAAATATAAATAAATTTATTTTAGGTTGGGAATATGATTTTAATATTAAATATATAAAAAATATTTAACATATGTATATAGTTTATATTTTACAACATATTTTCAATAATGATTTACCTAATAATCTTAACTTTAATATTGTAACAATTATTTGGATTTTATTTACAATAAGAATCAAAGAAACTGGTTCTAATATTAGTCATTAAAATAATAAACTAAATATAAGATAAACGTAATTATAATATTATTGGTAGATATTGTTAATATCAATTCAATTGTTAATATTTATTTATTAATTAAGTATCTTATTATCATGATAAGTATATATATTGAAATAGTTTTTAAAAATAAGAGTATATATCGGTTGAATAGGTTAATGTTTATTAATTATCTTAGATACCATGATATATAAATAAAAAACTCAAATAATAATACTAATTAAATAATTTATATTAATGATTTATTTTAAAATAATGGAGAATATGATAAGTAAACACATTTACTTCTCAAATAATAGTATACATTTAGATAAAAATATCTGAGAATTTATTTTTCTAGTGAGGATATGGGCATTTGTTTCAAGGAAAATCGCATTGTATAACCTTCAAACAAATATAATTCATTTTATGACAAAAAGACCTAGCTTGCAAATATGTATTGTGTCTTTTGTATAAAAATGCTATTATACCCTTGTATACAAGCGATGAAACCTGTACAAAGAAAACAAAATTTAATTAATAATTTGTAACTTAAAAGGTAAAACTTGGTCTTTCATTACTCACACATATTTTTAAACTGAATTTCTTCTCACCAAAAGAACAATCAATTGTTCTAAAGAAGAGACAACGATGAAGGCGTAGACGGTGAGTACACACAACAACTCTTTCTTTTTTTTTTCCTTTTTTTTCTTAAATCAATTGATTCTCACAATCATGCTTTTGTTTTCATACTATGTTTTTGTTTCTGTTTTTGTTTTACAGATCCAGTGGTGAAGAAAAGACAAGGATGAAGGCGTAGACGGCGAGCACCCACAACAATTCTTTCATTTTTTCATTTATTTTCTTAAATCAAATGATTCTCACAATCATGCTTTTGTTTCCATACTTTGTTTTCGTTTATGTTTTTGTTTTACTGATCTGGTGGTGAAAAACAACGACATCGAGTCGGTAAAAGCATCGTCGTGTCGAGAAAAAGAGAGGAGATGAAGACGATCTCTATATGGGGGTGAAGAATAATGATGGTGAACGTAATGTATGTGTATCCGCCTGTCTAAAAAAAGAAGAATTGAAGAAGATGAACTCGTCGTCTATACGATATTCGGTGAAAGGAATAGTATATTATATATTCTTAAGTGTAGCTATCTATGTAAGGTTACCATACTATTTGAGACATATTTCTATACTATTACTTAAAAATGTAATAATCTGTCATGTTTTTAAATTTGATAGTTCTCTTCTTTGTCATTTTGTGTGATTGATTGTAATATGAAAATTATTTTTCGAGTGTTGGACAAATTTGATTATTTGGAACATTCGTTTACTATACTACTTAGACTATAGGGAATGTAAGATATGCAACATGCTAACCAATTAAATGTGCTTTCAAGTATTTAATATCGAAAAATAATTTATAGATTGTATTGGATTTATAGGTTCATGCATAGGGTTTAGATTTACTAAGTAAATGTTTGGGTATAGTAAACCATATTATATATATTTTATTTGGGTTTATACTCCCTTGATTAGGATTTAGCTTCATCTATTTATTTAGGTTTAGCTTGATTAGGATTTAAATTTGGATTTATGGTTTAGTGATTTTGGGTTTAGGGTTTAG
Source organism: Brassica napus (assembly GCF_020379485.1). Classification (NCBI taxonomy): domain Eukaryota; kingdom Viridiplantae; phylum Streptophyta; class Magnoliopsida; order Brassicales; family Brassicaceae; genus Brassica; species Brassica napus. The sequence goes on from NC_063443.1 coordinate 6,924,791, forward strand.
TAATTGGAAGGTGGGGGTTGAGATTGGGGTCAACATAACTTCTTACATGCAAGTATATATATTTCATAATTTCACTAATATGTATTACACTGTTGATTTTGTTCCATTCTATCTAAGTTTAGAGTTTATTTTTGTATTTAAGATTTATATTTGTGTTTAGAATTTAGTGATTAGGGTTTAGGGTTTAGTATTTAGTATTTGAAAGGTAGAAGTTGAGATTGAGACCATCATTAACTTCTTACGTGCAAGCCTAAACATTTCATAATTTCGTAAATATGTATTATGCTATTTATTTTATTTTATTCTATTCTATTTGGGTTTAAAGTTTATATTTGGATTTAAGATTTATATTTTGGTTTTGGCTTTAGTGAATAGGGTTTAGGATTTAGTATTTACTCCCTCCGTTCCTTAATAATAGACTTTCTAAAAAAACGTTTGTCTCAGAAAGATGTATTTTTTTGTATTTTCTATAAAAAAATTGTAAACTTCAAGAAAATTAATTGACTTTATTAAATTATTATTGGTTAAAAGTTATTGAAAATTGAAAATTACAGAAAACAATACATTTATTATGGTAGTTTAATGTGTTTTTTTAATATGTGTGAAAATACTAAAAAGTCTATCTTATAGGAACGGAGGGAGTAGTATTTAGGAGTTATGGATGTGATTGTGATAGGCTTTAATATTTAGAGTAGAGATGGAATTGGTGATCTTTATTATTTTGTTGATAGGAAGTTAATGGAATATACCATTTATTGCAGTTTATCTATTTATTTATTGAACACAGTAAAATTGAAATGTACGCGGTTATTTAATATGTTATGTGGAAGGTATAGATAATAGTTCGCTGTAAATAATGATCATACATGTTATGTTGTTGTTTTTTTTTGAACTTTACATGTTGTTAATATCATCTCATCATGGCTATTTGTAAATCCAATATCAGATCTTGATTGTTAAATATTTAATTCTGTCAAAATCAATACTACTATCGAATTGTCATTTCACAAATTCTCCCTTAGATTCAATTATCTTGTATTTCAATTTACCAAAGCGAAGCCGTAGAGAGAGATATTATTGTCTTTTTGTTTTGGGACCCCGGAAGTCGGCAACTCCGTCTCGAAGCCGACATACCAAGATTCATTTCTTCCACGTTACATTTTAGTCGGTTTCCTTCTCTGGCAAGTCTGTCTTTTCTACTCCTAAACCACAAACCCTATCCTCCTCTATTAATTCAATCCCCAAACCATTTTTGGATCTGATCTCGGATCGAATTCGAATTGCAAACATGGAGAAGCAGGAGGAGGGCGTTTGCTCGGCGGAGTCTGTGGTCGATGGGAGCCTCGACGTTTGGAGTTGCAAGAACTCCGACTCCTCTTCCGCCGATCACCTCGTCGTTATGGTCCATGGCATCTTGGGAAGGTGGTTACTGCTTCATTCTTGTACAGTAATCTTGATTAAATAGGTTATCTGTAATCTTAATTTCCTGATTTTTGGTAAATTCAGTACGGACGATTGGAAGTTTGGAGCTGAGCAATTCGTTAAAAGGCTACCTGACAAACTCTTTGTTCACTGTAACAACTAACAACTAGATAGAGATGGTTCCTTTAGCCTAATCTTTCTGCTAATGATGCTTCTTGTTTAAGCAGGTAGTGAGAAAAATGCGTCTGCCCTTACTCTAGATGGTGTGGATGTAATGGGCGAGCGTCTTGCATCTGAGGTTAGCAAGCAAGCATCCTTACATTCTCTTCCCTCTCTCCTTCATTCATTCATAGTAGCCAAGTCCGCGCTCTTTCTATGTGTCAGGTCCTTGAAATTGTTGAAACAAGGCCAAACATCCGCAAAATCTCCTTTGTTGCTCATTCTTTGGGAGGGCTTGCTGCACGATATGCTATTGGGAAGCTTTACAAGCCACCTATTCTGCGAGACTCCTCTGGGCCTTCCCAAGGCACTATTTGTGGCTTAGAGGCTGTGAACTTCATCACTGTTGCTACACCCCATTTGGGTTCTATGGGTAATAGACAGGTAACTCTGCTTTCTCTTCATTTGTTTTGGAATTGAAAAGAAGCCAAAACTTCATTTCATAACATTGATTCTGGTGACATGACTATCTTATACACAATTTTGGTATTTGCTTCCAGGTTCCGTTTCTATTTGGGGTTTCTTCCTTCGAGAAAGTTGCAGGTCTCGTTATCCACTGGATATTTAAAAGAACGGGACGTCACCTTTTCTTGAAAGATGAAGAAGAGGGAAAACCTCCCTTGCTTCGACGCATGGTGGAAGATACCGATGATTGTCATTTCATGTATGCCAATGCAGTCTATGCCCCCCATTTGTCACAAGCTATTAGTTCACTTAACCATGTCTGGGAATCTCTTCTCACTAAACATGTTTTTCCTCTATTGCAGGTCTGCACTGCGTGCCTTCAAAAGGCGGGTGGTTTATTCAAATGTGGGCCATGATCGTATCCTGTCTCGTTTACTTTTAGTAATAATATGCTATTTATCATGTGCCATTACATTTCTTTTCCTTTACTAGACCTGAATAGACATCGTTGGCTGGAGGACGGCTTCTATTAGACGTGACAGTGAGTTGCCTAAGGTATATGACTTACTCCATTTGGTTCAGGATTTTGATGCGATGGGTCTCTTATATGTGAATTATTTTCTTGGTTTACCAGTGGGAAGATTCTCTGGACGAGAAGTATCCTCATATTGTTTACGAAGAACTCTGCAAGTCATGTGATGGTGAGGACGTACCAGAAGGCGAAAATCATTCGAACGACATTGAAGGTAAGCTTGCGCTGGTACCTGTTTAGATATTTATTGGTTCTGTTGCAGAGTTATTACTCACTGCTCCTCTATCTTATTTGTATTTCTGTTTTCTATGTTTTAGATCTCATTAGCTGGTAAAAGAATACAAACAATTCGTATGTGGGTCTGTCTACCCATGTGTAGTGCTTCTGTTTTCTTACTTTCATGTTTTAATAACGTGGTGCCTTTTCAAATTTGCAGAAGAAATGATCAAAGGACTCTCCACTGTCTCATGGGAAAAAGTTGATGTTAGCTTTCACAGTAGTAGGCAGAGATTCGCTGCTCATAGTGTTATACAGGTCTCTCACTCTCCTAAGATATAACATTTCCCTCCTAAGGGTTGGTTTTAAATGCATCTTCTCTTGATGTTTATCGTTCCGTTTTTGTAACCTTGAACGTTACATTTCCAGATAAGATTAGTGTCCACATGCCTTGTTGTATAAACATGAAATCTAATTGCATGTGTTATGCCGTTTGCAGGTTAAAAGCGAAACTATGCATATAGAAGGAGCAGATGTCATAGAGCATATCATTGATCATTTCCATCCCTAAATCAGTATAATTTTCATCACCCACGAGTCTGGGGACACAACAACTAAGGACTGATTGACGTCAGTTATGACCAGTTCACATGATACATGATGTTAGCAACAAAGGAAATTTTGTTCATTTCAATTGTATCATGTATTCATGGATGTGATGCACTGAAAGTATAAAGTAGCGTGAACGGAAGTTTTGTGCCTATATATTCCTTCCAACTGAGTCACTTAATAATCAACCTCTGAACTCCGATCTTCAGTATTCCCCACTGGTTGTTTCCTTTGATTTGGAACTCAGAAAAGGCAAGAAAATTTTATCATTGTTGTAAGAACAGATGTTATCCTTTGATTTGGAACTTAGAAAAGGTAATGTAATTTTATCATTGTTGTTAGAACATATGTTAACATATCACACGTACATCTGGAAGCAGATGCACTGGTGGAGCATGACAGCGGAATGGCTTTGTTTTTCATTATCATATCGAATTCAATGCGTCTAGGCCTCTTGGGCATTCTGTATCTGCAGCCAAGACGCTGATAATGATCTGCAATATTCATTCATTCTTAAGTGTTCTACTTCAGATGTCATGCAGAGAAAGAGAAGCTTAAGGATCTTTCTTTTTCTTTCCTTGAACCAAAGCTTAATGATCAAAAAAAAATTTTGAACTCTGTGTGTTTATCAAGAGTTCAGTTGGTTTGATGTTGTGCAGCATGTATTTCAGCTTAGCCTAAAGGGTTCCCAAGTAGCTTTCTTGTCTTTGTAGGACCAGTGGGTCGGTCATTACCAAACCAATGTGCTGCCATCTACTTAATTAGCTGCTAAGATTTCCTTTTGTTCTATGGTGTGAAAAGTCAGAGCAACTAAGCAAGGTGCATCTGCATATGGTAGTCTGTCCTTTCAGATGACCACACAAGTCTTGAATTCGCGGCCTCATTTTGTACGAAGTACTCGTTAGTAGAGATAATTGCATTGAAAAGAACGAATGAATATAACAAATCATTTACAATCACCAATCTAGAAACTAATTCACTCCATGAGGAATCTTGAATACAATCCTTAACAAGTTTTTTTTTGTGTCATTACTGTCTTATTTGCGTTTTGCTTTCCGATGATCCAAAGTTGCAGATGTCACCCAATGTTGGTTTGTTCCCAATTTGACACCATAAGCTTACTTAACTCCGAGTTGAGAATGTCCTAGCGATGGATAAGGAGATAACGGAGGCACAGAGAATAGTCCCATCCCTATACCGTCTACTCCGTCCCAAAACCCCATCCAACTTGACGGTGTTAACGGACAAGCTTCACCCTGAGCTTCCGTCTCTTCCCTTTTCACAGCTTTATGGCTGATCAGGTTTCTCTCATGGTTTTCATCCTCTGATACTGGTCTCTTCCTCTTGGCTTTCAAAGACACAGTCTTGTTGTTCTTGTTGTCCTCTCCAGAGTCCTGGTGCTTGCCTGCTTCTAGTGGGAAGTTAAGAATGGCTTTGCTTCCTCTTAGTTTAAAAGCCGCCCTGTCGTAACCTCTTGCAGCCTCCACGGCCGTGTCAAAAGTACCTAACCAGACACGAACGCCTTTCTTGTTTGGGTCTCTGATCTCAGCCGCATACTTACCCCACGGCCTACGCCTCACGCCCCTGTAATGCCTATGATCATCATCCTCTTGAACCACCGGTGCAGTAGTAGGAACTGAAATGGTGGCAAGAGATGGCTTGCGTTGGCTAAGAGTGGAGGTGGTGCTCTGATGGATGCTAGAGACGAAAGTCTCCAATGAAGGGAAATCGGTAAGGAGGTGTTGAGTGATGAGGTCCAAAGCTGATTGGTCTTGTGAAGAAGCCATATATGAGACTTGGAGTCGTTGGTTTATGGTTTTGATTGTGTTGTGGAGTTTTGGATTTGAGATTTGGGGAGGTTATATAGAAGAAGGAAGTGAGACTGAGAAGTTTCCTAGTTAGCTTCTTGGGTTGGAGAGGGGAAGGATCCTTTTCAATTTTATTGACTTGTTTGGCTTCACTGTTGCTTTGGAGTGTGGCAAGTGGACTGTATCTTTATTGTTTTTGTCCTTTGTTTTGTGAGGGACCATCAGCTAGTGTCTATCTACGAACTTGTTCATATCCGAGAGACATAAAAATGGTCTTTTTTTATAAAGTTCTTTTGTGTATGTCACAGTTCCTTTTGAAGAAATTCTATTTTAATATATTGATTTTTGTTTATGTTAAATACATTAAATAAATTTCAATTTCAAAATTAATATTCGTCAACTTTAGTTTGAAATAAACATCCATTAATTTCAAATTGTCAAAATAGAAAAACTACAATTTTTTCTATAAAATATAAATTTAAATTGCTAATTTTATAACTAAAAATAGATATTCATTATACGTAAAATAATTAAATGTATGTAATTTAGTTTTCTGCTATTTTTTTGATAAATAAAAAATTAATATATTTCTTAATTATTAAAACCAAATCTGAATCAAAATTAAAAAAAAAATGTTAATTTTTTTTTTGTGATCAACATAAACTATCAACGCTGTGTTAATCAAATTGGTAACTATGAGTTGATTGATTTCGAACACTGTGTAAATTTATCTGTCTTTGTATATTGAATTCGGGATGCATGATCGTGTTAAAACTATTTTTTGCTCGTTATATTTCTTTTAAGTTTTAAGTGAGTTATAAATGCATACCATACATCTGATTTTAAATCATCTTCACCAATTAACAACAATCTATCGCAAAAGTCAGGTGTAACTGTATACAAGTTTTCACACTCTACGTCCAGCTGAGGGATTCAAATTCGGTGTGAAAAAGTGTAAATGCTGGTTCTTGTATTGCTTGCGACATTAAACCTTCAAACCCTACTAGTGTACTATACCATTTTTGTCTTGAGAATTGTCTTTATCCTTCGAAAACTCTTTTTTTTTCAAGTACTATTTTTTTAATCTAGGTGGTATACTTTGTACTTCCTCTTTCATAGTGTTTAATGTTTGTGTTTTAGTTTGGACTATTGCCATTTGCACTTTATTCCATAGTATGGATTTTGTCTCTAGTAACCACAAAATATCTGAACGATCATTGTCAATACTGTTAAATATCTTGTTATTACGACATTTCTAAATATATCATAGAATCCAAGCGAAATAATGATCATTGATGTGGTGTTATTCTCCAAAACAAATAATTCATATTAGCAAAGCCAACTGCATAAGAAACTGGCTTTGTGAGAATCCTTGAGAGAGTCGATATATGAATCGTTGGGAGGCATTCAAAGAGGACGTGGTTCATCGTTTTCTCGTCTGCTCTACATCTTGCAAACTGTGTCATATTTCATCACTCATATTTTTAGATTTCTCTTTACCGGTAATCTGTAAATAATAGTTGGGAAATCACTGGACTTCTTCTGCTATCTTTAAACATGTTTAATATTTTTTCCTTTCCTCATTTTGAATATTTACCATGAGTGCTTCCATACCCAAAATAAACAAATATGATGATAAAAGATCTTCTTTGTCTTAACACCCTCTTTGATATAATATGTCTTTTTGGTTGTCTATTTATTAGTATTTTGTACTTAACCGATGAGATACTCCATCATCATCAACCTTGTATAAATGGCTATTCTAACCTATAATTTGCTTTACTCATATTCATTTTGATAGCCAAATTTTTTTACTTACATCGTTCTAAGCCAATATAACATTTCTTGAGCTATAAGAATTTTATCCGAAATCAATCTTCTTGAAACAAAGTAGACTGAATCTCTAAAATCAATTGTGGGAGTCTAAAAGTTTCAGCCACTAACATAATACCTTCGATATGAACGTATACCTCACACATGGTCTCATTGTTCTTGGAATGAGAAATATTTGTTAAATTTAGCATCTCATCAAAATAACTCATCTGTAGGAACTCGTCTGTAAGAACTCGTCAACCATGTTAATGATATCAGCTTTGATAATAGTCTAGGACTGTTGATAAGAACGCTGTCATATCATCTGGCCATAAGCTTTTTCATGAATACCGATTTTATTTCCTTTTCAGATGTCGTAGATGTGAGTGATATATTTTGAGCGCTCATCTCAGGAACCTTTTTTTTTTTTTTTGGTTTTGATATGGGATTTACATAGTTTGAAAGATGGGGAAATTACATGTTTACCACTTTCATGGTACCACTTTTCATTTTTACCACCACTAATGAGACATTTTCAAAAATACCTTCTTCATTAAGTGGCAAAAGACTCTTATGCCCTTATTATTTATATATATAATAAATTATTATTTAAATAAAAAATAAAAAAAATAAAAAAAAATAAAAAAATAAAAAAAATAATTTCGAATTATACTTTTTCAAATTCTAACTTTTTTATAAAAAAAATTTTTGAATTTTTTTTGAATTTTTTTTATTTTTTTTTTCAAATTTCTTTTTGAAAAACGAAAATTATGTTTGAAACTATTTTTTATATATTTTTTAAGTATTTATATATTTATTAGAATCATAAATTTCACATTCCAAAAATCCTACCCCACCCCTCAACTCTAAACCCTAAGTCTAGATTAGTTAACCCTAAGGGTATAATTGTATTTTACCCTTCATTAAAAGGGAGTGTAAAAGTGGTTAGTGTAAACATGAAAAGTGGTACTATGAATGTGGTATTTGTGGCAATTTCCCTTGAAAGATTCACATGACATTCTGGAAACAATCCCTGATATTTCAAGTTATCAATACTATTAAAAGGGAATGAATTTTAATAAATTTACTTAAAAAAATTGTTTGGACCCTTTCATTAACTAATAATATTTTGGTCTTACTTTAATTTGGACAAACAATATGTTACCTTAAATTTCTCTAACAATCATTTAGTCAAAGCTTTTATTTATGGACCCATATTTTTTTATAAATGAAAAGATTATACCATATATATATACAACCACATAGACTTGGTTCACGAAAATAGAATATTACATACACTTTATTATATTCTTCTCTAAATATATCTCATCAACTTCATATAATTAAGATAAGTTTAAAAATATGTCTTTAGTTATTTGAATTTTTTTTTGTTCAGATCGGTTCTTTTTAATTCCAGTTCAGTTTGAGTCAATAATTCAAGTATCTGTAAAATTTACTATGTAATTTGGCTACGTAATAAATCTAGCTCGGTTCGAGTATTTAGGACAAAAATATCTAAAGAATCCGAAAAGCCAAAAAATCAAAACACGAAAATACCAAAAATAAAATCGAGAAATAACTAAATATCTAAAAGACCAAAATCTTACTCGAGAACCAAAAATATCCAATATTTTAAATAAATTTTTGAAATTTGAAATTTTATCCAAAACCTGAAACTATAACAGAAAATACGAATCCAAATTTTACAATAATATTTTTATACTGAAAACATATATGAATTACTCAAATATACAGGGTACCCGAAATCCAACAGAGACCCGCGGATCCAAAAAATTCTAATAGGTATTTTTTTTCCAATCCCGAACCTCAACCTATATTTCGTATTGGTTTGGTTCGTTTATCAAATTTAGGTAAAATTTTCATACTTAAGAAATAGTTACATAAGAGTGTATATAAAAAATCTCGAATAAACCTACATATAAGTTATATAATTTTAAACAAATTTTTGTATTCGATATAATACGACTTTATAATATAATAATACACAATATACTCAAAATACTATTTCATATCCAATTTCGTATATAACCCATAAAATCTGCGTTTTTGAAGCGCGGATCAAAATCTAGTTTAAGTTTATAATCAAGAATCGAATTTTAAATTTTAAGCGCTTTACTCTTAGAGGCAACAAACTATTACAACTACTCTTTCTGGACTAGCTAAGTTGGACTTGATTCAAAACATGTATTTATAGGGTAAGACGTAAGAGTTTAATATCAATTGACCTCTCTGTACTATCTGCACGAAAAAATTTAGCTCCTCAATTTATTTTCTATACTAATTATTTAATCAATTTCCACAATTTTTATTTAGTTACGTATAATCATATTTAATTAATAAATGTGTTTTGTTTAATGTGATTATCCAATAGTTACAGCCGATTAAACCTAAGTTCGACTTTTTTATCCTAAACTCATAAATATAAATCTTGACTCTCCGATAAGGATTAAGGATCGGATTTAGATTTTACTCGACTGAAAATACTAGGTTTTGTTTATGTATGATTAGATATAATTAGATGAAAAATTTGGAAAATTAATCAAATAATTAATGTAGAGGAAAAATGGAGGAGTTAAAAGTTTGGATGTACATAGGGTCAGTTGATGACAACCCATAGAGTAAAGATCAAGCCCATAACTGACGACCCGATCCCTCTGTGCTCCGTTTGGTCTTATTTACTCCAACGACGAACAACTTCAAAACAAACAAATTTTACGTGTCGCAAAAGGGAGCCCCCTTTTTACAGATGCTACGGCTGCATGAAAACATTCTCAACACGTGGAACGGCCAAGCAAAGGGGACTCACCAGCTTTCTACCCATCTCCCTTATTCATATATCATCATTGCTCACGCCCAATATATTACTATCTAATCTCCCTCTGCTGATTTCTTCTATTTTTGTGTCGGAGAGATCATAACAAGAATCAATGGCGAATCAAACAAGAACTCATCAAGACATCATAGTCCGAGACAGTAGAAGTACCCTAGACAGAGACCATCCGAAGACAGGGGCGCAGATGGTGAAGGTAGCGACTGGTGTCGCAGCCGGTGGATCCCTCCTAGTCCTCTCAGGCTTAACACTCGCCGGTACAGTGATAGCACTCGCTGTAGCCACTCCTCTGCTTATTATATTTAGCCCTGTCTTGGTCCCAGCGGTGATCACCGTGGTTCTCATCATCACTGGGTTCCTTGCCTCCGGTGGCTTTGGTATAGCCGCCATAACCGCCTTCTCTTGGCTCTACAGGTAATATATAATATATAGATGACGTAAACACACAAAACTGTGACCTACGTTTCCAAATCATACCTTTCTCTTCACCTATTTATATAAAGAGTTTGAATATTGGAGAAATAATATATATACGGTGAATGTTTCTAGGCACATGACGGGGTCTGGATCGGATCAGAAGATAGAGAGTGCTCGAATGAAGGTGGGAAGTAGAGCGTATGATACCAAGTCTGGGCAGCACAACATTGGAGTCCATCAGCAACACCAACAAGCAGCTTCTTAAAATTAATGTCAGATAAAACTATTTCCACACAAATTGTCATATCCATCGTTTGATCTCTTTTCTTCGTTTTCTCACTGCTTGTGCTGTAACGTAACGTGTAATAATAACATGAGTGTATGCTGTCAACATTGTCATCTTAGTTTTTTTTTTTTATCTTTTTCAAAACAAAATGTATCAAAGTAATGTTTTATCCTTTGTCATACATCGGCATGTGTACGGTTTTATTTAGCTCCTTTTTATTCATAAAAAGATATAATTAATAGGGTTTTTTACAGAAAGCAAAACCTGAATGATCATTACATCTATATCAAAGTTTTCTAACGAACAGACTTGGATATTCTTGAGACAGACGAATTAAGGTGACATTTCTGATATTCTCAATGTTTACAATTCTCTTTCTGCTGCATATATGCATCGCTCTGTATCTTAATCTTCATAAGTTGTGCTTGTTTCTTTATATACACGTTACACTTGCAAGTCAGTAACTTAGTTTAATTTCACTGGCATAACTGATTTGTTGTCCTAACCTATTATTATTGGTCGAGCGGTCTTTTTAAATACTACAATCTTGCATATTAGAAAAAGCAATGCAGTAATCTTATTTAACTTTCACCATGTTTTCGTGATTATCCGGCTGTTACCAACCAGCATATTCGCTTGTGTAGGTTTCTCTTGTTGGATATAAGAAAATATTGAGAGAAAAAAAGAAACAGATGAAAGATTGATTCTCAAAGCGCCACAGTTCCTTCAAGTCCCTGAGGCTTTGTTCTCCAAGGGGGTGAAGGAGAAGTTGCCGGAGAATATGGACTCTTTATCTGTGCATTAAAAAAAAACAGATCATTATACACATCTATTTCAACTGCAAATGCGAGTCACAGATTCAGTCATGCCAACTCCAGCTTCTTAGAGCATCTGCATCAATGAACCTTGAGGGGGGGGGGGGGGGGGGGGGGGGGGGGGGGTTCCAGCTTATAAAGCATTATAAGATAATGGAGGTTAGTGTAATTCACCTGTTAGAGAAAGAGAACCAACTTCTCTCCGGACATATCTTGCCATTGCCTGTAAAACACAAGCGATGTCTCAAACCTCAAACAGTTTAGTACAAAAAAGGCTAAACCTGTATGTATGTTTATGTGTTTGTGAGAGAGGAAGAGGGGGGAAACTCATCATGCCTTTGCTGCTTTCAAATCCGTTTCATCAGGTGTTGTTGTTCCATCATCAGAAAATACATTCCTACAAGTTCAAATCCATTTAAGGTTCTGTTATATACAATTCAACTCGAGCTATTCTCGCTGCTGCGTAATCTTTACCGAACTCAAATGCATAAAAGCACGGCGTTATACAAGCTTTACCTCCATAATTTGATTTGTAGATCATTTGGTTTAGCATCTGGAAGTAGTGCCTCATCATAGGCAACAACATTTCCAAAAAAGATTCTCTCCAGTTCCTTCATCCATGTCAAGAGAAGCAAGTTAACCTGCAATTTCAAAGAAAGATCAAGACACATCTCATTTTTAAGGATAAGATTCATCTTGGAAACTAGTGTATAGCAAGAACCAAGTCTAGGACGAACCCCGGCTTTAGAGACCCGGACTTCCACATTATGATTGTAGATCTCATACACATATTGACCAAGATCAACACCTTCCTTTCCCTCTTGCTTCAAACGGCGTAAGACGAGCCACATATGAAGGACAAGCAAGGAATATGTTATTTTGAAGGTTTTCTCCAAGTTGAACACTGCAGCAGAGACAAAGCACAAAGATCAAATGCGTTAAAGAAAGGAAAGAAGAAAGATAATCTTAATTGTGGTAGAAAGCAAATGATACCATCATAAATAGCAGGTGTGTCGACTTGAGCAATGATGCGCTTGTAGATAACGTTTGCCCCACGGATAGAAGTGCTCTGTTTGCTATAGAACAAAAGCATCTTTAGTATAAAGCGACGAACCCCTTGGTAGTCTGGCTCATCAACTCTGAGAGGAGAGTCTTTGGGAAGCGCCAGTGAACATGGCTTTGACCAAAACAGCTTATCCAAGTTTACCTGCCAAAACGTTTAATCAAAGACCACACACATAACATCCAGAACCAGTAGAAGAAGCACTAATCTAAAACACCCACAAGATTCAAATAGGAATTTCTATAAGCATGTTACCGGAGATTTGCTGGGGAAATCATTCTGCGACGGAGCATCATCAGCCTGAGCTACAGTCGCGTAGCCACAGCGGGAGAAAAAGGGCGAGGCATTTGAGGAGAAAGATCGGAGCTTTGAGATTTGAGAGACAGCTCGACCTAATCTGGGAAACATTTTGACTCGAGTAAGAGAGGGGATTGGATTGATGCAGCGTTTCTCTAAAACCCTCTCCGTCGCCGACTTTCGTGTGGATCTTTACTCCTCTACGTTAGCGACTATATTCAGCCTTTTATTATTATTTACTAATAACGCTATCTTACGCCTTCGTCACGAAGACATCAATTTTGCGCAAAACCCATTGGAAAAGTTTGAATTAATAATGTCTGATTTTAATAGAATTGAGTGGAATTTAAATCTAGACCTAAATTCAGTGTTATTGGACTGGGTATTTGGTAAATAAAATTTAAATCTATTAAAAACTCCTGTTATTCAATATTTTTTAGATTTAGTTAGAATTCAGTTATGGTGAATTTTACTAGAATTCAATGTATCTTTTTAACTAAAACAAATCTTACATTTTTTTATCAATATTTTGAAGGAAACGAGACTTGAATATCTTTTCCATCAAAGTACTTGCATACTAAAATTCCAATACTTACTCCAATTACCCAATTCAATAACACCCTCTAAAGGTTCAGAACAATGAGACTCTCATTCCTGCAATGCGTATAAATTTGTTCTTTTTTTTCTTCTAATTAAATATTTAAAAACTAGTTGAGAAATAATGTGTTATAATTGACATTTTTTGGTTTTATTATATTTAATTTTGTCGTTATTTATCTTAAATTTATGAATAAAAGTGAAATCTTATTTTAGATGTAAAATATATTTGGTGTTATCACAAAGTGGACAATATCATACTAATCGGACAATATAGAGTTTGACATGAGATTTCGCAAACCCAACATTTGTTGTATAAAGATTTTATATCTAATTTAAAAGTTTAATCACAAACTAGATCCCGATCCGCGCAACCGCGCAGATTTTTGTTTTCATTTATTTTTATATAAATATTTTGTTTTCAATTATAAATTGGTATATATTATAATATATGTGTCTATCAATTTTTAAAACATAATAAGTTTATAGTATTCTTTTTCATTGAATAGATTGTTTTAAACTTTCACATGTATTTGTATCTTCTTCTATGTATATATTTTCGGATTATTATTTCATTATTAAAATCGTAACAATATATATAAAGATTAGTAAAATATTGTTTTATTGTTATATTCAAAGATATTGTAACATTTCACAAATTTAGAAAGTTTATAAAAAATTAAACTTTCTGCTTCATTGATTTATATTATCGAGTAAATAATTAAACATTTAATTTTTGTTTAATTTTTAAAATAAACAATATTGTTTAAATTTTTTTTTCATTGGTTTAAGGTAGTAAAAATTAATCATTGTTAGATAATATGATTTTTGTTATTTTTAAAAAAATCTTTATAATTTTAAAAGTTAACATCGACAAATATTTAAATATTTAACATATAGAAGTATAGTATTACAACATTAAATTATATCTATTTAGTTTATACTATCTATAAATCCAATGGATCATCTAATCTTTAAATTCAATTATTGATAGCCCAATAAATATTTCTGGCAGGCCCAAAACTGAAATGATAAGATTAAATATTAAATGTAATATGACATTCTAGGAATAAGTCCATTAGATCTATTTAAAAAAAAATCACACATGAATCAAAGTTATGACTTATGTTTTAATATATAAGATATCTTTGGCTCTTCCCATAGAGCAAAGCTCCTTGCAACCTTATAGAGAGCTGTAATAGAAAAATAAAAACCATGGATGAAAATTAGTTTAGAATGTTTCTTGCATGAGACCAAATTTAGAGAAGAGTTTATTAATGTCCTCCTCTCTCGTGAGCTCTGGCAATACGGCATAGAAAAATGAACCAATTATCAGTGGCTTCATCCTCCATTCTTCTTAGAGTTGATCTTTGTTTATTCAGTTATCATTCTGCTCATCGTCTGAGAAAGCTCCTCAATTTAAAATCTCCCCTTGAATGCCTAACAGTTTTCAATCATGTTTCCAGAAATCTTCATGTCTATAAACTGAGTTACCAAAAAAAATTTGGGATTTTAATGAAACAAACCATCAATTATAGGCCCATCTGTTTTTTTTGGAGATTAACTCCATATGCCCTCTACCCTCCAAAAAAATCCCCATTTATCCCTTTATTATAATATAATTTCTTTTTCATTTTTTTTTAAATAGAAAACGTGGCTAAAGACAGATTGCCCTAAACTAATTTAGTTATTTACAAGATCCAACCAGAAAGATCCGACCCATACAATACAAACCCTAAAACCCGACCCATCTAAACCAAAACGATGTCGTTTTGTATCACTCAACATTCTCTTCTCCAAAATTTTCAATCATCGGGTCTGTCTCTCCCTCCTCTTGCGACACTCTCTATTGCAAAATCGGAGATTGAAACCCTAGAGTATCTATTTTCGTTCTTCCTTGTTTGTTTTCTATCTAAATCGAAAATCCATCTTCCTTCTTCCTTGTTGGTTCGTGTCTCAACTATCTCTTTGTCTCTCTTGTCTGAAACCCTAAAGTCGAGACCGCTTTGTTTCTTCATCCTCCTTTGTCGAAATCGAGGCTCCATCTTTGTTCCTTGTGGTAAGTGATTATTTTCCCTTTATTTGGTTGTTATTTGGTCGAATTTGTATGTAGATTTGAAAACAAATTTGGGGAAAACTTTGAATGTGTCTTATGTTTAGATATTGGTTTTGAAATTGGATAAGAACTTGGTAAATCTATTGTTTAGGTATATATTACATAGAATCTATTGTTTCCGATTTGAGTTATAAATTGTATTTAATTTTTGTTAATAAAATTGTATTGGGGAAACTTAGTTGATGTTGTGTTGTTGTTTTGCGGTTTGAATTTAGAGTGATTGAGTGTTGTAATGTCTTGTACAGGAAAATTATGAAGAAAAATCAAAAGGTAGTCCCCAATGAAAGTCGTCGTCAGTCTCTTAGAGTCAGGAAACCGGACTCGGCTGCAAAAAAAACCAGAACCGAGAGTTCAGAAGAGCAAGAAAAGCAGTAAGAAGAGTAAGAAGAGTAGGCCAGTGAGAGAGCCAGCGAGAGCACCGAGTGTAGAATCGCTCTCAGTCTCAGATGAGTCCGAAAGAGAGGGGTCCGATAGTGAGGGGTCTGAAAGAGAGGTATATATTTTGTATTCATTGTTATTGTTTGTGAGAAATGCTGAGTAGTAATTAGCAGTAATACAAGTACTTTTTGTATTACTAGCATTACTAACATGTATAAATTTATTTTGATTGCAGGAAATGCAACCGAATCAACCCCTTGAGTTCTACTTCAAAAGCAGCGAGTTCCCCCAGAGTTCGAAGATACAAACTAAGTGCTTCGTGACCAGGACAGTAAAGCTCATCAGGGATAAGCCTGAGGCTGCGTGGTTCACAAGCCATCCTCAGTTTCGACATTTCTTCCACATGCCAGACGAAGATAACCTGAAGCTTCAGGGGATGTGGATGTTACTACTGCGCACCATTTGTACTCCAGAAGATGATGTTGCATGGTTTGCGGTTAATGGTGTACCCATCCGCTATTCTATGAGGGAGCATGCCCTCATCTCTGGGTTAGACTGCGGTGATTATCCACCAAACTATGAGAAGTTGGGAGGTTATAAGTTTGTGGATTATTACTTCCATGACAGAAAGAAGATCACCATCACTGATGTGAAGCAGAAGATGTTGTCTATGCCGCCGTGTCCAGATAGATTGAAGATGACAGTCTTGTTTTTTCTTGGTCGGGTTATCAGAGGAAAGCCGAAGGATGCTGGAAATTTAGACGACTTCATATTAAGGATGATGGACGATTTAGATGCTTGCAGATCATTTCCCTGGGGTCGTCTAACGTTTGAGGATGCAATAAAGGAGATTAAGCACGTGATGAACCATCTGAAGGGTGAAGTGAAAGAGGCATGCGCCTTTCCTGGTTTCATCATCCCTTTAGAGGTAAAGCATATAGTTTAGAAAAATTTTAATTGTTTTATAATTCCTGTGACAATGGATTTTCTAGGTTCTGGCTTTTGAGTGTATTCCGGATCTGGGGAAGACGTTTAGAATCTATTCAGAGGACGCCAGTGAAGAATGTCCAAGGATGTGTAAGAGCCGGTTTACAAAGTCCAGTCTTAGGGGTTATCCTTTGGAAGACATATATGCTGCTGTTGGAGAAACAAAGGTACATGTATATATGTATAGTAGAAGCTAGTAGAACAAAAAACTCATTTGAGCTAACATTTGTTTTATTTTCAGGTTATCAACAGTGTCTTAGTTCCAACTATTGGTGAGCAAATTATGCTGGCTCGTATCATTGATGAGGAGCGAGAGTATGACCGTCAGGGCAGCCCAAGTGATACTTGGAACTACTGGTTAAATGTGAAGCAGAAGAATATTTGGTGGGAAGAGCTATATGAGTTGGATCAAGCTGCACGAGGAGTGTTGCCAAAAAAGAAAGACAAAGAGAAGGTGACGTTTGCAGAAGGATCATCCTCTAATTCTGGATTAGATTCGAGGTTGCAAGGTATGGAAGAGAGGATTTTGGAGTTCATGGGAGAAAGATTTGTTGGACTTCACGTCACGGTGGAGACAATGTTAGAGGCTCAAAGCTCAAGGATGAGTGTTCTTGAAAAGAACCAGCGGCTTTTGAGAAGAAGGGCTAAGAAAATAGAAGACAGGCTAACTTCTATTGAGAGTAAAGTGGAGCCGAGTCATGGTGAAGACATGGATTTTCGACAGTGGGACAATGATACATATGAAGAGAAGGACAAAGCTTGTTCTGAGAAGGAGAAAGCTAATGCTGAGCACGAGGCTGGAAAAGAAAAGGATAACATCGAGAATACTGAGGAAGAGGGTGAGAAAGAGAAGGAAAATAGTGAGGCTGATGAGGAAGAAGACAATGAGAGTGAAAGTGAAGAGTTGAAGCAAATGAAGGAGAGAAGTAGAAGACAAGCTGCTAAATTGTGGAAGGAAATTGCGAATGAGGAAAAGATTGGAGGGAAACATGATGAAGAAGAAAGTGAAGAGAAAGAAGCTGAAACCAGTGAGGAAAAGGATGAGAACAATGATGAGAAAGATGAAGAAAAAGTGGTGGAATCTGAGGCTGAAGGAGAAGATGATCAAGTAGAGGTTGGAGGGAAAGAGGATCAAGAAGAAGAAGTTGAAGGGAAGGAGGATGAAGAAGAAGAAGTTGAAGGGAAAGAGTCTGAAACCAGGGAGAAAGAAAAGGAGAAAAATGAGACTGAGGAGGTGGAATCAGAAGCACGGGAGACAGAGATAGAAAAAGGAACTCCGACACCACCACGTGGGAATCAGACAGAGAGAACTCCCAAAGATGATGACAATGAGCCTCGGGTTGAGCCTCGGGTTGAGACGAACAGAACCGGTGAAACTCCAACACCACCACATGGGAGTCAGTCAGAGGGAACTCCCAAAGTTGATAACACTGAGCCTCGGGTTGAGACAAACAGAACCGGTGAAACTCCAACACCACCACGTGGGAGTCAGTCAGAGGGAACTCCAACACCGCCACGTGGTAGGACTAAGGCAATGGCTGCAAGGAGACCAATAATTAGGCGTATGGAGGATGAACCTGGAAAAGGTGAGAAAGTTGTGGAAGAAGAGAAACAAAAGAAAGAGGCTGTGGAAACAGAGGAAAAAAGCAGGGAGAAAGTTGCGGATGAAGAGAAAAAAAAGGAAGAGATTGTGAAGGAACATGCTGAGGAAGTTGTTGAGGAATACAGTGAGGAAGAAAAGCAAAGGTGGATCATGGTCGTTTACAAGGAAGCACCGAGTCCTTGGATCATGCATAGGTGCAAGGAGAATGTCGTTGTTGCTGCACCTAAGAAGAGTGGCAGACCAAAGAGGAAATCACAGTGGGTGCAGACTCCTTTCACGGAGGGGAAGAAGCGTAAAACAAAGCCTTAGGCTTTTATGTATTTGGGATGATAAGTATTTTGGCTTTTATGTATTTGGGATGTTAAGTATTTTGGATGTTTGAAACTTGGTAGTAGAATGTTTGAACTGCATAATTTGGATGTTTGAAACAGGTATGGAAAACTAGATTTACAAGTGTTACTATGTCCAAAAACGAGTAAGATAGATAACTAGAATTACTAGGTTTCTTACGCCTCAAAAGCACAAAAAAAAAGAAAAAAAGATATACCAAAAACTAGTAAACACATGTAAAACACTAAAAATGAAAAAAATATTATTTAAAAAATAATTAAAAAATGCATTTCACATGTAAAACGTGCAGCCGTCATAAATATCAAAATATTATTTTTAACACTTAGTAATACCTATGGTAATCCTCAAGGTGGTAGTAATACTACCATACACATAGTAAGACTATTGCAATTTTTACGTTTTTCTAGTAAAACCATCTCCGAGATAAATGTTTGGTAGTAGAACCAAAGTCATTTCCCTATTATTATCGTCATAGAAGATATTTACATAAACAATATACCAGAAATATGTATTTTGTTAAATTCTCCTTACTATATTCTCTACCATTCACATACTAACAATGAAAGTTAAGGAAGTTTTTGGGGAAACCGTTAAGATTTTCTTAAAATATTGAAAATAATTACCAAAAATAGTCTAATCTATATATTTATCACATACGTAGCCTACGAATTTAAAATAATCATATAATGATATTCTAAATTACACATAACCTAGTGATATATATTGGTTTCGAATTGCACATAATAATACCAGTAAAACTTAGTAATCCAAATTGCGCATAATAATACAAGTCAAACACAGTAATCCAAATTTCACATAATAATACCAGAAATCTCTAGTAGTACAAATTGCACATAATAAACCTAGTAATCTTCAGTAAACCCTAGGTAGTACCTGAACCACTCCCACATTCAAAATACGATGCCATACCTTCTCCTCTGGCTCTGCCTCTGCCTCTGGCTCCTCTAGCTCCCCCTCTGCCTCTCTTGCCTCTTCCACGGGATTCTCCTACTGATGGAAATCTTGTTTGTTGTGGTTTTCCTTTCTTCTTGTCATAATCTGGAGGAAGTATTTTCTTTGCTTTAACATCTTCTGGTATAACCCAATCAGACATATGAGGAACAGGATATATGGTCCTGTGATAAGCCAAAGCCCATTGCTCCACCCAATAGTATTTTGAACAATACTCAGATAGATGAAGTTCCCTTCCCGCTGCCTTAGACATGAATGTGGCAGCAGCCACTGCATGCACACAAGGGTATTTGTCTTTATCAAATTGCTCACAACTGCAAGTATTCCTAGCCATGTCAACAGTATAAACCTTGCCGTCAGTACCATGCACACTGTACTCAAGATGGAAGCTGTTTAGTTCGTCAATTGTAAGAAATCCCGCATCAATACATCTTTTAGACATTTCGGTTTCCAAAATAGGCACAAGCTTCAGTGTGTATGGTATTTCAGCTGCCTCCTTCCTCATCACCAGCCTCTGTAGCCTCTCTATCAGATAGACCGACATAGCTATCAGTTTCATCATCCTCTTCTGAAAGTTGCACTTCTTCATTGATGAACTCCACATGTAGAACACTTCTACACTTCTCATGATTTACTTGCAGTAGATAACCAAAAACGTCTTCATCATTCCAGATGTATGATGGCTTGTACGAATACAATACCATTGGAAAGTAACTAATCTTCACTTGCACCTTAGATTCATCTACCCTTATCTTTCTGCAAATACGCTCAACCAAAGCATAGTAAGTGATATCTTCCATTGATTTCCTCAACACAATCGTGTGGATTTCATCTTCTCCTTCACCACCTCCTGAGATCCATTTTATTTCAGCCCCATCTTTCATATAATATCCCCCATAATCAAAACAAATGATTGTGCAATTCGGATTTTGCATTTTCCTGAAATAAAATAGAATATCATTAGAATTCTCATTATTAAGATGTTTAGAATTAATTATCACACCGTACAATCTTCTCTTACTAATACTAATTTAATTCAGTACTATACATAGTAATACTAGAAATCACAGTAAGAAATATCAATATAGTAATCCTAGTATTTCCAGTAAACCTTTTTTCTTTAGTAAAACTAGTTATACCAGTAATACCCAGAACTTATCCTTGAACTAACTAATTCGCTTTTAGGACCCTATTGTTAGTATTTTACATCAACCATGATGTATAATTCATCTTAAATGAAATTACACACAGAAAATCATCGAAACACACATAAAAATACCCAAAATCTATAAACACAGTTTTCAAAATCTTTTTAAATCTCTCATAATTTTCACTGGATCTTCTTTTTTTTACACTAGCCGAGATATACACTTGTTTTAATAACATTTCAGCAAAAAAATTCATCCAAAACGGACGTTAAAAATACCCGATAGCCCTAAACACAGTTTTTGAAATCGTTTTTAATCTCTCAAATTTTCATCAAATCTTACTTTTTTAACGTTACCCATCATATACACGATTTTTAAATGTAATATCACAAAAAAAATCATCGAAAACGAACCTGAATTGCCTATTTTTTGAGCTTCAAAAAACGCTAATGGAGGATGAGAGGAAGAAGCTTGTACGATGAAGAAGGAGACATGTGGGTCAGGAGAAATCTGATTGGTTAAGGTTGTTTTGTGGGCCATGTTGGTTGTTGAATTATGGTTGGTTTATTTAATTGGAGAATAAATGAAAGGCTAGTTTGGGAAGTGCAAGGATAAAAGGGTAGGAAGAATAGAGAAGGGGCAGTAAGAATTCATTTAAGGGGGTATGGGGTATATGGAGTTAATCTCCGTTTTTTTTTAACCCTTAAGTATTATAATAATGAAATAATTCCTTAACTAAAAACTGTTAGAAAATTTAACTTTCCGTCAATGGAAACGTTAAACCCAAAAACAATTGTTGTAATGCCAATTAAATGAACAAAACGACGAGGCATATGGATTTATTACAAAAAAACGGCAAGCCTTTTTTATTAAAAGCCACAGGAAGTTTGGCTCTCACTAAACCACAATAAAAAAACATCGGTTTGAAGACCAAGAAAAATCAGGTATCAAAAACCCTAAAATTTCAAAAGGTTACGGCAAGTATGATACATGTCTCAAAATAATTGGTGTAGACGATAAAGACAGTTTGTTAGTACGATTTGAGTGTTCCTTACTCACCATTCTCTGTAGTCAACTAAGATTTTGAGATTTCTACTTCTTATAGGTTTAATATGATAAGGTAAATCAAATTCGTTTGTTGGTTTTTGTATGTCAACATTAGTTTCAACAAAAACTGATCTGTATCACAAAATATATGATCAAAACTTAGAAGCAAACAAAATAATAACATACTGAGCTTTTCTTTGTTTGTATGCAGGACCAGCTTTTTTCGATTATATGTGGTGGATACTGGACCTTAGAAAGTTTATATATTGGCGGTGATATAAGGCGGTGCAAGGTAGAGTTCGAAAATCCAAGTTTATCAATGTTAGTTGATATGGTTCAGAATGAAGGGTTTGCAGATAATATGAAGAAGTTTTCATATTTCCCATCTGAAGAAGACAATAATCAGAAGGAATTGTCTTGTGATGTTGATGTTGTAGAAATGATTAATTGCACTCATGAGTTGGAAAGTAGGAATCTATATGTTGTTAGGGATGATGATCCATATTTGGAAGATGTGCTTGTTGGAGAAGAGGAAGAGGAAGAAAAACCTGAAGATGAACCTACTGATTTTTATCGTCATGATTATGCTGAGACTGATGATTCAGATGATGATGGCCAGAAAGTTTCTTTTTTTGTTGGTCAAGCGTTTCTCTCCAAGGAAAGTTGCAAGAAAACGATTGAGAAGTATGCTATCAAAGAGAAGGTCAATATTCGTTTTCAAAAATCTGAAAGTAAGAAAGTAGCGGCAGCATGTTTACAAGATTGTTGTAGTTGGAGGATATATGCCTCAGTAAACAGCCGGTCAACTAATATGCTTGTGAGATCATACAACTGCACTCACACTTGTTATTCAACAGGTGTAGTCAAATTATATAGCGCACCTAAGATAGCTGCTGATTTTTTGAATGAGTTTAGGACTAATCAAAATTTGAGTGCAGATCAGATGATGCAAATGTTGCTAATCCAAGGTCTTCGGGTTCCTAAAACAAAATGTCAGAATGCAAGACAAATTATGTTACACATAATTAGTGATGAATATGCTGAGCAGTTTACAAAGATGTTTGATTATGTAGAAGAGCTTCGTGAGTCAAATCCTGGTTCGACTGTGATATTAGGGACAAAAGATAAGGTTTTTGATAAGTTTTACACATGCTTTGAAGCTCAGAAAACTGGATGGAAAAGTGCATGTAGACGTGTTATTCATTTGGATGGAACATTTCTTAAAGAACAGATGAAAGGACAACTGTTAACTGCTGTGGGAAGAGATCCAAATGACCAAATATTTATCATTGCATGGGCTATCGTTTCTGTAGAGAACAAAGTCAACTGGGAGTGGTTCATGACATTGCTTCAAGAATATTTAGATTTAGAGCTTGGAAATGGACTTGCACTATCATCGGATCAGCAAAAAGGGCTGATATATGCTATCAGTGCTTGTGGACCATATATGGTATTCAGTTGAGAAGTGGAAACAATGTTATAGTTCACTGCTTCAGTGCTTCGTCCTGTGAATGGAATGCAATTGTGGAAAACTCACACTGATGTTGTAGTTATGCCTCCTCCGGACAGGATCATGCCAGGAAGACCAAAGAACAATGATAGAATCCGTGAGGCAGCTGAAGCTCTTCCATCCCAGGTTTTATCTGCACTTGAAAAGATTTAAATGGTATTTGCATTTACTACACATTTACTCTGTTTTACACTGAGTAGTATCAATTGACATTATCATCTTCTGGTCTCTATTTGCGTTTACAGACCTGCAGTAATTGTCAACAAGTCGGACACAATGTACGCTCATGCAAGCGTGAAGTCGTGTCTAAACCACCTAAGAGACCTCGAGGAAGACCGAGCAAAAAGCAGAAGATAATGGTAGAAGAAGACGTTATCACTCAGCCAACACAATCCTCCATAGTTTCTTAGAAGATGATACAAACGTTTCTTTTCTTACGTAATGCCTTTTGACGATGTCCGTTTGTCTTGGTGAAACTATGTTACACTTTATGATGCTCTGTTTTTTTTAGGTATATAATGCTCTGTTTTTTTTGGTATACAATGCGATGCTCTGTTTTTTTTGGTATACAATGCGATGCTCTGTTTTAATGATAAAATTATGCTAGTTTGATCTATGTTGTTGGTAAAACAAAAGATAATGGTTTAAGGAGATGTTTTTTAAATGAGAATATTTAGTTTTATAACTCGTTTTCAGCTTATTCAAGTTCTATAGTTTTATTAATCTTACAAGAAAATTGAAAGTTTGTTCGTAGAAACTAAGGAATGACAATGATAATGCTTGTTCACGTTCAAGTCTTAAATTTTAGAATTAAAGATTTGTTTTCTTAGGTTAGTTATGATGATGATTGTCGCACACTCTGTTTTCTGAAAGTGTGTTTTTTTTTACTAAAGATTAAGACACCTTGTTGTTTCACTTGTAGAATTTTGACAACATGTTGTTTTGTTACAATAAAACAACACTTTCTTATTGTTGACGGAAGCTGTCTAGGGATTAAACGTTCTTAAAAGTAAAGGGTTAATTATACTAACAGACTTTAGTTTAGAGGTTGTCTTATTAATAAAATAGCTGAGGGTTAAAAAATGGATGACCGGATAGTTCAGGGTTTGTTTTATTAAATTCCCCAAAAAATTCTCAAGACGATAAGCAGCTAACCCATCAAACCGGTTATGTTATACCAGATCTATCTAACCCAATATCAATATATATACAACTATTTTCAAAGCATGATGATCAGTGGATACGACACCACGTTCTTATGCCTGAGACCTAAACCAAGATTCATATTTATCTGTTTAAGAGCATTTCCGAGGAGAGGAACTGGCAGCATCGGTCTTGACTTTGAGAAGGCTGGAAGCAAAATATGAAAAATAGGCTGCCATCACGGTTTGAACCTAGGCCCTTTACACAAATGCAATGTTAAGTAAACCACTACACTAAAGACATTTTAACGAAATTAGGGCCGATATTTGTTAATAATACGGAAGGCCGGAAGCTAATGTTTCTTTGGCTTCCCCTCAAGGCCGGTACTGGGAACTGGTATGCACATGAGAGTGAGTAAGACCAACAGTTGTTGTGTTGTCACTACTTGTATGACAAAGTGAAAGTCCAAGGTTTCCTGAAAAGCAAAACGTATTTTAAATAGTACTAGGTAATTACCCGTGCTACGCTGCGGTATTTTTTATTTTATTGTTTATAAAATATTTTTATTTTATAAATGAATAATTATATTAATATAAGTTTTGTATCTAAATATTTAAAATCTAGACATACATTGTATTTTTTAAATTTTGGTTATTGTATAATAATTATTTATTTGATATTAATCTTTAACAGATTAGCTTCCAAGTTAATTTTTTTGCACCTTTTCTCTCGAGTTGGTGGTGTAAAATCTCACTGTTTTTTTTTTGGGGTTTTAGGTTCCAGTTTGTGGTCTAAAAGACTCTTATACTATCCTCTTTCCATTCCATAAAAGTATTTTGTATTTAAAATTTTGTTTCAATATAAATATCAGTTTTACATTTTTATATATAAGAAATCAGTTTAATCCTTATTTTTACCTTATGTATCGATCAAATAAAAAATAATGTGGAATTATAATTAAAATAATATAGAGAACTTAAGAATTTTCTTAATGTGTATATTTGATAGCCGCTTTATAACAAGACTTATGTATTTGATCCTTATTTCGATTTCGTATTCTATCCTTCTTACTAAATGATATACGCTAAATTTTTGTTATCACTTTTATAGTTATACTTGATTATTCATTTATTTTTTTAAATTGAGTTTAAGGTTAAGGATAGAAGTCCAATTCATTTCTTTTCCTACGCTTTTCTGGTTCACCAAATTTAAAATTCAACATTGTACAGTAAAACCTCTATAAATTAATAATGTTGAAACTTTGAAATTTTATTAATTTATAGAGATATTAATTTGCAAAAGTTTCCTTATTTAGATTTCTTATTTTAAGATATACTAGATTTTGATCCGCGCAACCGCGCGGGTGTTTGTTTTCACTTTTCTATACATAAATTATTGTTTTTAAACATTAGTGGTATATATCTTTAATGTTAATCATATACTTAAATGTTTATATTACTATTTCAAATACAATAATTTTATAATTTACATGTTATAATTAATCAATTGTTTAAAACCGTATGTATTTTTATTTCTTATTATATATTTATCTTATTGTATTTGCATTTAATTATTAAGAAAATTAATATATTCATGAGAAAACATATTTGAAAATTATTTAGTATTTAATTTTGCTAAATTCTGACCCGGGTTTCAAAGCTGGATTTCTTTTTACTAATATCTTTTATGCTTATTCATTTTAGATAATATATTATTGTATATACAAAAGTCTAAAATATGTTAATTTTTAGACATGTATTATATGGTTTGCTAATTTTAAGCCGTTCTATCATCATATTATATTTTTAAAATAAATAATTTATATTTATGAAAATAAAATTTATAAATTTATCAATTGAATATACTTTTATCATATTTATTTAACTATAGTAATTGTATTTTAACATGATCATGACTGTAAAGTAGATAAAATATGATATAATTTGTTTATTTTTCATTTTATAAATAATAATTTAAAATACATTAAATTATTGTTAAAATATTTTTACACAGATTTATTAGAATTTTAAAATATAATATATAAATATATATTATATTTAAAATAAAAATATATTATGATTAAAGTAGTTACAAATATTTTATATTATTAGATTTAAAGAAATACATGTTAATTTACATGTATTATATAGCTTGCTAATGTTAACCCATCTTACCAACGTATTAGATTTTATTTTTGAACATAAATATTTTATCTTACGAAAATAAAATTTATAAAATTTATAAATTTAATAAAAATTTATTATATTTATCTCAATATAACAATTTTCTTTTAATATATGATTGATTATGATTATATAATATATAAAATATTACACAATGTTTTTATTTTTCATTTTATAAACGATTTCAGAATTTATTAATGTATAATAATATTTCAAACTAATTTCGAAATTAGTGAAAATATTTAAATATAATTTCGAAAATGAAGATCTTGTAAAAATATTTTAAAACAGATTTGTTAGAATTTTAAAATAAATATATTTATATTTAAAATGAAAAGATATCAAAAGATATTATGATTACAGTATTTTAAAGATTATATGTATTATTAGTCTTAATAAAATACATTTAATAAAAATTTTAAGTGATGGTCCAAATTAAAAAAAAAAATCACACATCAAAGAAGTCATGACTTCTATTTTAATATATAAGATTTATTCTAAGATAGGAAAAGTATTTGGTTTTAGTGTTTAGACATTAATTGTTATTTTTTTTTGAATTTGACATTTTTATTAACTTTATTATATTATTTGGGTATATAATATAAATTTCATAGAACTTAAATGAAGTTTTAGATATAAAATTACTAAATTTCATCAAAAATATAATAAGTATCAAGAAAATATATAGATAATTTTACTGTGAATATAAAACAAACAATATAATAAAAGGTTCTTACTTATATAAAATATGTATATATATATATATATATAAATTATTAATTTATAATTTGAATGAGACCATATATTTACACAGAGTTTTCTAAAAAAATATTATCTTATTATTTTATCGATTTGTGTCAAATTTTAAACCGGTCCAAATTGGGACCAGCAAAATTTATTAATTTATAGAGATTATTAATTTATTGAATATTAATTTATAGATGTTCTACTGTAGTAAATGTCCTTCACTTCACTTCAAATTATAAATTCAATATTGTAGTAAAATAATTAACCTTTGTTAAAATAATATATTTTGTAAAATGATTTCAGTAAATATTCTCCATCACCAATATTAGTATTGGCTTTTGAAAAATATTTTACATAGAATATATTATGTGATATTTTTGATAAAATTTGTCACATAATTGTTTGTGCATTCTTTATTTGCTGATGTAGTTGCTCTTTCATTTTGATGAACTTGGCTACCAACTTTGAGAATGAAACCGGCCATCTGCATCATAATTAGACCATAGCTAGTATGGTCGACTCTTCTTAGCAGTTAGAACCAAATCTAGTATGACCGACTCTTCTATAGTTTCAAAAATAATTATTCTTGAGGCAATCTCAGCTTAGTTTGAACTTAACAACTCATCAAATAATCCCACCATCGGTTTGATTGTTTGTGGCTTCTTCACCAGAGGGAATTATGGATTGTAAATTTGTGATCTTCTGCATGTTTGAATGTTACTTATGATCCCTAATAGTGTCATGTTATATGGTCTCCGATTTCACCAATTTAGTAATAAATTGTAATAACCTGGTTTACTATAATTTGTTTGGTTTGTCTAATTATATTTTTTATCACACCAAAACTCAATTCTTTTATTCACTTTAACCTAACCCGTGTATATATTCTATAAGTATATATATATCTCCATCTACCTAAAGCCAATCATCTTCTTTGTGTAGTAAACACTGATGCTTCTCACCACAACCTCCTTTTTCTTATCTTCTCTTCTTTTTTTTTTTTTTGAAAAATACTTATATCTTCTCTTCTTCCCCTCCTTCAGACTTCGTATTGTTCTTGGTTCGTCCCTGAAATCCTCCTCTTCGTCTCCGATCGTCACCACCACTGTTGTCCATAGAGTGATAGAGTCATCTCATCTTTACTCTTGTTGCTGTTATGCAGAGGAACTGAGACGTGGAGGAGAGAGCAATGTTGGAGATGCCGCTCTTCACCATCACTCGACGCTGGAATCCTCACAATCCACCGGGATCCGCACCGTTACCATATGAGCCGTACCAAGCCACCAACACCAAGATCCGAGCAAATGAGATCACCATCCACTCTTTCTTGCGCACCAAGCGTTTTCTTCTCCACTTTCGATCGATCACTTATCTGTACCACTTGTCTTGAGCCACTGACCGTCGTTACATGAATATAGATGGATACATATGGATGGATTTTTTTTAAGATGACGAAACGAAAGAATCTGTGAGTGTTGAGATGAGATCAATATATAGGAAGAGAAAGACATGAGGAGTTGAGTATGATGAAGAGGCCGGAGTAATACTAGTTATCCTAGTAACTTACAAAGGGTAAACCAAAGTTACCCTAGTAATACTAGTATACCAGTTATACTAGTTACCCGGGTAACTTTGGAAGAAGAAGAGAAGCCCGATTCCCTTAGCTAAGGTATCAGTCCGTTGCAAGGGAAGAGGAGGCGCGTGTGACAGGCTGGAGACGAGCTGGATAAAGCAAAAGGAGCTTTATGCACAGGGAAGAAGCCCATTGGATGGTTTGAATTAAAGCAAACCTTATCTCTTGTAATAGTGCCACTTTATGAAACCCTCATCCTAGTGTTGCCTCCTCATATATATTGTAAACTCTGATCAGATTAATAATTAAGTAGTATGGGATTATCTCTCTAGACTCTCTCTCTTGTTCATGATGATTCTTAAATACTCTTAAACATGATTACTACCTAATCTCTCTACAAATCTCCCATTAACCTTCTCTAATCTACCTTAATCTCTCAATACCTACTCTATTCTCTAAAATCATATGGTATCAGAGCCAGGTTGGCTTTGGTATTGAGAAACCTCGTTCCATTTCGTTCTTTCTCTAGCTCTTGTGTCCTTGTGTTCTAGCTCTTGTGTTCTTGAGGGTTCCGTGAAGCTGTGTGATAAAGTTGAGTCCTGTGGTGCTGTCCTTTGAGTTCGTGTGTTCTTGAAGTCTGGTACTGTGTGTTCTTCAGGTGAGTTGCAAGTTTGAAGCTTTCTGGTCATTTCTGGTTCAAGCAAGAGAAAATGGAAGGAAACAACTTCAGCAAGCTAGTTACTGTCCCGGTTGCGTTGAAGGGTGGTTCAAACTACCTCTTGTGGTCTAGATTGGTGAAGACTGCCATTGGAAGGCTAGGGCTGTGGAGCCACATCACTGATGATGGTCCGAAGCCAGTGGCCGAAGAAACTGAAGAAGGTGAAGAGGAAAAGACTCTCACCAAAGCTGAAGCCAAGAAGTGGGTACAAGAAGACTTGATGGTGCTCTCCGTGCTGCAAGGATCTCTTGATGTTCCTCTCCTTGAAGCTTACAGCTACTGTGAGACTCCCAAACACTTGTGGGAGACCCTCTCAAAGACGTTTGGAAACGTCTCCAACATCAGCCGTGTGTTTGAGCTGAAGAGAGTCATAAACTCCATGAAGCAAGATGGAGGAGAGCTCACCAAACACATGGGAAAGTTTGGATCATTATGGTCTGAACTTGAAAGTCTAAGACCTAACACCACTGATCAAGCAGCTCTTATGGAAAGAAGAGAACATGATCAAGTGTTTGGGTTGTTGATGACATTGGATCCTTGCTACAAGGATGTCATCAAACACATCTTGAGATCACCTAACCTACCATCCATGGAGGAAGTATGCGCGCAACTTCAGAAGGAGGAGGGATCTCTTGGTCTGTTTGGAGGCAAGGGTGAGCTTACTATGGCTCATCAAGCTGAAGGAATGCAAGCAAACAAGGCTGTATACAGAGGCTCAGGAAGGAAGTCTGAAAAGTATGAGGGAAGCTGTGAGCATTGCAAGAGGACCGGTCACAAGAAAAGTGAGTGTTGGATCTTACATCCTCACCTCAGGCCACGTGGGGTTAACAGGGATAGGGAAGCAAAGGCTCATCTTTCTGCTGAAGCAAATGGGGCTGGTTCATCTGGAGCTAGCTCAGGCGCTAAGGTGGGTGAAAGTGAAGGTAGAGCCTTGGCGTCTCATCAACTGATTGGAAAGGGTATGGATCAAGAGGTGTTCAAGAGAGCTGACCTTGAAGCCTTCTTCAAAGCTCTTAAGGAGTCTGGTAACACCCTCGGAAACACCCTTGGATACTCATATGCTGCTCATACATTGCCTAGTAATACTGATAAATTACTAGACATTTTTAAAAGCTGTTACACTGCTGCTAATAATCCTAGTAATACTGATAAGTTACTAGACATTTTTAAAAGCGCCTACACTACTGCTAGTGAGCCTAGTATAACTAGTAAGATGTTAGGATTACTAGGAAACCTGATAAAACAAAATGAACCATCAAGGACTGAGATTACTAGAAACATGCATAAACCTTTGATCATTGAAGATCAGTGGTGCACCTTTTGACAGATAAAAGATTTGAAGTAAACTCATGCATGAAAAATGCTTTTGAATCCTTATCAAACAGTTTTAGTTTACCAATTCCTCTAATAGGAATTCTATCTCCATTAGGAATCATAACATGTCCATGAGCCGGTTCTATATCTTTAATCAGGTTATTGTCACTAATCATATGATGAGATGCACCAGAATCACTGATCTTCAATGCAATGTTATCTTTAGTCCTGATGATGTTAAGTTTCAGGATATTAAAAGCAGTAAGTTGATTGGGCAAGGAGCAACCAAAGGAGACCTTTATATGCTTGAAGATCTTAGTCCCATCCCTAGTTCTTGTTTCTCTTTTAGTTCTGTTTCTTCCTTAAGTAAAGATGCATTGTGGCATGCTAGACTTTGACATCCACATGTTAGGGCTTTAAGCATTATGTTACCAGGTGTCATGTTTAAAAATAATGATTGTGAGGCATGTATTTTGGGCAAACATTGTAGGACAGTGTTTCAAAGATCATCCACTATTTATGAGAATTGCTTTGATTTGATTCACTCTGATGTTTGGACTGCGCCTTGTTTATCTAGGGATGATTATAAGTATTATGTCACATTCATTGATGAAAAATCCAAATACACCTGGTTAACACTCATCAAAACAAAAGATAGGGTTCTTGATGCATTTAAAAATTTTCAAAGCTATGTTTCTAACCATTATTATGCCAAGATTAAGATTTTCAGGTCAGATAATGGTGGAGAATACATAGGCCACGCATTCAAAGATCACCTAGCTCAACATGAGATTCTACATCAGACTAGCTGCCCTTACACTCCACAACAGAATGGAGTTGCTGAAAGGAAGAACAGACACCTCATGGAAGTGGCCCGTTCAATGATGTTCCACAAGAGTGTCCCTAAGAGATTTTGGAGTGATGCTGTGATGACTGCTTGCTATCTAATCAACAGGATACCAACCAGAATCCTAGAGGATCAGTCTCCATTTGAGGTACTCAACAAGAGTCGACCAGTTCTAGATCACTTGAGGACATTTGGGTGTGTGTGCTATGTACTGGTGCCAGGAGAGATGAGAAACAAACTTGAAGCAAAGAGCACCAAGGCTATGCTTATTGGCTATTCCGCATCTCAGAAGGGATACAAGTGATTTGATCCCACTGCTAGAAGAGTCTTGGTGTCTAGGGATGTGAAGTTCATGGAAGATAAATGGTATTATGAAGAGAAGAATTGGGAGGAGCTTGAAGGGCTTTCTCAACCATCAGATAGAGCTGCTAGTTTGAGAAACATACTAGAAGAACTCGGTATTGGCGTGTCCCAGGATCAGAGCAGGCGTGAAGAGCCTATTCAAGTGGCCGCTGAAGAACCAACCCACTTTGAACATGAGGGGGGAAGTGAATCTGAAGCTAAAGGGTTAAAAGATCAAGGCTCAGAAGAAGCTGGAGGTCTAGAAGATCAAGGCTCAGATTCTCCTGTCCAAAGTTAAGATGAATCAGGAAGAGAAGTCCAGAATGAAGGTCAGGAAGCTGGAGAAGAAATCCAGATACAAGAGGAAGCTGTTGAGGAACAAGTAGAAGTTCCTTTGAGAAGAAGCACACGGGTAAGGAGGGATGCTTCCGAGTGGGCAAACACAAGAAACTGGGTAAACACGAGAGTGTTATACAATGCTCAGGCTGTGGAACATCCTTCCCAAGCTGTGTGTTCCTTTGCTGAGTTTCCGGAAGAGCACTACTCCTTTATGGTAAGCTTAGATGAAAGCTATGTGCCAAGAAGCTATGAAGAAGCAATGCTGATTCAAGAATGGAGGGATTCAGTCAATGATGAGGCTGATGCCATGATTAGAAATGATACATGGTATGAGAGTGAGTTGCCTAAGGGGAAGAGAGCTGTGTCATGCAAGTGGATCTTCACCATCAAGTACTTACCTAATGGGGAGATTGATAGGCATAAGACAAGGCTGGTAGCAAGAGGTTTCACACAAACCTATGGAGAGGATTACATTGATACTTTTGCACCTGTTGCAAAGCTTCATACCATTCGGATTGTACTATCAGTTGCAACCAACCTTGGGTGGGATCTTTGGCAAATGGATGTGAAGAATGCTTTCCTCCAAGGAGAGCTAGAAGATGAAGTCTATATGCTACCACCTCCGGGTCTTGAAGGAATGGTGAAGCCTGGAAATGTTCTTAGACTGAAGAAAGCCATCTATGGATTGAAACAATCACCTAGAGCATGGTACAATAAGCTAAGCACAACACTGAATGGTAGAGGCTTCAGGAAGTCCGAGCTTGATCACACTCTCTTTACTCTCAATACTCCATCAGGTATCATTGTTTTGCTTGTGTATGTGGATGACATCATCATAACAGGCAGTGATAAGGAAGGAATCTGAGCCACCAAGGAGTTTCTGAAATCAGTATTTGATATAAAGGATTTGGGAGAGATGAAGTATTTTCTTGGAATTGAGTTGTGCAGATCCAAGGAAGGGTTGTTTATCTCTCAAAGGAAGTATGCATTGGATCTCTTGAAGGATACTGGTGCATATGGAGGAAGAACAGCCAAGATGCCCATGGAGGATGGGTACAAGGTTCCACGTGAGGGGGAGATTGAAGACATCAAGCTGTTCCATGATCCAAAGCTGTACAGGAAGCTTGTGGGGAAGCTGATATGCTTGACCATCACTAGGCCAGACATTTGTTTTGCTGTGAATCAAGTGAGCCAGCATATGCAAGCTCCAAAAGAGCATCACTGGCGCATGGTGGAGAGGGTTCTCATGTACCTAAATGGAACTCAAGGGCTAGGAATATGAATGGGCTGCAATAAAAGCACTGAAGTGGTGGGTTATTGTGATGCTGATTGGACTGGTGATAAAGCAGACAGAAGGTCTACAACAGGCTACTGCACTTTCATTGGAGGAAACATGGTCACTTGGAAGAGTAAGAAGCGGAAGGTTGTATCATGCTCTAGTGCTGAAGCTGAGTATAGAGCTATGCTAAAGCTTACCAACGAGTTGGTATGGATCAAAGGGATTCTTAGGCACTTGGAGATTGAGCAAGCAACACCAATGACTATGCATTGTGACAATCAGGCGGCTATTCACATTGCTACAAACTCAGTGTTTCACGAGAGGATGAAGCACATTGAAGTAGATTGCCACAAGGTGAGGCAGATGATAGTGTTGGGAGTGATCTTGCCATGTTATACAAGAAGTGAAGATCAGTTGGCAGATGTGTTCACCAAGGCAACAAGACAAAAGACTATGGAGTCCATTCACATCAGATTAGGACTCATAGATCTTGGGAAGAGAAAGAGCTGATCCCCTAAGTCATGAGGTCTTTACTCTTTTTCCCTCATCAAGATTTTGTCCCAATGGGTTTTCCTTAGTGAGGTTTTTAATGAGGAAGATCTCATGGCTATTCAAGCTTAGACTTTCACAAAGCTAAGCTTGAGGGGGAGTGTTGAGATGAGATCAATATATAGGAAGAGAAAGACATGAGGAGTTGAGTATGATGAAGAGGCCGGAGTAATACTAGTTATCCGAGTAACTTACAAAGGGTAAACCAAAGTTACCCTAGTTACCCGGGTAACTTTGGAAGAAAAAGAGAAGCCCGATTCCCTTAGCTAAGGTATCAGTCCGTTGCAAGGGAAGAGGAGGCGCGTGTGACAGGCTGGAGACGAGCTGGATAAAGCAAAAGGAGCTTTATGCACAAGGAAGAAGCCCATTGGATGGTTTGAATTAAAGCAAACCTTATCTCTTGTAATAGTGCCACTTTATGAAACCCTCATCCTAGTGTTGCCTCCTCATATATATTGTAAACTCTGATCAGATTAATAATTAAGTAGTATGTGCTTATCTCTCTTGACTCTCTCTCTTGTTCATGATGATTCTTAAATACTCTTAAACATGATTACTACCTAATCTCTCTACAAATCTCCCATTAACCTTCTCTAATCTACCTTAATCTCTCAATACCTACTCTATTCTCTAAAATCATAGTGAAAAACTAATAGAATTCAGAGAATAGATAGTAGACATGTAGAATCTGGAATGATGTGTAAACAATGAAATGTTTTGATTGGTACCATAACTTTTTCACTTATTTTATATTTTAAAATTTCTAGGTTATTAAACTTTTATTTGAATTTTTGTGATAATTATATATCAATAGTTGGTGTTCTATTTCAACTTTGAGCAAAATTTTAAAATTTTGAGCATCTTTATATATTTAAAAAATTTATGCTAATTTTGAGAAGATGCAATATGTTTGTAATGTATAGTTTTGTTTTTGTATGGTATTGTGTCTGGTGGCATTTTTTCCTTTATGTTTTAAAGACAACTGATACCTCTGTTCTCTATGTTTCTGGTTTGACTCCCTCTCTATTTACTCAAGTATTTCATAAGAGTTTTTTTTTCTTGTTTTTAATGTCGATGCTTTTCAACTCACAGAGAAAAACCATAACAGAAGCAAACTCAGTTCTTGATCCCTATCAAAATAGTATCTAATAACTGTCATACACATTTAATTTCATTTTCACATCTTTGATCCGTCTTTAGCGCCTGCAAAGTAATAAAAAAGTAGTTTAATTTCAGATATTTTTACATTTACCAGAATAATTGAGTAATATGTGCCAAAACGTGGGTAAGATCAAATCAGCAATAATGAGTACGATGTACAAAATCGACGTACGTAGGTTGTGTCTACCTTATTTTGTAGACTCTCTCTCTTTGAGACATTTGGCCTTTGCAGAGGATGCAATAAAGCTTTCTGACATAAGCATGTTTGTGGATTAAGAGCTTGGTTTTGTATTAACTGGACTTTTGCTATCAGTTCAAAGCCTCAGATACATTAAGATTTTTGGATAAATTTCTCATTAGATCTCTCTTTTTTTTTTGATCAACTCATCAGATCTCTCTTAATACACTAGAACTTCAATAAGTGAAGTCACAGGCAACTGCATATGTATTAGATTGTAGTACTTCGTAATTTCGTATGCACCAATGCCAAGAGATGTTTATACAAGAATGTTACTTTCTGGCTCAATTTTACATCACAATGAACCGCACAAGCACAGCATGACCTTTCAAGATCTCAGGCACATTAGGCAGCACAACACCACAGATCTGCCAGTCTGTCTTGTTGTCACATCCATCTTCACCATACTCTCTAATCACATTCACTAAGTACAGAGTATGTGCACTTGTGGTTACACCATTAGATAATCTCATCATAAACTTACCACCTGCAAAAAAATAATGAAGAGTCAAGAAGAAACCCTTAAACTGAAATCTAGATAAGAAGAAATCAAACATACACAGATTCTTCTTTCGATGGAACTAACCAATCCACTTGAGTCTAACATCAATACCTTCTTTAGAAGACGTATCACTATCAATCTCTTCCACATATAGAGCTCTTCACTCCCATTCTCCATGGACAACTGCTTGGCTTCTTCTCAATCTTGATATTCTCCTGTGGATTAATTTCTTTTCAAAACTCTTTGAGAATGAAAAAACCTATACCGAAATTCGAGTCTCTGCTGTAGTTGATCTGCGTTCACTACAATGACGCTTCTTCTGTGTCTTGTCGAAACCTAACGGTTTCTGTGTATTTTTGCGGTTGTGATATGAACGAAGCTATGAAACACAACAACATGAAGAAAATCAATGACTTATGCAGTTGGAAAGTCAGAAAGCTTGGGTGTATAATGCGTTGAGAAACCATATGTTTTCATTGATAATTCAACTTTTTTCAGTTAATGACATGTCACACTAATATGAATCTAAAAAGCTGATGTGTCAGTCGCTGGAGAGAACCTTGCTTCATTATTGTGTTGATGATTTGAACTTAAATCTGGAGCATAATTAATTGCAGACTAAAAACCCATATATTAAATAGTGTAATCAATACCATTTATTCATACATAGCAACAAACCAAGATCCAAATCATGTCTTGTTTTTTCACCTCCTGACCTCCGACACTGAAGAAACATTTTTCTCTGATCTTCACGGGAAAGAAGATGAACAAATCACCAGAGCTGCATCCTATGCCACAACATGATACTCAGCTTCTCCAACCTCATCACAATCACTACCATCACCGCTATCTTCGTTTTATGGCTTCAGCTGATGGGAAGCTTCTAAACTTCTGTATGACACTGACCCTGTATGGTGTATGGATTAGTGAGTATACATGAATTGCAAACTAAAACATGGAAATATAAAGCTTTGGGCGTACATGTTCATCAATCAAAGGGTACGGGTGGATGTTGTTGAAGCCAAGCGGTGAGATTTGTTTTGATGGTGGATGAACTAATATCCAAGCGAGCAGTGAAAGCGGTGAGGATGTTATATATGGTGAGCCAGAGAGAATAGGAAGAGTTGTATTTATTCAAGTGTTAAGTAATCATTTTGATGGATAAATGTAGAGGATGATAATCGTTACAAGGAGCTTCTCAACGGCTAACCTTAGTCTTTTTGGTGATAATTGGGAAGAGGAAGATCAGAAGATGAAAAATAGATCGTCGTGGATGTAGAAAGGAATGTGAATCTATTTTTCTGAGATTTAACGGGAACGAAAAAACACTGTATTCAATTTTTTCGAGTTTCAACTTCTGACCTGACGTGGAAAAAAAGAAACATCTCTATTGGTTGATCTTTTAATCACACTTGAACATTCTCTCCATCAAGGATAAGATGTATTATGCGGGTGGGTCGTTTCCAGCCGTATTTGGCGCTGGGTGTCAATGATATATAATCAACTAAATGAATATAAATTCTTAGTCTTTAACATAATTTATTTGAGTGTTTTACTTAATTAGTATATTTGTGGCCATAGAAACAGGATATACTTTTGAAGTTCAGAGAACATAAATTTTTCTTATTATTTTGTCATCTAAAGATTAATATTAAACATTAAAAGATCATGAGTTCATTACACACCATCATGACATCCTATACAAGGATGGATTGATCATCAAACAAAGCTAACAAAAACCCTTAAGAAAACCTATGTCGGATAGAAATCGGAGCCATAAGCCAAACATTCCGAAAACATTGAAACCATAAACTAGACCTTTAACTTAAAAGAGAAAAACTTTACAAAATATCACATTTCAATAATGGAGCATAAAACATCTACCAGTGAAGCAAAGCGTCAAAAAAGAACCATCATAAGTATTCATTAAAGTCGGAAGCTAGCATCAAGATTTGTAAAACGACTTCAAAAGAGGGCAAACTAAACCAACCCCTAATCAACACATACCGTGACTGCATCAATAATAATAACATCAAAACCGGTGGCGATGAACAGAACCACTTACCCACACCGGAACCAATACAAAAGGATGAAACCTTGTCGTGTAAAACCACTTCTACCACTAAGAAGGAGACCATCGATGAAAAGATGGAGCGACAGAAAACCGGAGAGAGACAACCGAAGTGTCAAAAACAAGACTCCTAAGCTGATAGAGGCCCTGTTCGTTTGCTCACCCAGGTGATCCATCTGGGTGAAGATGCAAATTGATGTTCGTTTTGTGCATTATAATGATACATCCAGATGGATTACCCAGCTGAATTTTTAAAAACTCATCTCAAATTCTCACTCAAATGAAGGTGAGTCTTGATGGTGCATCTGGATGCAGATGCATCTAATTCAGTCCAAAATGATAAATGACAAAAATGACCTTTTAAAATCAAAATATTATTTTCAAACCGTAAATCTATTTTTTGCATATACATTTTTCCGCTATAACTAAAAAATGCATTTTCTCACAAAAACTGAACACTTTCCTGCCAAAACCACACGATGCGTTTTTCCGCAAAAAAACATAAAACACACATTTTCATAAAAACACATTTTTTTGGCTAAACTGGTAAAACCACACTTTTCAACCAAAACCGAAAAATGCATTTTCTTGTCAAAACAAAAAAACGCATTTTCCCGCCAAAACCCAAAAAGTGCATATTCCCACCAAAACTCCAAAAAGCATTTTCCGGCCAAAACCGCAAAAAGCATTTTCTCGCCAAAACCGGAAAACATAATTTTCCCGCCAAAACAGAAAAACGCATTTTCTCGCCAAAACCGGAAAACACAATTTTCCCGCCAAAACTATAATACAGAATTTCCCGCCAAAACCGGAAAAACGCATTTTTCTGCCAAAACTGAAAAACACAAACCGGAAAATGAAATTTTCCCGCCAAAATCTGAAAAACGAATTTTCCCGCTAAAACCGGAAAAACGCATTTTCCCGCCAAACCCGGAAAAACGTATTTTCCCGTTAAAACCGGAAAATGCACTGATAGACCATATATTTTACCCATTTTTAATCATGGTCTATAAGTGCTTTAAAGTGTTTTAAGATACAATTATTATGTTTTGGAGTCTATTTAGAGTATTTACAGGTTCAGAGACGTTTAGGAGAAATATAGTGATTTTGGAGTCTTTTGGAGCGTTTGGAGGTGCAGAGTTGCACAGACGCGTCAGATGTTTAGCTATGGCTGGAAACCTTCCGACCGTTAGATTGAGCCTATATTTTGACACAAGATAGAGCTTTGAGTTAGCTTTCCAGTGCCACCGGTCTCAGGTCAATAAGCATCCTGTAGATGAAGTTATGCCCGTTTTACTGAAGAGTGGTCAGTCTGCCTCGCGAGAGGAAGCTGCCGAGAAGAGAAAGCCACGTCGATCGATGCAGCACTCTGCACGTCGATCGATGGAGATCCCAGATCGTGGGCCTTGTATATTTTATGACTGCGTGAAGCCCAGAAGTAACTACAAATTACCAGAATGCCCTTGGACGACCAGAAACCCTATTTATGTTATTTCTAAGCCATTGTTGACGGCTACGCTTTTTACACGCTTTCTGTTTCATTGTTTCTCTGAGAGAAGAGAAGGGAGGAACTCCTATCAGAGTCCTCCTGGAACTCCATTGGTTTTCTTATCTATTCATTTCAGCTTTTCTATCTATTCATCTATGATTTCTATTTTCATATCTGAGTAGATCCACCTATTAGATCCAGGGTTCATATAGGTTTGTGGGATTAGCCCCAAACTATAGATCTGCCTTGTTGTGATATTCATGATAGATCTATACTTATTGCTTGTTCTAGAGTAATTAACTAGAATATTGATCATAGGATTGCATACACAAGCATCCTTGTTATTCCATCCTGACATCTATCTAACATATTAGGATTGTTAGAGAGGGCTAACCGCCAATTTAGCATCCTAATAGGGCAAATCATCTCGCGCCTAGGCCTGGCTAGAACCCGTCGATCGATGTCCTCAACTGACTACCGGTCGACGTAGGTAAAGGTGTATCGGTCGATGTCCCAATAGGACCATCGGTCGACACTCTTTCGTGATCAAGATACTAACCATTGAGACACGAGATCTAGCGAGTTAACCAGTAAAACATGCGACAGCTGATCACTGAGTTAAGCGGTTAAGCTCTAACATATCATGCATGCTACAAATAGGTACCTATAGGAATTATAATCTCCAACACCTGAATAGAAGCCCTAGATCTAGCAACCATCCTTCCATCGAACAACCCTTGCCAAGCTGAACAATTGACTTGTTCAACTTGTTTACTGCTTTGTTTATTTAATTGCTATTTTACTGCTTTATAATCTATTAGCCTAGTTTATTATAAATTGTTTGGATCTAATCGGTTTCCTAGCTCCTTGTGGATTCGATCCCTAAGTACTATAACTCGACCTCTTTTGATGAGAGTAACACTCTTTAGGGTAATTTGAGTGGTATCATGCACTTTCCCGCCAAAACCAAAAAAAACGCATTTTTCCGCAAAACCCGGAAAAACGCACTTTCCCGCCATGACCGGAAAAAATATATTTTCTCGCCAAAATCGGAAAAATGTATTTTCCTGCCAAAACCGTAAAAATGTTTTTTTCCGCCAAAATCGCGAAAAAACTTTTCCCGCCAAAATCGTGAAAAAAATTTTCCCGCCAAAATCAAGAAAAAAAACTTTTCCCGTCAAAATCACTGTTTGATCGGAAAACGGTGATAAGAAGATGTGGATTTAACAAAGACGTTTTATTATGGTCGGAAGAGACGTTCAGTCGGTTACAAGAGAAGTAAAGAGAATGCGACAGAAGGGAAGCCGGCAACTCGATGGGTTACCGGAAAAGTACAGATACCGGCAAGATGAAGTAAAGGTGAAAACCCTAATCTAGCCGCCAAGTGTTAGTCAGATGATTTCGGATCCCTTTCTCGTTCCTCTTCCTTCTCCTTATATAGTTCTCCGATGTGTCGTTCTTGACCTAGTTTAAGTCGTCTTCGTGGGCCTTCCTTATTGGGCCGAAAGGCCCGCATTAATCCGAGCGATCGCCGAGCCGGATGCCTCTTAGTCGACGATGATCGACTCGAGGTACTCTAGAAGTGAGCCGAGAGACTGACCTTCTGAGCCGACTATCCGAGCCATCGCTTTCATTGGTTCGGGCCAGGCCTTCTATTCCTTGGGCCTTGAGGGATGGTTAGATCCATCTCCTACAGTAAGTCCCCCCAGTCCATCAGTGAGCGAAGAGTCGCTTAGCTCATGATGGATTCTAGAATATGGAGGTTCAAAGGAGTAGGAATCCTGTCGGGAGGTTAAAGCGAGGGATCGATGAGTCGCATAAAAGGCCGTGGTAACGTCTTCTCTCGGAGTCGTTGAGTCGCGGGCTCCGGATTTTGACCAGCTCGTCTTGGCTAATTGTCGATTAATTAAGACGAAGAGCCGGAAGGTCGCGGGAGCCATCGGGATCTTAGGGAGAATTTCGAGGCCCATTTAGGCCCGTTTAGGCTTAATAATGACACCTCGAATTTTTCCCCCTTTTTCCTTCATAAATGCATCGAGAAGTTGAAACGCCGCGAGAGTCGGCTGGGTTTTTAGGGAGAATTTCGAGGCCCATTTAGGCCCGGATAGGCCTAATGATGACGCCTCGAGTTCCCCCCTCTCTTTTCCTTATAAATACGCAGATCCCCCCCTCATTTCTTCAAGTTTCCTCCGCGATCAAAGGTACTTTCTCTCTCCTTCCTTTATCTTTCTAAGTGTTGTAACCTTCATTCGACGCGATCTTCACTATGTCGTCGGTTCCGAGATTATCGAGGCAACAGAAAGGGA
Organism: Brassica napus; assembly: GCF_020379485.1. Taxonomy (NCBI): domain Eukaryota; kingdom Viridiplantae; phylum Streptophyta; class Magnoliopsida; order Brassicales; family Brassicaceae; genus Brassica; species Brassica napus. The sequence continues at coordinate 6,967,053 of NC_063443.1, forward strand.
AATCGGTCGAAGCGACGTCGACGCCGGCAAGGAATCCCGACGGAGGTCGTCTCGGGGATCTTGAATCTACCCACCATGCGGCGATGATGGACACCGCCAATTTGTCTCGTTCCCAAAGGCTCCTGGTCGCAGATGCCACGAGGCTTGCGAGGGAAGGGAATGAGAACGTTGCTGTTAGAGACGCGACGGAGTGCGCGAGAGACGGGCAGAGCGGGGCGATGCCTGTCGACTCGGTTACTTTGAGAGCTCGCCCTATGGAGGGCGATCCTCCTGAGAATGACGATCCCGAAGCTGAGTTAGTCCCGACGACATTCTATCCTGACGGGATTTTCGAGGAGCTTCCGAGGCTTCTACCCGACCTGCTTCGCCCTGCCTTCGTGGCTGGTCAAGACTGGGAGGGTGTAGAAGAGACTAAATCGACCCCGAGGAGCGTGAAGAAGGTTCTTCGATCCAAGGGCGCTACGGGCGTAACTTTCCTTATCCCCACGAAAGAGCAGAGACCTTGGTCTCCTCCGATCGGATATCAGACGGTATACGAATCTTACTTCCAGGAGGACACTCGCTGTTGGTTCCCGATCCCGCGACTAATCACTGCGTACGCTAGGCGGCGAGACATCGCGCTTAGCCAACTATTGAATGGCTCGTTGCGACTGGCCGTCACCTTATCGGTTTTAGCGGAGCAGATCGATATGCCGATGAGCGTCAGATCTTTCGAGGAGATGACCTCGATAACCGACATGAAGGACGGGACCTACTCGGTGAAGATGCGACCAAACTGTAACGTATGCGCCGGTCATCCGAACAAGACGCAGAATTGGCAGCGCTCTTACTTCTTCCTTAAATCCGACGACTCGGCTTTCGAGGAGCCTCCTCAGGAGGACTATCGGGTTCTTTGGAACCGATCCTGTGGTAGAGTATCTTGTCGCGAACTACGTCTGACTTTGTTGTTCCTAATGAGATTCTCCTTTTCTTTTGTTCGCAGTTGGCCATCCTACGTCTCCCGTCTATCCCGAAGATTTCCTGAAGAGCGTTCAAGCCGTCGCTTTGCTTAGAATCTACCGTTGGTCTGAGATCACCGTCGAGAAGACCTACGAGCTTAAAGACCGGATTGCTCGAAGTGCGTTCTCTCGCCGTTTCTTGTATATATTTTTTTTTTGGCCGTATGGCTCGCTTGTCGCGTGCTAACCTCTCTGCCTTGTGTTTTCAGGAGGGTGGAGATCAGATCTTCCGACAGCTCTTCCTATTCGCGCGAAGAGACTAGAAATTTTTCCGAGAGAAATCCAGAAACAAGTCAACGAGGCAAAGAGAATGGGAACTCTTCCAGACTTGAGCGCGATGCTAGCCGTTCAACTGGGACTGACTAGCGGGGGCGGGCCCTCGACGGCTGTCCCTCGCGCTGGCGAGGTTCCTCCTTCCGGTGCTGCGAATACGAAGAAAAGTAGGAAGAGGAAGAGGGGTAACTCGGGAGTCGAGGAGAGTGCCGAGGAAGCGAGCGGCGTCCCCCTTTCCGGTGATCTTCAGAAGAAGAAGAAGAAGAGGAAGAAGACCAAGAGGTCTGTTGAGGCTCAGTCGGAGGGTCCCGAGGAGCCAACTGGTACTGAAGAGGAAGAGGAAGAAACTCATCCTGAAGAGGAGGTTTCTGCGGCTGAAGCCTCGAGAGAGCGAGATGATACGGGGGAAGCAGATGGATCTGAGGCTTCCCTTAACGCCGCCATCCCGGACGGTTCCGACGAGGATAGTGGTGAGTCGCCGCTTTTGATGAGAAGGCACAACGACGAGATCGACGATGAAGTACGATCTCCTGTTCTGACGCTTCCTAGCGAGGAAACTCCGGCTATTACTGGGGCGGGGGCCGTTCAGACCGGCACGTCTCCTCGCGGCTCTGCTGTCTTAAGGAGGGCTCCCGGGATTAACTTTCCGGATAAGGTCTCTTTCCACTACGAGGGGCCGGCCCCTCTGGCGTACGTTCTCGAGAAGTGCGGGGAGCTTCTTCGCCAACTCAGGGGGAGGGCGAAACCTCTTCCTGCCGTGAGGGACCTCGTCTTTGGGAATGAATACGAGGAGGCTGCGAGGGCAAAGCTGCTGGTAAACGCTTCGATCTCTCCCCCTTCTTGTTTCATTACTTGATTTTTTTTACGATTTTCATCTTCTTGTTCGTTTAGGGAGACGGCGCGATGAACGTCGTAATCGATAAGTACGACATTGCCCTGAAAGGAGTCTCGACTGAACTTGAGCTGGCCAAGAAGGAGCACGCGGAGAAAGAGGAAGCTTTTGCTCGTCAGCTGAGTACATCGAAGGCTAACGTCGAGAGGCTCAACGGGATGGTTACTCGTGCGATGGCTCGAAGGGACGAACTCAAGGCCGACTTGGTGGCATCTCGCGGGGTTATCCATGAACTCGAGCAGAAGAACGCCGAGCTCGAGAGCGAGAAAGCTTCGCTCGCTGCATCTCATGAAAGAGAGATGAAGCGCCTTAGGGATTCCAGGATCTTGGAAGTGACTAAGGAAAGAGGAAGGGTTGAGGCTGAGATGTCTGCAAAGGCTAACCGTCGCTTCGCCAGGATTCGCTCTCGAGAGGAACGTCGAAGTCTTTACGACAAGACTCGGCTGCTTCATAGCCAAGCTTTTGGGACCAGAAAATGCCTTGAAGCCTTGAAGAGGGCTGGGAGCGACATCTTGCAAGCCACGATCGATCTTTTCGCGGAGCAAGAGAAGAAATACGAGCAGGAGGCCGAGGAGCTCAAGGTTGGCGAGATACCCGAGGGGGATCTCACGCTTTCTCCCCTTATACTGGATTCCCAGTTTGTAGATGCTCGTATTTTGGCGAGTCTTGATCCTTACGGGTCCAATGCCGGTCTGATCGACCCAGAGACCGCAGCAAATCTTGTTACTCCGCCCTCTGATCCAATCGATGGACGCCGCGACGAGCCGACGCCTTTTGTAGAGGGTTCTTCGGCTGCGTTTGAGGGGGAGACGCCTAATCGGGGAACCAACGCTGCTGAAGACGGTGGTCCTGTCCTCGTGCTCTCGGACACTTCGGCTGAAGGATCTCGTCGAGGTAATGAGGAGGTTGCTCGCGAGTCGAGTGTCAGGGCTTCGGAGCTTTCTGCCCTCAACGATCGTGAGAGCGACCGAGAGGATTAGCGTCTCTTGTATGTTGTTTTCTTTCGAGTCTTATACGACTCATTGTTGTAGTTTTTTTTTGAACCTTTGCCTTCGAGGCTTTTATTTTGTTGTTTTCTCGCTATCTCGAACTCTTTTGGTGATTTGGACTGATTTACTTTAGATTTGTCTATCAAAATCGCGATTCCTCAAGATTTGAAGTGACTCTGTTCGTTCGGTGTAAATGTTGTTCGAGATGTCGAATCATTATAATTTTAAACTTGTTATGACTTTGTCTCGATTGACCTCTTTGAGTCGCGACCGTTTGCCACTTTTAAGTTTAAGTCGTTAATTAAGAGTTTTCGACTTTGACGGTTCCGAGTCGATCCTAATGTAATATTCAAGCGTTTGGTTGGCCAGACCTTACTTAGTTAATTATAGGATGAATCGGAGTCATTGTCTCGGCCGTGTTGGTTTAGGTCGCAACGCGGTCGATTCCCGTGAATACGTGTCTGATCAGGACGTATTCAATCGTGGGATGCGAGTGCCGATACGTTTGTTCGAGGAGCCGGGGCGTGCTCGAGTAGGCATCGCTTAAGTGATCGTCTGCTTCGGAGATCGATTCCTCGGGGAGGGTTTATATTTTTTTTTTATTTCGGCTGGACCCTTTTTCTTTGGGCTGCCTACGTATCCCTTTGCGGGAATCAAGCCATTCGTAGTTCTGAGATTGCGAGTGAAAGCGGCCTTTGTGGCGCATTCACTCGATTTTTTTTTTTTTTTTTTTTTTTTTTTTTTTTTTTTGAGTAAAAGTGGCCTTTGTGGCGCTTTTACTCGATCAGTAGATTGCGAGTGAAAGTGGCCTTTGTGGCGCATTCACTCGGGTTGGTGTTTCCAGGCTAAGGATGGAAAAGGCGGAGATGTTTGGAGTTCCAGGCTCTCGGTACTGCTTCACCTGTCGAAGTCTCGAGGCGGTATACTCCTGGCTTGATGACTTCGACTATCTTGTATGGTCCCTCCCAGTTGGCTCCGAGCTTGCCGGCCTTCCACTCCTTAGTGTTTTCGAAGACCTTTCTTAAGACGAGGTTGCCCATTTCGAGAGGACGCGACTTGACCTTTTTGTTGTAATAGCGCTCGATTTGATGCTGGTAATTCTGGATGCGGAGTAACGCTTGGTCGCGCTTTTCCTTGATATCGTCGAGTGCATCTAGGAGCATGTCGCGGTTGAGTTCAGTGTTTTGTGGCATTCGCGACCTGCATAGACTCGTCACGTTCACTTCTGCAGGAGCCATCGCCTCGATGCCGTAGGCCATTGAGAAGGGTGTAGTTCTCGTCGCTCCGCGAGGAGTGGTTCTATGGGACCACAGGACACCATCTAGTTCGTCTGCCCAGCATCCTTTCTTTAAGTCGAGTCGTTTCTTCAGACCGTCTATGATGGTCTTGTTCGTCGATTCGGCTTGACCATTACTTTGCGGGTTTCTTGGTGTCGACATGTTGAGTCGTATGCGCCATCTGTCGCAGAAGCCCTTGAAGTGATGCGAGATGAATTGCGAACCGTTGTCCGTGATTATCTCGTATGGGATCCCGTGTCGGCAGATTATGTTCTTCCAGACGAAGTGTTGTACCTCCTTGTCGGTTATGCTGGCGTAGGCTTCCGCTTCAACCCATTTGGTGAAGTAATCAGTGAGGACCAGGATGAACTTCTTTTGTCGGGATGCCGGCATCGGACCAATGATGTCCATTCCCCATCTCATAAATGGATATGGAGCAGTCAAGGTGTGGAGAAACTCCGTTGGGCTGTGTATGGTTTTGGCGTGACGCTGGCACTTATCGCATTTGCGCGCGTATGTCTCGCAGTCGGCGTTCATGGTTGGCCAGTAGAATCCGAGGTTTTTAACTTTTAGTGCGAGAGCTCGCCCGCCCGAGTGGTTGCCTGCCGCTCCTTCGTGTGTCTCGGCCATGACGAGTCTCGTCTCGTCGCCGGCGATACACTTGAGTAGTACCTTTGATGCAGTCCATCGGTGTAGTTCCCCATCCAGGACGACGTAGTGCGTGTTGCGCCGTTTCAGTCGCCGGGCATCCCATTTTTCGACGGGCAGTAAACCTTCCGCGAGGTAATCAATGAGTTCTTTACGCCAATCTGTTGAGTGATCATCTGGCGAGGGGGATTCCACTTCGTCAATGTCCATCGCGTCGTTGATCGCTGCTATAATCGCGTCCTGTTCTGCCTTCGTATCGATGCTTGGTTTCTCGATTTTATGGATCGGGATTGTCCTTTTGACCTGGTCGTGTAGCTTGCTTCCCAGAGCGGCGAGGGCGTCGGCACAAACATTTTCTCCGCGAGGAACCTTCGTGAGTTCGAAGAACTCGAAGTCTCGCGTGAGGTCTTGGACGAGTTTGAGGTAGGCGTCCATCCTGTCGTTGCGGACGTCGTAATCACCGAGGTACTGGCTTACGACGAGTTGAGAGTCGCAATAAGCGCTGATTCGTTTGGCTTTCACCGCCTTGGCGAGACGGAGCCCCGCGATGAGGGATTCGTACTCAGCTTCGTTGTTTGATGCCGCGAAACCAAAACTGAATGATTGCCGGATTAGCTCTCCTGTTGGTGATTGCAATTGCACTCCTGCTCCTGATCCTTTACTCGTGGATGAACCGTCGACGTGGAGGATCCAGTTTACGCTTGGTAGGATGAGGTCTTGTTCCAGCTCTGGCGTCAACTCGATCAAGAAGTCGGCAAGGACTTGTGACTTTGCTGCTGTGCGATTTTTGTAAACGATATCATGTTCGCTTAGCTCCATCGCCCATTTGGTCAACCGTCCCGATTGGTTAGTATTTTGCATAACCGTTCTGAGTGGTTGGTTGGACAGTACTTCGATCGTGTGCGATTGGAAGTAGGGTCGCAGTTTCCTTGCCGAGGTGACGACGGCCAGGGCCATTTTTTCTAGTGTTGGATATCTCGTCTCGGGCTCCGTCATTCTTTTGCTTGTGTAAAAGATTGGTTTCTGTTCTGCCCTGTCTTCTCGAATCAATACGCTGCTGACGGCGGAGGATGTAACGGCGATGTAGAGAGATAGTGTGTCGCCGGCTTCTGGCTTCGATAGAACGGGTGGGGTCGTGAGATAATGCTTGAGTTGATTGAACGCCTCTTCGCATTTTTCATCCCAGAGGAACCTCTTGTTTCCCCTTAGTAGCTCGTAAAAGGGGAGACACTTGTCGGTCGATCGCGAGATGAACCTGTTGAGAGCTGCAATGCGTCCTGTTAGTCGCTGCACTTCGCGGCTGTTTTTCGGGCTTGGAAGGTCGAGAATCGCTGAGATCTGCTTGGGGTTGGCTTCTATTCCTCGCTGAGTAACGATGTAGCCGAGGAATTCTCCGGAAGTGACACCGAAGGTACATTTGGCCGGGTTGAGCTTCATCCCGTAGTCGTTCAAGATCTTGAAGCAGTCGCGCAAGTTATTGAGGTGGTCGTCGGCCTTGAGCTATTTGACTAGCATATCGTCGATATACACTTCCATGGTATTGCCAAGCTGATCAGCGAACATTCGATTGACGAGTCGCTGATAGGTCGCACCGGCGTTTTTTAGCCCGAAGGGCATCACCTTGTAGCAATAAGTCCCTCTGTCGGTGATGAATGCCGTCTTCTCGCGATCGTCGGGGTGCATCAGGATCTGGTTGTAGCCTGAGAAAGCGTCCATGAAGGTTAGGAGTTCGTTGCCAGCGGTTGACTCGACGAGACGATCGATGTGAGGGAGTGGGTAACTATCCTTTGGGCATGCCTTGTTGAGGTCCGTGAAATCGACGCATATGCGCCATTTGCCGTTCTTCTTCTTGACGACGACCGGGTTGGCTAACCACTCGGGGTATCGGACTTCAGTAATAAAACCCGCGTCGAGGAGCCTGTCGACTTCGTCGTTCACTGCTTTAGATCTTTCTGGACCGAGTTTCCGTCGCTTCTGTCGGATGGGTTTGAATGTCGGGTCGACGTGCAGTTCATGGGAAGTAACTGCGGGGTCGATCCCCTTCATGTCGGAGGTCTTCCAGGCGAACGTTGAAGCGTTGTCTTTGATGAAAGAGATGATCCTTGAACATAAGTCGTCGGACAGGTAGACGCCCACTCGGATGATTTTCGTTGGGTCGGATTCATCAATTGCGACTTCGCGAACTTCCTCTTTCTGGGGGTATATCTTGTGGAGTGGTTTGCTGACGGAGTTGACGAGGGAAGCCTGTTGCTGCATCTTTACAGTTGCAATCAGCAGTTCTCTCGCGGCTTGTTGATCTCCTCGTATCGTCTGTGTTTTTCCGTCTTTGCCGGGAAACTTGACGCATTGATGGTACGTCGAGGGAACGGCTTTCATGGAATGCAACCATGGTGTTCCGAGGATGGCATTGTATGGTGCTTTGGCTCGGATGACGGAGAACTTGACGGTACGGGTTATACCACCTGCGTATACTGGGAGACGAATTGTTCCGATCATTTGCTCCGAGGCTCCGTTGAAGCCAGTGAGCGTGCGAGAGGAAGGCTTCATATCTCTTAAATCGACTCCCATTTTGTCGAGTGTGTCGCGGAAGATGAGATCAACTGAGCTGCCGGTATCGATAAGGACTTTCGCGACTAGGCACTCCCCGATGTCGAGGTCGACGAGGAGAGGATCGTTGTGCGGCATGTGGATACCCTTGGTGTCGAGTGCCGAAAAAGTGATCTGGTGATCATTTTCGACTGGAAGTGGCCACTTCTTGGAGGTGGTGGCTTGTCGCTTGTAGTCTTTGACGGCTCGAACTGAGTCGCCGCAAGGAGGCGATCCTCCCATTATGACGCTAATGTTTGGCGTGCGGGTAGCTCGCATTGATTCGAGTTGCTTCCTTAAATCGTCGGTCGTGTTCTCGAACTGAGGAGCTTCCGCGGGCTTTTTCTTTTTTGACTCGAGACGTCGTCGCAGATCGGACTCTTTCGAACGGTTGAGTTGGATTCGCAGGTCGTCGGCCTTTGAATTGAGCAGATCGCGAAGGTCGCCGTCTTGACCTATTCTCCTGGCGCTGAATTTGGAGGTGGTTGTGCGGAGGTCGGCGCTTGCTACGTGTTCGTTTGTAGCGCTCTTTCGCTTCAATAGGGTGCGCAGGTCTTTATCTGTTGTCGGGGTAGTGAGAGACTGCTCGACTTTGCTGTTCAGTTTTTCGCGTAAATCTGGCTGTATTGTCGAGGAGTCGTCGTCAGAGGAGTCGCAAGGACGAGAGAGTATGACTTCCACTCTCCGCCGGCGACGCGGATGTTCGTCTTCTGACGAGTCGTTGGCGGGGCCAATATTGTTTACAGGAGTGCGCTCAGGGCTCGCTCTTTCCTCGCTCGGTGCCGTGTTTTGTTGAGACTTCTGTGCCTTCTTCTCCTTGTTCTTACTCCAACTCTTGGTGTTTTTCGGTGTTGTTGGAGAAGTGGGCATTTGAATCGTTCCGTTAGTGATCCCATCGAAGAATTGCCCGATGAGGACTTTGCATTCTTTTGTATCGTGGGAATCCCTTTTGTGGTAGAGGCACCATTTCTTTGGCTCCTCGGAGTTTGAACTCATTGGTTTGGAGGACTTTGAGGGCTTCGAGGCGGAGTCTCGATCCCAGTGGTTCCAGGCTTTCTCTCGCGTGACGGCTGCTGTTTTTGGCGATTCCTCGTCGTCGACCGAGCTAACGTAGCCTCGCTTCTGAGTTGTATTCCCACCGGAGGAGTGTTGGCGGGGCTCAGGGCGGGTGTCGTTTGTTCGGGCTGGTCGTTGTTTCGCTGCCGCTTCTTTTGCGAACTTTGCTCTTGTGTCTTCTTCCATGCGGATGAAATTGTTCGAGCGAGCGATGGCGTCGGACACAGATTTCGTCGGGTATCGGTAAAGATCCTGACGGAACGTGGAGTCAACGTGCAACGTGTTCATCAGAGACTCGACAGCGATGGGGTCAGGAATATCAACTTTCGAGACGATAGCCTTAAACTTCTCCATGAAGTCGCGGAGGCTTTGGCCGCTGGTATGGGTGAGGTTCCACAAATCTGACACGGTCGTTTCTTGGTTGGTGAACATGATATAATTTTTCAGGAAGGCCGTCGAGAGGTCGTGGAAACAATCGACGGAGTTTTCTCTGAGGCCTGTGAACCAAGTAAGGGCCGGTCCTTCTAGGGTTTCGACGAAGAGTTGGCAAAAGCCAGCGTCTTTGTCTTCGTCGGTCAGATTTGCGCGTCGCATCGCTATGTTGAAGGACGTGACATGAGTAGAAGGGTCAGAGAGACCTTTGAAGGTTGGGAGGCGAAGTTTCTCCATCTTCTGGAGTCGTACGGCGGTGACCTTTTGCGTGAAGGGCGTACGGAGGGATTCCGCGAGTACGTGCTCGATTTGGGGCGCCGAGGTCGTCACCTGATGGATCTTTGAGTTGATGTCAAGGACCGACTGTTTCAACGCGGCTAGTTCGCTTGCGGTGTCTGCGTTGAAGTTGTTACCGGCGCTCTGGTTATCGTTACCGGCGCTCTGGTTGTTATTGTCCCGTGCAGGTGCTACGTTGGTGGTCCGTTCAGTGGCGAATAGATGTCGACGGTACTGCGCCGTTGAAGCTTCGGCGTTTGCAGCGATAGGGGCGAGTATTTTTGCTATCGCTGTGATTTGGTCTACCGCCGCCTTCTGCGCCGCTTCTTGCAGAGCGAGGCGTGCCAAGATGGTTTCCATAGACGCAGGAGGGGGGAGCGGAGTCACCGGTGTAGGCGTAGGTGTTACCTCGGGAGCCGGCATCACCTCGAGAGCTTCGCGCTCCTCGCCTGATGATGAACTGTCGTTGCTGACGACCATAGTACTAACGTTACTTTGCTAAAAGGAGTCCCACGGTGGGCGCCAACTGTTTGATCGGAAAACGGTGATAAGAAGATGTGGGTTTAACAAAGACGTTTTATTATGGTCGGAAGAGACGTTCAGTCGGTTACAAGAGAAGTAAAGAGAATGCGACAGAAGGGAAGCCGGCAACTCGATGGGTTACCGGAAAAGTACAGATACCGGCAAGATGAAGTAAAGGTGAAAACCCTAATCTAGCCGCCAAGTGTTAGTCAGATGATTTCGGATCCCTTTCTCGTTCCTCTTCCTTCTCCTTATATAGTTCTCCGATGTGTCGTTCTTGACCTAGTTTAAGTCGTCTTCGTGGGCCTTCCTTATTGGGCCGAAAGGCCCGCATTAATCCGAGCGATCGCCGAGCCGGATGCCTCTTAGTCGACGATGATCGACTCGAGGTACTCTAGAAGTGAGCCGAGAGACTGACCTTCTGAGCCGACTATCCGAGCCATCGCTTTCATTGGTTCGGGCCAGGCCTTCTATTCCTTGGGCCTTGAGGGATGGTTAGATCCATCTCCTACAATCACTTTTCCCGCCAAAACTTCAAAACACATTTTTTTCCGTCCTAACCGCAAAAAACGTATTTTTTTGCCGAACCCATATAACGTATTTTTCCGCGAAAACCATAAAAATGCACTTTTTCGGAAAAAACACATATTTCCTCCAAAACCGCAAAAATATTTTTGGCCAAAACCGTAAAAATGCTATTTTTCCTCCGAAACGTAAAAAATTATATTTTAGTCATTTTATTAACAAGTCCACCGGGATGCTGATGGAAGTTAAAAAATGAAAAGCAAACAAACATAGTTGCATTCAGATGATTCATCTGGATGCATGGACGAAATGAAGAAACGAACAACACCCAGATGAAGCATCTGGATAAGACATCTAGATGGACCATCGGGATGCATCTTCCAGATGTACAAACGAACAGGGCCAAAGTGGAAAATGAAAACTGAAGATATAAGCACCACAGATACACAACTAAAACCATTGGGTGAATACTTGAGCAAATATATGTTGCTTCCGTAGAAAATCCGAAAGAAAACCATCGACGACATAATAAAATACAAAAATGACAGCCACAAAGTCCCATAGATTCTCAAAACCGAATGAATCAAGAGACATGATCCACACTAAAGAGAACGAGAAGACAGTAATACCCGCGTAAGAGCCAATGGAAAAGACAAACACAAATGTTCTTGGACAAGCTAGAAACAGGGAAGATATGAACCCAAAGGACCAAATCACAGACCACCACTGACTCTCATGAAACTTGCCACACCAAATCCAACGGAAGAATTAACAATCGACATCAGAGCCGGCTTGAACTTGCACCGCACACCAGAAAAAAGATTGAGATTTGGTGAAGCCAATCAATCAAAACACCAGAGCAATGACAGACTTAGACAGCAGCACATAATATTCCCATAACATCAAAGGATCTCCTCAACACCGTTAAAGCCTATACATACCTAGTTTACGGACCCTCTCACAGCTCCGACAAGACTCACCGGAAGCCAGAGAAGGTGAACCGGTTTTTTTTTTCTTGGTGACCACTAGGGTTGAGAGAAGAAAAATAGAATGAAGGAGAAGAGACTAGAACCATAATAAATTTTCTTATCAGTTCATATAATTAACTGGAAAATTACATAAAAACCCTGAAAGTGACACTGATTTACACTTTAAACGCTTGAAGTTTTTCGACTAGCACCTTTAAACTTCAAATGGACATTTGTATCATAAAAAAAGCTTCAGCCTGATTAACTTGTTCATCAGGTAAGAAACTGATATATACTACAGGTAAAACCAATGATGTGTCAATTTTTTTTCAAAAAGAAATTATTTAATTAATGTAGGAAATAAAAATTCACGTTTAAAAAAAATCAGATAAATAAATAAAAAATCAAAATATAAATTAAATTAAGATAACTAATAAAAATTCAATACAAAATAAGATTGCATTAAAATAAATTCATTAAACAAAAAATTCAGAAAATTAAACAAAAATTAAAGATAAAATCACAAAATTCATAAAAATTAGAAAATTAAAAAAAATCAAAATATATTTTTTATTACCAGATTAATTTTTTTTTTTGAAAAAGGGCATATTAATAGATTATTTGTAAGAAAAATAACTATCATCGTTGACAATAACATTTTAAACATATCATTGATGATGATAATCGTTTCTCACATAACCATTAACAATGACGGTGTCTAACATATCTTCAACCATAGTTGCCAACATCATCTTTGAAAATGACGGTAGATATGTCAGTAAGGATATTTTTGAAAACCATCATTTAAAACTTAGATATGTAAATAACGATGTTTTGACCACCATCAAAGTGACATTTAATCGTTTAAAAATTAGTGTAACACATGCATTATGCATATCATCATTGACAATGATGGTTGTTAAAAATGTCATTATTGACATACCTACCATTTTCAACGATGATGTCGGAAACTATCGTTGGAAAATACGTCAAAAACCATTGTTAATGGTTATGTAAAAAACCATCATCGTTAACAATGATATATTTGATACGTCAACGATGATATGTCTGTTTTTTTTTTAAAAATAATCTTGTAATTTGTTTCAAAATATTTTTAATTTTTAAAATTTTGTTTTGACTTTTTGAATAATCTAATTTTTTTTTTGTGTTCTGAATTTTTTTTAAATTTTTTTAATTTTATGATTTTTTAATTTAGTTTTCTTATTTTTATTTTATTTTTTGATTTTTTTTGATTTTATTAATTAAGTCATTGTTTTTGGGAGAAAAAAATCGACACATCATCGTTTTTATCTGTACAACATGTCAGTTTTTACTTGACTCAGATTGAAGATTTTTTTTTATAATATAAATATCGCTTTGAATGTTAAAAGTGCTAGTCGAAAAACTTTAAGGTTTAAATTGTCAGTAAATACCACTTTCAAGATTTTTATGCGATTTTTCCTATAATTAGCATAGCTCACTATAAATGATAATAAACTAATTAAAACAATGAAGAAAGAAATAGTGACTATAAAAGATAAAAAAATAGATAAAGGTGAGAGAAAACTCTCTCCCCCTTCACCTCTCTTCTCTCCACTGTCACTTGCAGAGTACTATATGGTGGCCGGTGGCTCTGTTTCTCTCCGTCAGTCACCACCCAGTTTTCTGTTTTATGTCTATGAGTTAACTCAGTTTCATCTCTCTCTTTGCTTCATTATTTCTATATCTCCTCTGGTCGCAGTCGGGCTTGGAGGACCAAATCGGAGTTTGAGGGTGTCTTCGACCTCCCTAGAGTGTTGGCGAGGACGTATGTAACTGATCTCTTTTAGATTTGCTTTGATCCATGGCAGATCTGAGTTTTAGTACTGACTAAATCTGGATCAGGTTTGGTATTGAAGAGTTCGCCCATGTCTATGAGCGTCGCTGCCTCTGTGTAGGCTTGGGTATTTTACCCGGACCCGAGGACCCGACCAGAAACCGACCCAAAAAATCACGGTTCGGGTAGGAACCCTAACCGATCTTTTTACCCTATTGGGTCTTGTTGTGGAGGACCCGCGGGTCTTAGACCTGACCTGATCCGAACCCGAGAACCGATGGGGTACCCGAAATACCCGAAACTTCTAGTATATGTTAGGTATATATGGGTGTTTCAGTATATGTTTGGCATTATGGGTATTTTTTAAGTTTCAGATTTGAATTTTTGGATATGAATTTGGATTTCAGGTAAAAATTAAGATTTTCAAAAATATAATTCGGATAAACAGATAACATTTTAGGTATTTTTCATGTCTTTGGGTCAGATTTTAGATAAAAGTTTGGATATTTTTCGAGTATTTAAATATTTATAGGTATTTTTTGTGTGTTTGAGTATTTGTTTTGGGCCGGAAGCAACATGACCCGAACCGAACCCGATCTGAAACTGAACCGAACCCGAACCGACAAATTATAATTACCTTATTGGGTCTAAATATCTAAGACCCAGACCCGACAAGAACCCGACCCGAACCCAAGGAACCGAATGCCCAGGCATACCTCTGTGTTCCATGTTCGGATCGTCTTTCTCTGCCCCCTCACTATCTCTGTTTTCTAAAATTTCGTAGAGCTTCTCTGCTCATATTGAGATCAAAGTTGAACAATGTGAGGAAACTGCCAAGGACATCTCCTGGTTTTATTTTGAAACAACATAACTTGGCGGTTTCATTTCAATGCTGCCTGTTTTGTTTGTGTCGGATTAAGCTTAAAAGAAATGGAAACTTGAGATAGAAGTTAATGACCTAATCCTACCGAATTATGGAAGTCAGGATTTATAATATGTTCAAGAGTTATCTAGATATATTACCTAATAGGATTAGGAACTATTAATCTCTATATAAGGAGATGTCAAGTTGTGACATAACTTATGAGTTTAAAGATTGAGTATTTGAGAGCTTAAGTTTTGAGTTATTTTCTTAAGCAATAAAGAGTTATTCTTTATACAATCTTTGAATTATATATTTAGTATCAGAGCCTTAATAAGATATGAGTGAGATTGTTATAGCGGCCGGAAAACCAAAAGAAGGTGGAGTATTATCTTCTATTCAATGTCCTACGCTTAACTCAACTACATGGTATGAGCTATAAGTATGAAGATTTCACTTAAAGTTAATAAATTTTGGGATGTTATAGAAGAAGATTCGACCGTAGGGGATAAAAATGATATGGCCATTGCTTTGTTGTTTCAATCAATACTCAAACTGCTAATTTTGCAAGCCAGAGAGCTTGACACTGCAAAACATTTATGGGAAGCAATCAAAGCAAGGCATGTTGGGGCAGAAAGAGTTAAAGAAGCGAGACTACAAACATTAATGAATGAGTTCGATAGCCTGAAGATGAAAGATACTGATACAATTGATGACTTTTGAGGAAAGCTAGCTGAAATATCTTCAAAATTGGCAGCCCTGAAAGTACGGAGGAACCAAAATTGGTTAAAAAATCCTTCCACGGAAAAATATATACATATTGTGGTGTCGCTTGACCAAGTGTTGGATCTTAATAATACCAGTGTCGATGACATTATTGGTCGACTCAAAGCATATGAAGAGAGAATCCTCGAGGAAGAAGAATCACAAGACGATCAGAACAAGTTGATGTATACAAATATGGAATCACAGACAACACAATCAAATCGTGACTATAACAGGGATTTTCAAAGCAGAGGACGTAGAGGAAGGTTCTATTACAGAGGACAGGGCCGATGATGCTTCTGTGGACCAATAGATGCATCAAAAATTACATGCTATCTCGCTGTGATAAAATAGGTCATTATGCGTCGGATTGCCATGATCGTTTACTCAAATTGCAAGAAGCTCAAGAGAATGAGGGTAGTGATACACAAGATGCAGATGAACTAATGATGCATGAAATATTTTTTCTGAATGAGAAGAATTTAATCCTTGGCAAATATGAGACAAACGCCGACAAGGGAGATATTTGGTACCTAGATAACTGAGCAAGTAATCATATGACAGGAGACCGGAGATACTTTTATAAATTCGATAGCTCAGTCACTGGAATAGTAAGATTTAGAGATGATTCATGAATCGACATCAAAGGGAAAGGCACTATATCATTCATAGATATGAATGGTGAACCGAGAAAAATGACTGATGTATACTTCATACCCAATTTTAGAAGTAATATCATTAGTCTAGGTCAATCAACAGAGTCGGGTTGTGATGTACGACTGAGAGGAGAATATCAAACTATGCATGATCACAATGGAAGATTATTTGTCAAGGAAAATAGATCGAAGAATTTCTTGTACAAGGTTTGTATGGGAATTCGACACACTACACATCTATACCTAACAAAGATAAGTGAATCAAATCGGTGGCATGCAAAACTTGGACACGTCAACCTCTCCACAATGAAAATGATGATACAAAAGGAGCTCGTTAGTTGTATCCCGATTGTTAAAGTTACTAAGGAAGTCTGCTCATCTTGCTTGCTTGGGAAGCAAACAAGGAAAGTGTTCCCTCAAGACACTGCATATTGAGCAACCAAAACTCTCGAGCTCATACATGGGGATCTATGCGGTCCTATAACACCAAGCATGGTGGCTGGAAATAGATATGTCTTTGTACTTATTGATGACCACTCGAGATATATGTGGACCATCTTGCTAGTGGAGAAGAGTGATGCATTCTGAAAGTTTAAGAAGCTAAAGGGTATTGTAGAGTGAGAGACATGTCAAAGGATAGCCACCTTCAGGACCGATAGATGCGGAGAGTTTGTGTCCCAAGAGTTCAACTCATTCTGTGAAGAATAAAGAGACACCTCACAGCTCCATACACTCTACAATAAAACGAAGTGGTGGAGAGAAGGAATAGAACCTTAATGGAGATGGCGATAAGCATACTAAATCACATGCATATGCCAAACTACTTTTGGGGAGAAGCAATACAACACGCGGCATGCTTGATCAACAGTATAGCCACACGATCTCTCACAGGTAAGACCCCGTATGAAGTATCTCAAGCGAGGAAACCGAACCTCAGTCACTTGCGGATCTTTGGGTGCATTGGTTATGCGCAAATATAAAACATACAACTAAAGAAATTGGATGATATATCGCGTATGCACGTTCATATATGAAGAGAACCAGGCTCAAAAGCATATCGGATGTTAGATCCTGAGACTCGAAAATAGTGGTAAGCAGGGATGTCATGATTGATGAGTCGGAATGGAACTGGAAGAGATATAATACGGAGCCAGAAAGCGATAGAGATTTCGTGGTCACGCTGGGAGATTTGAGGAATCACAACATTCAAAATAGCATAGAGAACGTCGAGGATGACCAACACAAAGGAAGGAGTGATCAAACTGACGACAATATCATCGGTTTTGAGGAAAAGAGCACGGCACCACATGGATATGAGATAGAAGATACAAGTGATCAAAGAATACTGAGAAGGAGTAAGACAAACCTGCAAAACCAAAATACATAGAAAACTAGGTGTTACTTGCAGAAGAAGAAGGAGAAATATTGCTAATGTGCCTGAATAATGAGCCCATGAATTTTCGAGAATCAAGTGAACTCAAAGAGTGGACATAGTGTGTGAAGACGAGATTCACTCTATCATAAAAACAAGATTTGGAGTTTAATAGATCTCCCGTATGGTGTAAAGCCGATTGGTCTAAGATGGATCTTCAAGATTAAACGTAATTCTGACGGAACCGTTAACAAGTACAAAGCTTGGTTAGTTGCTAAAGGATATGTGCCTGTGGAATAGATTTCGAGGAAGTATTTGCGCCTGTGGTTTGAATAGAGACTATACGACTACTCATCAGTATTGCAGCAACAAATGGATGGGAAGTGCATCCTTTAGACGTCAAGACTGTGTTTCTACATGGATAAATTAAAAGAGAATGTCCATGTAATGCAGCCTAAAGGTTTTGAGGTAAAGGGAAGTAAAGGAAAGGTCTATAAATTTCATAAGGCTCTATATGGATTAAGACATGCAACAAGAGCCTAGAACAACAAAATAAATCGGATTCTTCTCGATTTAAGTTTTTAAAAAATGTTCCAAAGAGCCATCAGTCTATAGAAAGGTCGTGAAAATGCTCTAATATTTGTTGCGGTGTATGTAGATGGCATATTTTTCACAGGAGCAAACAAAAAGATCATTGGAAAGTTCAATAGGGAGATGGCATCGAAAATTGGCATGAGCGATCTTGGTAAGTTAACATACTATCTCAGAATCGAGGTTGGCCAATATGAGGGAGGAATAACTCTAAACCAAATACGTTATGCGTTAAGAATCCTCGAAGAAGGTGGAATGAAGAACTGCAATATAAATCATACGCCAATGGAGTCCAGGATGAAGCTATCAAAAGCCAACGATGAAAGAGATATCGTTGCTACGGTATATAGGAGGAATGTTGGGTGTTTTAGGTACCTTCTTCACACCAGTCAGGATCTTTTGTTTGCAGTGGGAGTACTGAGTCGCTATATGCAACGACGAAAAGAATCACATGGTGCTCACAAAACAAGAAAAAATTGCATTAGCGCCGTATGAGGCTGAGTTTATGGCAGAAACTAAAGCGGTTAAACAAGCTATATGGTTACAAGAGCTATTGTGAAGGCACCGAACAACCATGTGAGAGAGTGGTCATCAAGATCGACCCGGTGTTCCACAGTAGAAGCAAACACATACATTCAAGGTATCATTTTATAAGAGTGTCTGTGGAGAATGGTCAAGTGAGTGTGGATCACGTCTCAGGTGATAAACAAAAGGCAGACATATTGACCAAAGCGTTATGAAAGATCAAGTTCACTTAAATGAGAAACCTCATCGATATTCAACAAGATTTGTCAAGAAAGGATTTCAAGCTTAAGTAGGAGAATGTTGGATAAAGCTTGAAAGAAAAGGAATCTTGAGATACAAGTTAATAACCTAATCCTACCGAGTTAGAAGTTATCTAAATATATTACCTAATAGGATTATGAACTATTAATCTCTATATAATGAGATGTCAAGTTGTGTCATATGTTATGAGTTTAGAGATTGAATGTTTGACAGCTTATGTTTTGAGTTATTTTCTTAAGGAATAAATACAGTCATTGTTTATACAATCTTTGAATTCTATAGTTTGGAAGATCGCTATGGTTCTTCAGTTCTTCACAGCCCTAGAAGGAAGACAACCTGGTTTGTGCCTTGCCTCTCTGAAGCTATCATCTCCGGAATCCTTTGAGTTGTCTGCTTGCGTGAAGGGACCGGAATCGAGAGCCATGAACATCGGCTTCCTTCCGTCAGTGACGCTCCAGTGCTCTACTTACTGGCTTCGTATCTCTTCAGTTTGAGTTCCATAGGGCTTGTATTCGTTGTCTTCTAGAGTTATTGGCGTCTGGATTGGGCTTCTCCGGTCTTGTTTTGGGCAGGGACTTACCTAACCTCCTCCAAAGTCCTTTGGAATCACCTTCGGGGCAGCCTCTCTGTTATCTCTTTGTTATTCCCTGGCTAAACCTTTAATGGTCTCTGATCCTAGGGTTCCATCGTTTCCCCTGGTGCTTCGATCAACTAGGATGAAATTGTTTTTTTATTTCGTCAGTTTGTCACAGCTCTAATCATGGTTCTTGGGGCTTGATTAAAGCTGAAGTGTGGTCTATGTGTCTTTTTATATTTTTTTGGGGATATTTAGCCACCCAAATGGCTTTAACAAGCAGAATGGGTATCAGTTGCATATTGATTATCAATGAAATTCACATTTATCACAAAAAAAAAGAAGAAGAATAGAAATAGTGATTACATATGAAGATGCTAATTAAGTAAAACAAAGTAGAATGAACACGTAATTAGAACTTATAGTTCAAGCATGAAACCCAGCTAAAAGATCCGTCATTGCTCATCGGCTTTTGTCTTGATGGTTGATTCCAAAGGCTTGGAGCGAAAAATAACACAAATCTTGAAAAGCACCACATAAGAGAAGATGCCCCACAAACTTTTGGTCAGAAATCTTAACACAACATCGACCGGTTCGGTTTCATAGTGAGCGCAACCGTCGTTATATGTTATTGCGCCACAGAGGAATAAGAACAAACATAGGACGGTTTTGTGATCTGACACAGCGACTCGGAATTCATTAAGTTGCCAATCGTGGATACGTTGCTTGTAAGGGAAGAAAGAAATTATGAATACAAAGAAAGTCACCAAGTATGCGGAGACGATCACAACATCAACAGCTTCCTCCTGCTTCTTTAAGGTTTCAACGAAAGACACCATCATCGCTCGAAAGAACCTGTACTTTTCAGACAAGGAAGATTTTTATGTTAACTAGGAAGAAAAAGAAGAAGAATAGATAGGCTTCACAATTAGTTTACCTCTGCAACAAAGCAGCTTCTGTCTTTTATTCCCTTATATATATGCTTTCAAAACCCTTTATGATACAGTTATTTAAAAATATGTCTGCTCACCTACATGATTTTCCATATGTCAACTAAAATGTCTCTCTCACAGAAGGAATATTACCAAATCTGTTATGTCAAGTATGTTAATAACGCTTGGAAAAAGGTAATTAGTTACACTCAAAACGAAAAAGGATAAATCAGTTCGCGGAATGGTATATTATTAAGAATTTTTAACGTTAAAACTCTTCAACTAAGTTTGTTTTGGGTAAAAACTTAAAATTAAGTATTTAACAAAAAAACCATCAAACTAACTTTATTTAATGAATTAAACCCTAGCATGTCATAATTACCATTACTACCAGTAAATCTTTATTTTGGGAATTTCTACATTAAATATAGTTGAAGGGTTTTATTATTAAAAATCAAAAAATAAAATTCAAAATTTTATAGTATTATCTAAAAATTAGTAACTTAACTTTTCAAAATTAGCACTTTTTTGTAAATATATGAGTTTGACGTATTTTTAACATCAACATTATATATGTATAAATTAAAAATCTAAAACCCAGAAAATACACTAAAAATTATCTAAAGATTCATTATTACATTTTTATTAGATAAGATATAATTTTTATTATATTTTCTTGTTTCTTCAATTTTTAACCTCTTAGTAATTTTATTACAGGTAAATCTTTATTGCATTTTTATTAGATAAGATATAATTTTTATTATATTTTCTTGTTTTTACATTTTTAACCTTTTAGTAATTTTATTACAGGTAAATATTTAGATAATTTCTTACTATATTTTCTGAATTTTCTGAATTTTTACATTTTTAATTTATACATATATGATATTGATGTTAAAAACATATCAAACTAATATATTTACAAAAACAAAATTAAAAGTGCTAATTTTGAAAATTTAAGTTACTAATTTTTAGATAATATTATAAAATTTTGATTTTTTAAATTTTTTTTTGAATTTTTAATGGTAAAACAATCAACTTTGTTTACTTTATGTAGAAACCCCTAAACTAAATATTTACCGGTAGTAATAATAATGATGACATGTTAGAGTTTAATTCATTAAATAAAGTTAGTTTGAGGGGTTTTTCGTTAAATACTTAGTTTGAGGGTTTTTACCCAAAACAAACTTAATTGAGGGGTTTTAAAGTTAAAAATCCTATTATTAATATCTCGTGGAAAAAAGTACATCCATATTATATACTAATATATATTTAAGATTTAAATTCAAGGATGGGATTTAAGATTTAAAATAATAATTTTAAATATTTTCAAAAAATATTTTTTTTGAATTTCAAAATAAAATTTGAAAAACAAAATTTGAAAAAATTGGAAAAGGTTTGAATCTTGAATAAAGTTTTTGTCGAAAAAACTGTTTTTACTTTTAATTATTGATTTAAATAGTTATTTATTTACAAATCTATAGAGTAAGGTACAATTGTCAGTTATTTTTTTAATAAAATTTATTTTAGTCATTTTTGTGTGTTCTTTTGGTCAAATATTTTTTTTTTTTTTGAAAATTTGCTCTATCAGTTACATCCAAAACATAAAAGATTAATTACAACTGGCTTGGTTGCTTCAACCAAGGAATCAGTGATAAATTCATATCTTCATTTGAAATATGTACCAAGTTTATTTCAAATTAAGAAAAATCTATATATAATAGCAAAGATGTTTTCTTCAACCGCTGATGTCATCATTTTGAAGGAAAAAAATTAACATCCAACAGTTCTGTTTATCCTCAAAATATAAACTAATGGGTACAATTTTGTTTAAGATGAGACTACGACATCATCAATTTATTTTAATGAAATCGTATGAGAATGTATGTAGTTAGGGATGTTAGATCCAGGGCAGGGACTAACCCTCTTTTGTTTAATATAAAAGCTCATCAATATTTTAACCCAAACTTATTTTAATCTTATTTTAATCAAGGATTAGGGCTGGTACCACGGTTAGCCTATTTAATTTTCATGCAGGTTAACAAATGTTTGTATATCAATTTTAACCAAAGTTTATATGTTTTAACAACTCAAGATATGATCATATAAATGGAAAAAATCTATTTTTTTCATTTCTATCTCAAATTCTAAGCATAAACTTTAAAACTAGATGGTGAAATAATCATATGCCGGTAGACTTGAGCTTCTTGGCTCAGTTCTATGGAGCATCTCCAGTTCTGGTTATCAGCTTTTCGTCTACCGAAGGCGTGTATTCGAGAAATCGACAAGATCTGTTCGGCCTTCCTATGGTCAGGTAGTGAACTTAACCCTCGGAAAGCAAAGTTGTGTTGGGAAGAGGTTTGTCGCCCTAGAGAAGAAGGTGGGCTTGGTCTCCGTTCAATATAAGATATGAACAATGTTACCATCCTAAAGCTCTTCTAGAGGTTAATCTCTAACAAATCATCACTCTGGATCAGATGGGTTCACTCCACACGCCTTAAGAATGAGTCTATTTGGTCTGTCAAAGATAATGATCAAAAGGGTTCATGGATGTGGCGAAATTTTTTGAAAGTTCGAGGGCTGGCTCGGGAGTCCTGTAAAGTTGAAGTTTATAATGGGAAAGGGACATCTTTCTGGTATGACCAGTGGTCTCCTTTAGGCTGCTTGATGGATATGTTGGGAACAAGGGGTCAGATCGATACGGGAATACGGCAACATGATACGGTGCATACTGCGAGGACAAAACATAGAAGAAGAGTCCACCGCTCAGCGGGTCTGATTCAAATTGAGAACCAGCTCCAGTCTTTATCTCGTTCTGAAGAGGAGGATGTTGTCCTTTGGAAAGGGAAACAAGATACTTACAAAGATCAGTTTCTTACTTCAGAAACTTGGAATCACATCAGAACTTAAAAAGAAAAGGTCTCTTGGCACAGAGGAATCTGGTTCACTCATGCTACCCAAAGCACAGGTTCGGTACTTGGCTAGCTATTCGTAATCGGCTCACTATGGGAGATAGGATGGTCTCGTGGAACGCTGGGATTGATGGGACCTGTGTTCTATGTATGCAGCAGCTGGAAACGAGAAACCATCTATTTTTCGGCTGCGATTACTCCTCATCACTATGGTACAAGCTGATGAATGTTTTTATGGGTAATAGTTACTCAAAAGAGTGGATTGATGTAGTGCTCTTCATACAGAAACCAAACCTGGATCGAACCAGGAGCTTCCTTGTTCGTTACGTTTTTCAAGCTACAATCTACATGATTTGGCGTGAGAAAAATTGCCGCAGGCATGGTGAGAGGCCGCGATCTCCTGAAGTTCTCTTTGCCATGATTGACAGACTGGTTAAGAACAGAATTATGTCCATTAGAGCACAAGACAGGAGGCTTGATTGTGCTTTCCAACTTTGGATTGAAGCTGTACAAGCTTGATTCTTTATTAGGTTTTTTTGCTTGCAATTTTTAATATGCTAAAGTGGCTCTTGCTGGAAAAAAGTATATTTTTTCTTTGAATCAAATTTAACATTTTATTCAAAAAAAAGAAAAGAAATAATCATAACTCATTGCTCTCCTGAAAACTTGTTGATCATCACGATTGAGTTTTCCTCCGGAAACCTATAGTTAAGTTTTCTCGTTAAACCACAAAAAACAAGTTTGCTCGCAAAAATTGCTAAAATTGCTAAAATCAAGTTTTTCCGTAAATATCGAAAA
The DNA here is from genome assembly GCF_020379485.1 of Brassica napus. Taxonomy (NCBI): domain Eukaryota; kingdom Viridiplantae; phylum Streptophyta; class Magnoliopsida; order Brassicales; family Brassicaceae; genus Brassica; species Brassica napus. The sequence goes on from NC_063443.1 coordinate 6,990,559, forward strand.
TTGAGTTTTCCACCAAAACCAAAAAATCAAGTTTTCCCACCAAAATCGAAAAATCGAGTTTTCCGGAGATTTTGTAGTTTTGGCGGGAAAACTTGATTTTTGATTTTGACAAAAAATCGATTTTGTGTTTTTGGCGGGAAAGCTCGATTTTGATTTTTTGGCGGTAAAATTTTATTTTTGGTTTCGGCGGGAAAAACCTATTTTTGATTTCGGCGGGAAAAACCTATTTTTTATTTCGGTGGGAAAAGCTCGATTTGTTTTTCAATTTTGGCGGAAAAAATTGATTTTTTTGGTTTTGACGGGAAAATTTATTTTTTCCAGTTTTGACGGGAAAACTCAAGTTTGTAGTTCTGGCGGGAAAACTAAATTTTTGCGGTTTTGACGAAAAACTTGATTTCTAATTTTTGGCAGGAAAACTTTGTTTTTGGAGTTGGCGAGAGAACTTGGTTTTTTCGGTTATGACGGAAAACTTAATTTTGCGACTTCGGCAGGAAACCTCAATTTTTCAGTTTCAGCTGCGAAATTTGATTTCAATTCTGGCAAAAAAAATCAAATTTGCGCTCAGCAGAAAAACTTTATTTTTGGGTTTTGAAGTTCTGACATGAAAATTTCATTTTGCATAATGAAACAAAATTATATATTATATAAATTTTCCCGTGCTCATGCACGGGTATAAATATTTACAAAATAAATACACTATAATAATTAATTGTTATTTATTTTAATTTTAAATTAATTTATAATTTGTATGCATAATTTGTATTAATAATACTATATTACAGTTATGATTAATTTTCTTATTTTTATTTACGTTGGTTGTTGGCTTAAATATGTAAATATATTTGAGGAAGATTATGTATAACTTAAGATATATTGGTCTTAGAATGAAATAGAAAATAAACTAAAGTGTCTGATTCCAAATTATGTAAATTAATATAACGATAATATTCTATAGTCTCATGCATATATATAAATTTTACAAAATAACTAAATTATTTTATTTTCATTTGTTAATATGTTTTGGGTCATCCTATAAATTATATTTATAAAATAAATTACTATTATAAAATTATTTATTCTTATTGCAGTTAAATATGTGATTTTAGATATAATTTGGATTAGTCGAGTAACTCATGTTGTGAGTATATTAAGTTATATATATTTTTTCAAATTCAAACTGAAGTATAATTGTTTTTATTATTAGAAGTAAAATCAAATTAATTTTATTTATTGTTTAAATGTGAATGTAGTTTCATAATATTTATCAAATTATATGGTGATTTGTTTTAAAAAAAGATTAGAAAATAAAGCGATGATCAATATGAAATTACATATATAAATAACAAATACATTTTTGGAACCTCATAAACACATATAAATATTTACAATAATTAAACTGAAATGGTAAACTGAAATTTGTTTTAATTAATCTTAAAAATGAGAATTCAAATTTGTTTTGGTGTTTTAATTATAGTCATATTAAGTTCAACAAATATAAAAAATTATTGTAAATTTAAAAGCAAATTTAATATTTTGAAAACAAATAATTTTAATAATGATAAAAATATAATATATCTACCTCGTTAAAGTATATAGTGTTATGTTATTTAAAAATATATTGTAATTATTTGATCAAAAGATGTTTATTGTTAATTTTTTTTTATTATCTCTTTAAAAAAAGCAGTTTAAAATTTTTGTGTGATTGTATTTTAAAAATCATATTATATAACAAAAATATATAATTTATAGATTTTTTTGCTGCAATTGAAAGATATTATAGTCAACTAAATATATGAAAAATAATTAAAACATTTCAATATTACTAATTATAAACTATTTCTAGCCAATTAAAGATGGGGAAATTACATGTGTACCAATTTTCATTTTTACCACCACTAAGGAGACATTTTAAAAATATATTCTTCATTAAGTGGCAAAAGACTCTTATGTCCTTGTTATTTATATATATATAATAAATTATAATTTAAATAAAAAAATAAAAATTAAATAGATTAAATAAATAATAAAATAAGAAAAAAAATAATGTTTTCGAATTATACTTTTTCAAATTCGAACTTTTTTATAAATTTTTTTTTTGAAATTTTTTTTTCGAATTTTTTTATTTTAGTTTTTCAAATTTCTTTTTGAAAAAAAATTATTTTTTAAAAAAATTTTATATATTTTTTAAGTATTTATTAGCCATAACGATGGAGGTAAATGCCATTTCCCGGAATTTTATAGTTGGTTGGTTATTCGTCCATAATACCAAATGTATAATGCAGAACTAGCCCGGAATGTAGAAACGAAAAGGAGATGGATAGAGATATGCGTAACATAAATCTACAGTAGTTAATTGAGGAAAGGATCTCTGAGTCTATATACCACTGAATTAAGCAGTTACTCATAAAAACTCTTTGGAAACTTGGAGAACCCAACTTCTTATTTTGTGTGAATATTCATTAGTATTAAACACTGGTCACTTACCCAAGGTTTTGATATAGAGTTGAAGTATGTGCTCTTCGTGGAAAACACACAAACTTATGAACACTGAGAAAGTCACCAAGTATGTAGAGACGAGCACAGAGTCAACAGGATATCAGCATCCTCCTGATTTTCTTTTGAGATTTAGACGAAACACACCATCATCGCTCGAAAGAAGCTGTCATTTTCAGACAAGGGAAATTTTTCTGTTAAGAAGAAATAGTTTACTTTGCAACTAAGCAGCTTCTGTCTTTTCTTCGCTTTTTTTTTTCAATAGGTTCGGGCGTTCGGGTCGAGTTCGGGTTGGTTTGAGTCCGTATCCTTCGGATTCTACACATTTGGACCCAATTAGATACTTGAAAAACTTTGGTTCGGGTTTGGGGCGGTTCCTTTTGGGTCGGTTTCTTTTGGGTCCGAGTCGGTTTAAATCTATAATTAAAATACATGTAAAATATCTGTAATTTTTGGGTCCGTAGAGGGTTCGAGTCATGTTCGAGTATTTAGAATCTGAAATATCCGAATATCCAAATTCCGTCAAAATTTTGCCCGAATCCGTCATATTTATTTTAAATTTTATAAAATAAACAAAAATAAACTATTAATAACTGTAATTAAACATTTTTAAATTCTAAATTTGACATTTAAAGTTTCATATTACTTGAAAATGTTACAAAATAATAATGAATTTTTTAATAAAAAGACATTTCAACTAAATTATAAACTAGAATATAAATTATAAAACCAAAAAAATAAAAGTTTTGGATATTCATATTTTTAGGTTGGGTCTATTCGAGTCAGTTCGTATTCGGGTTAGATCTATTCGAGTCGGTTCTTTTTGGGTCCAGGTATCTCTGGTTCGGTTCTTTTTGGTTGCGGTTCTTTTTGGTTCAGGTTCTTTTGGGTATAGGAATTTTGGACCTAACTAGGTAATTATAAATTTTCGGTTTGGTTTCCAATCAGGTATTTTTCGGTCGTCTCCGGTTCAGTTTTTATGGTCGGAAAAAATGCCCAAGCCTAATTTTCAATAATCATTGGAAATTTAGTCCCTTTTATTAATAATTTCGAAACCGTTTATGATACAGTAAATTAAGAATACGTCTGCTAAAAAAAACAAATCGTCTGCTCACCTATACGACATTCCATAAGTCAACTAAATGTCTCTCTCACAAAGGAATATTACCAAATATTGTATGTTAAGTATATTAATAACTCAAGCAATAGTTTTTTTTATTTCATATTCAATATTTTTTAGAAAAAAGAAACAAAATATTGTCAAGTTATATTATTTTTTAAAATTAAAAGGTAAAAACCATAGTCGTAGTATTTTTAACTTTGTCAGCAAAATACTAAATCCTAAATCCTAAATCCTAAATCTTTGGATAAATTATAAACCCTTGGATAAATCCTAAACTCGAAATCAAAAACACTAAACACTAAATCTTAAAAACACTATTAGGATTTAGGGTTTAGGGGTTAGTGTTCTGCTGAGGACGGTTAAAATATGTTTAGAAAACAATTCTTTTTTTGGAAATACTACTATTTTTATTTATTTTTTACCTTTTTATTTTAAAAACATAATATAACATGAGAATATTTCGTTTCATTTTAAAAAAAAGAATCGAACATGAAATAACAAAAAATTTATTGGTTGGTGAATCCAGGAATAACTCGTATATTAGTTATACCCAAAACAAAAAAAAGATATATCAGTTTTGCGGAATGTTTTGGTTGCTTCAACCAAGGAATCAGTGTAAAATTTGTCTCTTGTTCTGAAATATGTACCAAGTTTAGTTTAAACTGAGTAAACTATAATTAAAAGGAAAAGACAGAAAAAGAAAGAGGTTTTTTATTTTTTATTTTTTTCTTTAAAAAGAGAAGAAAGAGGTTAGGCAAATGAATTACCTACTTGGTGTGAACAAGAGATTAATCAATTGCTCAGGTGTTTGGTTATAAATAAAGCTGTTGGATATATCTTTTTTATCTTATTCTGCTGCTTTTAAAGTGGAATCAGTGCTCTAATTAATGATCTGGCTCAAGTACGTCTTTGTGCTTATAGAGAAAATAACGTAGCATTCCGCTCTGTTTTATTGCACATTTCATCTCTCTAGGGTTATTTTTGTCTATCTACCCGAAGATTGTAGATTTGTAGCTCCAAAAGACCAAAATGCTCGTAGGCTTTGGTATTGTTTCCTCTCAAGAGGATGGAGCTCTTATTCTACACTATTCCTCTGATCATATTGTTGCAAGAGCTATATACGAACTTCTTAAGCAATTTAATAACCTTGGACAAAACATAAAATAACCCTTCTACATACATTTTCATCTAACATTTTTTATTGCATTTTAAAAAAATTGAACCACAAAAACCTTTTAGTATTAATAGAACTTTTTTATAGAAAAATAAGTTTTTATATGAAAATTAGGCTTTACAAATTTAAAAATTGAGAATGGTAAACCATACATAATTTGTTTTGTTGTCTTTGTATTATGTTTAACTTATTATGGACCTTTTTATTATAATTTCACCAACTATTTAATAAACTAATATAGTGAAATAGGCTTTTATAACTCATAAAATAACATTAAAAAATTTTGTGGATTCATAGATCCATGGCAAATGCCCATGTTACCATGAGTAAGAGCCAGTCCTGTATCCGACAATATTGTTCCAGACACATAAATCTAATTGTTTCATCAACTACTTATACTTATATGGTTGGTTAGTATAAAAATATTAAATTATGTGAATCAAATGAATGATATAATTTAACACGTACATATATAACATAAAAATAGTTACTCTATTTTAAATGATCTAATTTAATGAACACAACCATTCAAATTTGGTTTTAAGTAAAATATAACTAATTATAAGTTTGAACTATTAAAGTACAATTATATTATAACTTAACTTTCTAATACAGTTTTCTAGGATGCAATTATATATATTGGGGGGAGGGCGATGGTAGTACATTAGCCATAATGATGGAGGTAAATGCCCTTTCCCAAATTTTATATATATGGTGGGTTTGTTCGTCCACAACACCAAATACATAATGTAGAACTGGACCGAGCTGTAGAACCGAAAAGGAGAGGGATAGAGAGAGATATGCATGCCATAAAGCTTGTTCAGACTTCAGTAGTTAAATAAGGAAAGTATACTCTGTGAGTCTTATCACTGAATTATATAGAAAATGGTATGGAAATAAAAGCAGATGCTAAAAACACTTTGTAAACTTGGAGACGCCAAGTTCTTATTTTGAGTGAAAATTCAGTACTATTAAACACTGGTCACCTACTCAAGGTTTAGATATATATATATATATATATATATTTGCATTATATGAGTCTTCGGTGGAGCACAGAAAACTTAGGATTAAAGTTTAGAGAGAGATGTGGAAAGTTCTATTTTTCTTAGCTCTTTTTTTGGCTGTTGCTTACTGGTTTATCTATGTAGTGCAGTACGTATGGATGGCCGTCCTGATGCGGTTGATCAACCTGGTGTTTCGTCTACTGCGAATGTGTGCTATCTTTGTTGCGACGTGTTCGCTGATGGTGTTTCTTTACTTTGTGTTCAGATGAAGAAAACGCAAACGAGAAGACAAGGAGATGGAAGATAATTAGTATATTAAAATGAACGAATGATCTTTGTCTTGTTTTTCATCCCCCCCCCCCCTCTTTATTTTTTCAATGTGTTTCTTTTCATTTTTCTTCCCCTTAATGTTTTATTGTGTTGAAAAAAATATATGATGTAAGATCTATCTGCGTAATAAAATTAGTGAATGGAAAAAATATTAAAGAAAATTGCTATTTTGTTTATTTATTGTAGAAAGAAAATAAAATAAAATAATCAATGATATTTATGCTAGGCATTACACTTAATTTAACCAAATAATTAAATGTAGAAGAAAAAACAGCTATAACATCCCGAATAAAACACAAAAAAGTTAAATGCAAAACCAAATATATTTTAGGGTTTTTTTTTTCAAATATGACCTAAAATTTCAAGTCAAACACAAAAGTTACCCAATTTTTTTAACTTTCTTTTTTCCTATTCACCCTAAAAATTCGAGTTATTCACGAAAATGCCATTAATTTTTTTTTCTTTCTTTCGAAAATGAAACTTTTACCTTATTATTCTCATCTTCACCAAGTATTTACAATATTGTCATTGTCATCAATACAGTAACCACCATGAACAGCCAATTTGAAGCTCTTAATGCACCAAAATTTTGATTTTTTACTTTTCCTATCTCATTAGTTATGCACACAAATCAGTACATCTCTTTCACTCTTTCTTCAAAATCATCCAAAAAAATCAAGATTTTGATTCTAAGCTTTTTAAGGTTCATAGAGACATTGAAGCTCATGATTCGTGGTCATTAACGACTTGGTAGCTTTTGTAGTGAAGTTATGGGTGCTTGGAGAAGCTAAACAAATCATCTCAAAGGTTCAAAGTATGAAATCGTTTTTTTCTCATATCTGTTCGCGAAGACTTTTCAGAAGACTTCGGGAAGACTTTCAGAAGACTTTGCTAAATGTGTTCACCATGAAAAAATTTCCCTAGAAGTCTTATATCTTTCTTTTATTAAGAAAACAAACAAAAAAATCTCACATAAGAAGTCTCGAGAAATCTTTTCGGATAAACATGTTAGTTTTGCAATTGATCAAAGTTTGTCAAAAAGTTGACTTTTTATAGAAGATTTCTCGAGAAGTCTTCTCAAATTTTATTCCGGGTTTTGGTAAAACCTTTGGTTACGAGAGAAGACTTCTATAGAAGTCTTCTTTAAAAAGTCTATTTTTTGACAAATTTCGGTCAATTGCAAAACTAACATGTTTATCCGCAAAGACTTCTCGAGAAGTCATCTCTGGCATTTTCGAGAATTTTTTAAATTCAAAAGTAAGAAAATATATACAAACGAGGACTTCTCAAGATGTCTTATGTAGAGTAGATTTCCTAAGAAGTCTTCCTTAGTAAATTTGCAATTGCAAAAATGACCTAAATAGAAGACTTCTTAAGAAGTCTTATGTAGAAGTTTTCTCTGAGTCTTCTACGTCAATGCTTAATAAAATTTCATTTTCTCTTAGAAGACTTAGAAGACTTCTGGAGAAGTCTTCTATGTTAGATTTTCTAGAGTGTTCTTCAACATATATAAGCTTGGACTCCACTTGACATCATTCCTTTGTACCACTTTGGGCAGAAGACTTTGGAAGATTTACTGAAGTCTTTGTGGGAAGTCTTCTAGCATAAAATACATTAGAAGACTTCATAAGACGTCTTCCAAAAGTCTTCCGAGAGTCTTCCAAGAGTCTTCAGAGAAGTCTTCAAAAGTCTAACTCAGATCTGAAAAAAATCTGCATATTCAAAAGCATTCAAATGGCTTCAAAACAGAGAAAGCTTCAAAAATCATTTTTTTTTATTTCACTAGCCTTTTGGGTTATTTTTGTATTTGATTGAATTTGGGGTACAATTTTGTATTCAAAATCAAGTTTTGAGTCATTTTTTGCATTTTCCCCTATATTTTATGGTTCAATTCGATTTAGAAACCAGTGGTAAGCGGCGAACCCTTCTCTGTCTCCCGACATAAACTTCTAAGTTTGCGTCTGGATTATTCGGAACTCTGTCAAGTATGCATTTTCGTTCCCGTGTCCCTCTCTTATGATTCTTTGATGATCTGATTCTCGAGGTGTCCCTCTCTAACGAACCATTTCCCGGCCCAGTAATTTTGGCCCATCAAGGCTCAGTAGGGTTGCAGTAAACCCAAGGTGAGTTCCTATTTAAATAGTGCTAGCCTATTATTTTATTCAGAAAAGTCTAAAGCCTCGAAACTCTGATAAAATTGAGCCGTCAAGTAGATCTGAAATCGACTAGCCGCAGACACCGTCGCATACGTCGAGATCGGACATCTCACCACCGTTAACCGCCATGGCCTAGGTTCATGTTTTTCGGTTGATAAATTGATCATATCTCTCTAACCGTGTGGTATTTCGCGAATCCAAGGCCACCATCGTGTTCGTGACGCGCGAGACGAGTCCAGATCAAGAAGACCAGCCAGGGAGCCACCGTCACGCGCCCTCACGCACGGCTAGAAGTCCCGCGCGTGATATTCAAGATCCACTGTCTCTGCTAGACATTCGTGGGGCCACCGTCCATCCGCCATCGCCATCGTGCCTCCGCCGCCACCAGTTATTTTCTGGTAAGTCACCACCTTCGTTGGCCGCCGCCGGCGACCGATTTCCGATGACTCGCTGACTCGCCGGTAACTCGGTGACTCAACGGAGTCGACTCAGCGAGTCAAGTCGTTGAATAGTCAGCTGGTTCGGTTTGTTCAATTGATTTTCGGTTTTGTCAATTGATTTTCGGTTTTGTCAATTGATTTTTTTGGTTTGACTGGTTATTGAGAATTAATTTTCGGTTATGATTAAACCGGTTTGAAATCGATTTAAATCTTATTTAATTGAAATCAAATCTGGTTAAGGAAAACCAGTTGGTTCAATTTGATTTCAATTTGGTCAAGGGTTGAAAGACTTTGGTCAGAGTTGACTGAGTTGACCTTTGACCATCAGGTTGACTTTTTGACCCGATTGCCGGTTATCATTTTTTAGCCGTTTGAAAGGCATTCTGATACGCCCTAAATTAGGGAAGGATCACTCAATCAGACTAAAGGGATATGAACTTGCCAAAAGGGAGAACTGGTGGAATGAATTGTGACACAAGAGGGGCGGAAAGTCTCTTGATACTACCAGACTTCAGTTGTTGCTTGATATGACGCACAAGTCCATAAAAAGAAGGGTTTCCATACGTTGATTGATATGACGCTCAAGTTCAATGAAATAGATTTTTTTTTACTCGAAGATAACCTCACCAAGAAATGAAAAGTGTTCTACAAAGAAAAAAATCTCATAAAAAAGGGATAATTAAATTGTGTTAGTCATGGAATGAGATTACATATTTATAGTAGAAATGGTCAAAGAAAGACATAAAGAAATTGTGAAAAACTAGAAACTTAGAAAACACAAACAAAGACTAAGACTAAAGACTTTTGTAGAACCGAGATGTTGAATTTTGACTTGACTTTGAAGAAATCAATGCAACCCACGACCCGGACTTGTTTGTTGACTCTGTTCAGATATTTCTTGATAAGAATGGGTTTCAAATGGACTGAAGAAAGGGCTGGTCGAATTTGGCAAGAAACAAACCCGTATTGCACTTTTTATGAACTTTTCCTTGGGCTGAACAAGGCCCATTTCGCCCAGCAGCTAAACCAGCTCCATCTTCAGTGTCACTTAGCTCACTCAGCTCCAAGCTAGTGTCACTTAGCTCACTCAGCTAATCCAGCTCAGATATGTAGGTGTCACTTTGATTCAGCTCGACCAGCTCGCCCAAGTAAGTGTCACTTCGTCCAGCTCGTCCAAAGTGTTCATGTGTGTCTAGCTCCATGATATCTTTAAGGTCAATTGATCGTTGCTTCCACTTAGTTCCTTCCATAGGTGTAGCATCCACATATATGCATCCACGGGGTTGCATCCACTCCCTAAGTCCTTTCTTTTTCAAGTTAGCTTCTGGTTCGACCATGGTTGCATCATCCGATGTGGAAACCTCGGTTGGGTCGAGTTGTGCACCATCCTGGCACGAGTCTACGATCCAGGGCACATCACGTTCTGACTCGATTTTTCGCCCTGATTTCAGATTTGGAGTCTATTTGAGAAGTAGGAGTTCATAGCTACTACATTTCCACATTACTAAAGTGAGGGTTTATCCCGTAAATCTATACCAGTGTACACTTCTCTCTATCCTAGTTTAGATTTCGAGTCATGATCTGTCTGTTTGAGTTTTGATTGGTAATTAGTTCATTCATTGTAAACCAGAAATAGGGGTCTAGAGGATTCAAGCGTTGATTGGTGTCATTAGGGGTCTAAACCGGGACCGGAACTAGAGGTCTATTCTGGTTTAGAGGATTCAACCGGAACTAGGGTTCACACACATCACACAATACCGTTATGTATATATAAGTATACATAGTTATGAGTAGGGACTATGTGCGCGGGCGGGGGCTTAGAGATGTCTGGGCTGGCGATGCTAATGTGATTGTGCGGGCGGAGTTTCAGAGACGTCTGGGCTAGCGATGCTACTTGTGATGGGCGTGTGGTGCAGAAACATTTGTACCATCGACGCTACTTGGATTGGCGGAGGTACATAGACATATTGTACTAGCGACACCTGTGTATTTATATATCCGTATGAGGAGAATTGGGGTGTGTGATCTAGTTATGCACTATCAGCGCATTGTGTGTTGTGTGTGAGGCTTTAGGCATCTTGCTTGTTCATGTTAGAGCTAAACTTTCATAGGGAGTTCAATTTAGTCAAGTCAGTGGTTTGCATGTTTAGCATCTCATAACTCAGTATTGACTTCTCTATTACTCACCCCTCATTTCTTCCTCCTTTCAGGTGAGACTAACGAGCAAGATTGATTACTATTGGATTGGTGCTTTTAGGCATTTTATTTCTCTTTTTTTTAGAATTGCGGTTTTTATGTTTTTATTTTTATTTTCAGGATTTATGGCATTTGTTGGATTTATATTTATTAAGGAATTTACGATTTTGGAGTTCACTTCAGACTTTTTAGACTTTTTATTTTTTTCAAGTTATTTTGGAAAATACAGGTGTTACACCCTCTTTATTGTTTCAAGGAAACTCCCGAAAGTCAGGTGATCGGTTATCCATTATAGCTGCTCTGTCATGATGTTTTTGTTTGGAATGAGAATCATCTTCACCCTCCTATTAAAAAAAAAGAATCTTCCTATTTATTTGTTTGGATCATTCCACAGCATGATCTGTGTTTGATGAAGTAGTCACGCCTTGGTAGATCTTTCTATCCTTCAGGAGATGAGTAAAAACCCATGTGTGATGTGTTGAGTAATGTTATAATAAAAATCTCGAGTTGTATTGGCTTCGGAATATAATATATCTGAACACTTGCCTACAAAAGGGTATTGTGAAGCCCTTTGCTTCAAATGCTCCCTCTACTAGTTACATGTGATTTGATCTCTAAATGCCTATATTCTCTTTGATGGTTCAGGAAATGGAGATCTGAGACGTGAAGAAGTGGTTCTTTTTTTTAATAGGATGATTGAACAAGCAAAGCTTTCAAGGTTTGAACTGTTAGACAGGTTGTTATAAAGGTGATTCTCTTGTTTCAGCAGTCGTGTGTCAGTTGTAGGTAGAGATGTTGTGATGGGCAAAATTACCTAGGCCGCCCGAACCCTAAATTAACCCGCTCAGAAAATATCCTAACTAAAAAACCCAAAAAAATGCTATCGTTAGGGTAACCCGTGAAAAATCTGAAAACTTTAGGATTACCCATGGATATCCATGAAAAACCTTGTCTCTATTTAAAAAAAAAGTTTTGAGGGTTTTTAGTTAGCTTTTTAGTTTTAGACTAAATTTATATGTATTGAATATTTAATTTTAATCATGTTTTGAGCTTTATAGTTTTAAACTAAGTTTTGAGCTTCAGAGAAATAATGATTAAAAAATATATCATCCCGTACCGTGAGGTGTCTGCACAACCTCACAGAGTATTGATGCTTTGCTTTCTAAACACTAAAGAAGTGAAACACTAGACTAAGAATTGGTGTAATATCAAGAAGTCCAAATGCTATTATAAACAAATACATAATGCAAAAACATCCATCGTTAGCTAGCATGATCCCGTTCAAGATAAAACTTATCTAACTATAATCTATAATAATAAAGCAGGATTTTCTCTCACCTTAGCCCTCCACGTTGGAGATAGGGGCATTCTGCGCCACGTGTCGACACATTAAGGTACTCTCGATTTTTGCTTTCTGCCGGGTTTTTACATCCTTATTTTAACTGGACTTTTATTAATTTAAGCCCAAAATTTTGCAGACCCGTTACAAACCCACAGGGGATTAGGGTTCCTTCCTCTGTCTTTCTCTTGAGCGGCGGCCTTCACAATGAGAGCACACAGAAGGTTAGAGTGATGATCCGATCTACAGTTTGACTCAAACAATATTTAGAAGCTTCAGCCGGGTTTGTATGTTTTAAGTATGTTCTACGATTATATTTGGAATCGACTGATCTGTTCATTACTCTTTTTTTTTTGCCATTGGAATCAATTGAGAGGGCTTGAGATGCCGGGCTTAACATGTAACGCGTGTAACATGTAGTTTGAGAACGAAAGCTTCATTACAGCTCCGATTGGCACAGTTACAATATCAAGCGCAAGGTCAATATTTTGTCGATTTTATTATTTGTTCGTCGGAAAATTCTACTCTAACGGTTTTGCTTAGATAAGATGAAAATTTCTGAGAAAAAAATAAAAACTTTCATCATTTTTTCATCAAAATGGTTTTACTTTATCATTGTTCTTGATGTGTGGCATCTCAATCGTTGAGGTTTTGAATACGTCTAGGAAGCTGGAGCTCCTGGGGTTACAGAAGAGTTGTTTGAGGCTAGACAATCTGCTCTTGCTATGGAGAAAGGCAAATCAGATGAAAGGCTTATGCTTTACACCTGCAGAGTCTGCGGTAAAGGTTACAGGAGTTCCAAGGCTCATGAACAGCATTGCAAGTCTTGGAGCCACGATTTGCGCGTTTCACAAGGGACAACAAGCAACGGAGATGTGGATGTAGCGATAGTCACGCCACTTCCTCGCCGTTTCAAGAACAAGGATAACGAGGAGAGTGATAATGAGTAGGTGGCTTGGTTCGAGAAAGCGAGCGCTTCGAGCGCCAAGGCGCTAAGCGCTACAGAGCGAGGACCTCATCGCTTAGGGACCTCATTGCCAGGCGAGGTACATAAATCCTTCGATTTCCCTCGTTTTTCATCGCTTTTGAGATTTTTCTAAAGCGCTAAAAACGGCGATTTGTTGTAACTGTTAAAAAAAGTAGATTTTATTCAAATTTGTGAAATTAACAAAACTGTTTAAGAAGAATATTTAGTATATCTAAAAGTATATACTCTTTTCACGTATGTGGGAACCGAAATTCGCACTGTCGATTTCCGTTTAAATAAGAAAACTAGGAAAACCCTAATTTCCCAGAGGACCCGGATCTCTGCGAGAGCCAACGACAAGTAACCAAACAAATGCGGAAAATATGAGAAAACATGATAAAACGAATTTACAAAGAAAGTAGATCTTATTTCGAATCCGCGTAAGAGCGTTGCGATCATTACAAGAGAATACAAAGGCTTTGGCCGCAGGGGCCGTCAGCGAGTTACCTAGTTCTAGCAACATAAAACCCTAATCCTAGTTGAGTCGCAACTCGATAACGAAGGAAGAAAAAGATATCTAAAAGGCTTAGATTGATTTCGGACTGAACCTTGTTAAAGGCTGCCTACGTACCCCTTTCGAGGATCAAGCCGAACGTAGTTCAATTGATAGAGCTGGACAAGAGATCGAACTGCCTGGGCGAGTTCGTCTAGTAATTGAGTGCCAATCATAGAAACCGAACTTGTCGAGAATAAAGCCTAAAGTTTCTAAGTGCAAAAGAATTCTGAATCTAAAAGTTTTTCTCTGCTCCTCGCCTAGGACTCCTTATATACTAGCTCCAAGGTCGGTTTACGCTTTTACTCTTCTGCCCTTAAGCCGTCATAGCATAAAAATGGAGATATTCCATTTTTCCCGATCTTCACAATTATCTTCAAAACTTCCGTATTTATCCGCGGAAACTTGACATTTATCCTTCCTTGTGGGCCAAGCGTAAACTATGCTATGGTTTACGGGCTTTTGGTTAGGAAAATCGTAGGATGGGCCTCGAGTCGTGTTCTAGGTCTCTTTGGGCCGTCTTCCGACTCGACATGTTTACTGCAAGTTTTCCGCGGTTTCTAATCCGTGAAGTTTGATTGACGAATTAGAATATCGGGAAACATGGACTGAGCTTGCTACGGTCTTCGGGAGATAGCATTCGAAGGTTTGACGAGAATGGAAGGATTGATATCGTATCGATGTTCGGAAAGATTCAATCGCTACACAGCGACCGAACTTTGGCTCGAGCCCGGTCGCTACGTAGCGACCGAGCGGGGTGAGCGCTCGGTCGCTATGTAGCGACCGAGCTTTGGCTTGAGCTCGGTCGCTACGTAGCGACCGAGCGGGACGATCGCTCGGTCGCTACGTAGCGACCGAGCTTTGGCTTGAGCTCGGTCGCTACGTAGCGACCGAGCGGGACGATCGCTCGGTCGTTACGTAGCGACCGAGCTTTGGCTCGAGCTCGGTCGCTACGTAGCGACCGAGCTTTGGCTCGAGCTCGGTCGCTACGTAGCGACCGAGCGGGACGATCGCTCGGTCGCTACGTAGCGACCGAGCGGGACGATCGCTCGGTCGCTATGTAGCGACCGAGCTTTGGCTCGAGCTCGGTCGCTACGTAGCGACCGAGCGGGACGATCGCTACGTAGCGACCGAGCGGGACGATCGCTATGTAGCGACCGAGCGGGACGATCGCTACGTAGCGACCGAGCGGGACAATCGCTCGGTCGCTACGTAGCGACCGAGCGGGACAATCGCTCGGTCGCTACGTAGCGACCGAGATTTGGCTCGAGCTCGGTCGCTACGTAGCGACCGAGCGGGACGATCGCTCGGTCGCTACGTAGCGACCGAGCTTTGGCTTGAGTTCGGTCGCTACGTAGCGACCGAGCTGTGTGCATGCTTGGTCGCCGCGTATCGATCGAGCTTGGCTTGTCCGCGGTCTGATTTCCATACTCGAGCTTGTCCGCGGCCGATTTGGATACATGTCTGCTGCCTTCGGACAATCGGTATTTAGTGGTTCGATTGAGATTTGGACGATATTTTATTGCAAGGCTCTTCGTAAAGATTTCTTTATGAAGATTACTTTTCGTAAAAACGTTTATGCTGATTTTTATGGACTTTCAGACATTGATTCCGTCGTGACCGATTTTGGCCCCAACAACGTATTAAGCGTGTAGAGGAGGGTTTCCACAACCCCACTAACCTAGGATACAATCCCACTAACCCTACTTCTTCTCCTATATAATAACCCTTCTAACCTTAAGTTAAAATCATAAGCTTCTCTTCTCTTAAACACACGGCAGTAGCTTATTCTTTGCAAGGTTGTTAGCTCATTAGTAACCATAGTAGCTAATTGTCCTTAGTTCTTAAATCAGTAGCTTTTTCTTAAATATAAGTATATGATCGTGTCTTGTTTTTCATAGCGTCTCTTGTTAAGTCAGTTTCTTTAATGCAAGTTTATGATCGTTTTGTTTATATTCAATAGCTTCTTCTCATTCTATGTTTGTTATCTTGCAGTGATAATGTCTGACGCTGGAGCTGGAACATCTCGGGGAGGGTCTCAAGGAGGACAACAAGCGGATCCGGGAAGGAAGTATGGAATCATGGTTAACAACAACATCAACCACTGGAAGTGTATCTTCTGCAACAAGGTGTTAACTGCTGGAGTTTCACGGTTGAAACAACACCTTGTTGGCGGGCACAAGAATGCAAAGAAGTGTCCGGTCTGTCCAGAACATGTCAGAGCTGAGCTGGGGAACTACATGGCCGTAAGAGCTGCAGAAAGAGCTGCTCAGTCAATGAGGTACGAAGCTGCAGTGAATGAAGATGATGTGGAAGAGGTGGATGGTGATCAGCCAGTTCGTAAGGTTGCCAAGAGGAAGAACCGTGGTCCTTTGGACAAGTTCGTGATGTCATTGCCTCCAGACATCCTGAAAGGAAGAAAGGATAGGAAAGCAGTGTTTGGAGCTTCTGACAAAGATTTAAGAGACAAAGTGTGTGGAGGCATAGCAAGGTGGTTTTACGATGCTGGGATTGCTTTCAATGCTGCCTCACATGACAGTTTCAAGCAGATGACAAATCTAATTGGGCAGTATGGGATGGGGTTAAAGCCTCCTTCGATGTATGAGCTACGGTTCCCGCTGCTTCAAAATGAAGTAGCCAATGTTGAAGCTGAGCTGGTTCCTAACAGAGAGGAGTGGGCAGTGAAAGGATGCTCGATCATGTCTGATGGATGGCGCGATTCCGTGGTGCAGAAAGACATAGTGAACTTTCTGGTTAACTCACCAAAAGGCTCTGTGTTCATCAGGTCAAAAGAAGTTTCTGAAGTCGTCAAAGATGCTACGCTGCTGTTCAAGCTACTTGATGATATGGTTGAAGAAGTTGCAGAGAAGAATGTGGTTCAGGTTGTTACTGATAATGCCTCCAACTACGTGAAGGCTGGGAGACTTTTGGAAGCAAAACGTCCACATCTGTTTTGGACTCCTTGTGCTGCACACTGCCTTGATTTGATGCTGGAGGATATTGGCAAGATAGAGGCAGTGAAGAGTGCGATGAAGAAGTGCATGTTCATCAATGCTTACATCTATTGCCGTGTCCCACTTGTGAACATGATGAGGAGGTTCACAGATCAAAGGAACTTGCATAGGCCCGCTGTAACAAGATTCGCAACATCTTTCATCACTCTGTCTCAGTATCATCGTCAGCAAGCTAATTTGAAGAAGATGGTGACCTCGGAGGAGTGGGACGAATCGAAGTGGCCTAAGGAAGCAGGAGCAAGGAAGCTGAAGCAGTATATTCTTCAAGAGAGCTTCTGGAGGAACATTGCTTATGCGTTGAAGATAAGCTCTCCATTGGTGAAGGTGCTTCGGATGGTTGATGGTGAGAGGAAGCCACCGATGGGGTACATCTACGCTGCTATGGATAGGGCGAAAGAAGCTATTGCTAAAAGCTTCAAAGGGAAGAAAGAGAAGTATGAGAAGGTGTTTGAGATGATAGACAAGCGATGGGACTGTCAGCTTCATCAACCACTTCACGCTGCAGGTTATTTCCTCAATCCAGCTATTCATTACGGACATGTTGCTGATGTTTGTTGTGAGGAAGTGGAAACTGGACTGTACCAGTGCATCACAAGGTTGGTTCGAGACAGTGTGACTCAAGACCGAATCATGGTAGAGCTTGAAGTGTTTAAGAATGCTAGTGGACTCTTCGGTCTTCCCATGGCCATTAGGCAGAGAGAGTTGAAGTCACCAGGTAAGAATTCTCTGTTTTCTGCTATCTATGTTTTATTTTGAGCTTGAAGCATTTAAAAATGGCTGTGTTTTTTTTTTGTGTTACTAGCTGAGTGGTGGTCAAGCTACGGGAGTTCAGCTCCTAATCTTAGAGATTTTGCTGTTAAGGTCCTAAGCCTAATGTGTAGTGCATCAGGCTGTGAAAGAAACTGGGGAGTCTTTCAGCATGTAAGTCTTTTAGAATCTCTAGCTTTACGTGAACTGCATGCTATATTCATATGTATGTTTGACTTTGTTTGATCATATGCAGCTTCATACCAAGAGGAGGAACATATTAGCTCAAAGCCGATTGAATGACATGGTGTTTGTCAAGTACAATCGTGCTTTGCAGCTGAGGATGAAGAGAAACGATGCAAAGGATCCAATTCTATTGGATGAAATAGATGATAGCAACGAGTGGTTGATGGGAAAGATGGATGGAAACTCTTCCAACGATGAAGATGATGATTTCGTCCATGATGATGAGGACCTGACTTGGACCATGGTGAGTGAGGCAGTAGGAGCTGAAGAGCCAAACTACACTACTAGAGGAGCAAAGACTCCTACTTCAGCTAAGAACGACAAAGGAAAAGGAATAGCAAGCTCTTCAACTCAGAAGAAACGCTATGGTCCATCACCTTCTCAGTTGGAGTTGGTTGATGAAGAGGATGACATTGAAGGCGAGGAAGGTGTTGGCTATGACAGGGAATTGGAGTATGAGGATTCTGAATCGGAGTAGAGCTTTGTCTACTGGTGTTTCATTTGCTTTTGAATTTGGTTTTTTTAATTTGGTGTTTGCATTTGGTATTTTCAGTTGTGTTTTGCTCTATGAACCTTTGAATTTTATTATATGGATTTGGTTTTTTTAGTTGTGCAGCATGATATACATATAGATGGTCTAGGAACTTACCTTCTTTTTGCAGGATACATGAAGCGCTCGCTTTGTGGCGCCGTGGCGCTAGGCGCTAAGCGCCAGTCTCCTCGCTTCTTCTCGCCACACGCCTTTTCGAACCAAGGTAGGTGGAGGCAGATTCAGATGAGGAACTGGCTGATGCGGAAGAAGAAGAGGCCTCGGATTCTTTGTCTAAGTGAATGTGAATGAGTCGGGAGCTGGTGGGAAGATGATGCAGACATGCATAAGCACCATGGTTTCTTTGTTCCGAATGATGAGTATCTAAAAGATCCAGAAGGCTTCTCACTTACCTCGGTCTTAAGGTTCGGACTCGTCAGTTAAGCATTGTTGTAAAGCTTTGAATTTTCGTAACTTTTATTTACTCTTATACCATGGATTATGATTCATGTCAAGAGAGACTTCATGTGTCTCTATTGCAGCGAGCTGTGCCATGCATTCAGCAGCTTAGAAGCTGTAAGAAAGAGTCATTGCAAATTGCATTATGGTGACAAAAAAAGAAGCTAGAAATAGAATTCAACTTAGGTAATTGTGAGGAAGATGCTTTGTATCCTGTTTCGTTTCATTAAAAAAATAAAAAACTACTTATTTGCTCTAACAAAAAAAACAGTACATCTTCCCCTGCTTTAACCCAGTATCACGACATAAATGTTACATGAATTTTCCTATTACAACACGTCCTTTTATTACAATAACTTGCACCCCAAGCTCCAACAAATCCAACCAAAACAAGTACTCAACTCTCTACGCCGCTTACGCTTGGAAAACATTTAATAATTGAATTGTAAATTTGTAACCATTGTCGCCTTCATAAAATAAATTCAGTCAAACTTATACACAAAACAATAAACCAATAAACCATCAACTTTCCGTTTAGGATAAACCAATAAACTTCAAAAAAGAAAAAACAAATTTCCTATACATACGAACCTCAAAAAAGAAAAAAGAAATCCCTTATACATAGAAACCGTAAACCAAAAAAATGCATCGCCCACATTACCAAAAACTTTTAACATTTTCACTCAGCAGGAATCAAAAATGCATTCACATGCCTTCGAAAGCTAAGGATTCCATGCCTGAGATCTCCTAACATGCACTCACAAAATCCATTATTAGGTCTAGACTCTCAATTCCTAATTGTCAAGAACTAATAATTCTATCTCGATTGGACTAACAACTAACAAATGAAAAATAAAACTAAATGAATTCAAAAAAGAAAACAACATCCGAACCCGGTGCGTAGCGCCGGAATACCCCTAGTGTTCTAATATAGAAGCGTGACCATAGAATACATAAATCCAAGAGAAATAAATCCAAAACAGAGAAGATAATGACGACAAACATAGCAAAGAGCCTCATGATATGTTGTTAAACAAGTTCAAAAGCATAAACAAAGTTCAGAACTTAAGCATAAACAAAATTCAAAAGAAGAAACAAACCAACTTAAAGAAACAAACTCAGAATCCAGAAACACAGAGTGTCAATTTAAAGAAACATATTCAAAATCACTCATAACTTTTTAACTCATTCCAGAACTACTTGATGTGGTTGTAGTATCCTTGTCGTCATCAAAATAATCTTTAACATCACCTGAAATTATAAAATATAATCTTTAGTTACATAAAAAGGATATATATGAAACAAGCAAATACAATTTCAAAACTAATAATTTACCTTCGAACTCAGAAAAACCTCTTATTAACCAGTTTCGAATACAAAGTAGTGCTTGGACATTTTTTGGAAGAAAATTGTTTCTGTAAGGACTTATCACCCGTTCTCCAATGCTAAAGGCTGATTCCGATGCTAAGAAAATCACATGCAAGAGAATCTAAATTGCCATAGTGTTATCCTTGATCTTTCCAATAACCTAAAACCTTTGTGTCGGTAAAGAACCTCGTATCTAGCCTAGGATCTTCTAAATACATCTTCAGATTCGTCTTCTTATTTTCTAGACCAGGCTGGATGCTCCGCTCAGGTTCAAACAGATCCTACGCTATTGTATCAAAGAAGCATCACATTAGATAGATAACATAATTATGATATATGAATTTATAGATTGGAAAAGACTACATAATTCAGATCATCTTCTGATGGTGATGTAGTAAGAAATCATGTGGAGTTGGTGTTGCTGAAGCGGTTGAAGAAGAACTCTGAAACTTGGTTACATAATTCATAAAGTATTTTCAGACTATTCTGAACGACTTCAACTTTTTTTCTCAGAAGTTCTCGAATCCACTTTGTCATAAGTTGTTCTAAGTATTTGCAGCTTCAATGTTGGATCTAAAACAGCTCCCATAGCTAGAATGAGATTGTAGTCATCCCAATACTTAGAAAACTTGACTCTCATTTTCTTAGCCATCTCTTTCATTACTCCATCATCACAACTGGCATACTTCATCTCTTTTATTTTTTTTTCTTGACACACTACAAGAAATATGTACATTTTTAGCACATGATATATGTTATAGTAGGGGTTTCATAGCAAATTCATAAATGCTACGTAATCGCAGTCATCGTAAGTATCCCTTCTACGATAACATTTTTGTAATGCTACGAAAAATAGAGATATGATAGCAATATTTGAATGCTATTATTAACTTCAATAACGATCCATATTTCATGTTATAATAAATCTTTCTACGATAAACCAAAAAATAAATATAATTTAAAAAAAAAACTGAAAATGAAACCAAAAATTGTTTTATATTGTAATAAAATAAATTTTATTTATAAATTAAAATTGGCTTACAAATTAATTATATTTTACAAAGCTAAACCAGAAATTAAAAATAAACTCAAACCAGTACAATTTTTCTAACCTGGTTTACACTAATCCAAATCTAAACCTAACAAAAAAAGAGACTCCAGCCGCCTTCTCCATAGCCTTGCCCCTCTTCCAACAGCCAGGAGCCTTGCCTCCTCCAGCCGCCACGAGACTTGCGTCTTCAAGCCACAATGGGCCTTACCTCCTCCAACTACCATGAACCTTGCCTCCTCCACCTATCTTTAGCAAAAACAAAACAAAATCAGATGCATAATAGAGAATAGAGGGGAGATATGTTTGAACCAAGATCTGTCGGGAAACTAGAGAAAAGAAGACGAGAACTCGTCGGTGGTTTGAGACAAAAGCGTTTATTAGATCAGAGAATCGTCCGGTCGGTTTACAAATAAGGAAATAAGCGGTAGAAAGCAAACCGGCGAAAGCTAGTTCGCCGGATTGTACAAGTCGGCGAGAAAGAGATGAAAACCATAGTTCAAGCCGAAAGTAAGTGTGTGTGCTGATTTGCGGATCCCCTTTTTGTTGCCTCTTGCTCTCCTTATATAGGCGACCAGTCGATGACCTAATTTTTCTCCATTCGGTGGGCTTTACATTCGTTGGGCCGAGCTATCGAGCCCTTGTGTCAAGCCGTCGAGTCGAGTGCGTTCAGTCGCTCATTTGATCGACTAAAATCAGTCTTGAGTCGAGCCGATCGAGAGCTCGTAAGCCACCGAGCCGAGCCCCTTCCCAATTGTTATGGGCCATACCAACTATTCTGTGGGCCTTTTTGGGAGGATTGGATCCATACCCAACAGCAAGTCCCCCCAGTTCACTGGTGAATAGCGTAGCCGACTAAGTGAATTTGGAAGTGAGGCCTGAGGGATAGTTGTTATGGAGTTGTACTCCTGTCTGTTTCTTGGCTAGATGCGTCGTGCATCTTCTTGCGACCGATCGATGCATGCTGCGCTCGCGCGTCGAATCGTCGGGATCCATCATTTGGTCGAACCGATGATTTTTCCCGGTTATGAACGTAACCACTGGTTTTTGTCTAAACCGGCTCCAGTCCACCTCGAGAAGTCAAACCGTCGCGAGACTGCGTGGATATCGCGCTTTAATGGGCCATCTAGGCCCGTTTAACCTAATGATAACGCCTCGGGGAGATGTGACCCCCTTTTCTTATAAATACCCCTCTTCCCTCTATTCTTCCTGCGATTTCAGGTACTTTCTCTCTCCTATCCTCTATTTCTCTCTCTAACTTTTAGTCTTAGATTTAGGGCTTATTTCCTTCAATAGTTGTCATGTCATCGGGCGGAAGACTGTACTGAGAGCAGAAATGGAAAGCGGTGGCAACCGGATCGAGTCATGCGAGAGTTGGGGCTGGGGATCATCTTGCTGAATGCGACGCGATTCACCGTGAAGCTATGATGGACATGGTGAACATGGACACACCCCAGCAGGCTTTGGTCGCTGAGTCGGCTAGGCAACTTCGTGAAGAGAGGGAGAATGCTGCATCCAACGCTCGAGATTGCGCGAGAGACGGTCGGGGTGGAGCGAGAGACGGAGAGGTTACCCCTCCCGACTTACCTGCTATCATCCCGGGGGAATTTTCGAAGAACTTCCGGCTCTCGTGCCTGGGTTGATGCGTTCTCCGTCTATGGAGGGCCAGTCTTGGGGAACGTCTAGGAGACTCGTTCGAGTCCAAGCAGCGTGAAAATTTTTCTTAGGGAGTGTCGAGGAGTCGAGGTGACCTTCCTCATACCCACGAAAGCTCAGAGACCGTGGTCTCCGCCGGTAGGGTACCAGTGCGTGTATGAATCGTACTTTGAGAAGGAACCGAGACTCTGGTTCCCGATTCCCCGACTTATCACAGCTTACGCGAGGCGTCGTGATGCTGCGATCCGCCAGTTCTTAAACGGTTCACTCTGTCGAGCAGTCACTCTGATGGTGATGGCAGCGGAGATCGACGTGTCGATGGGTGTTCGAGTCTTCGAAGAACTGACATACCTCAAATCAATGGAAGAGGGGTTGTTCTCGATTCAGATGAGGCCAAACTACAATGTAATTACCGGTCATCCTAACAAGACTCAGCTTTGGCAGCGTTTCTACTTTTACGTCAAGTCGGACGAGTTTGTCTTCGAAGATCCGCCTGGCAATGTCTTTCAATTTTTGTGGAATCCCAAACTCGGTAGAATGTTGTCGATAACTCGTTACCGTCTTTCGTTTGTTCTTACTAACTTTTTCTTTTGTTGCAGTCGAGCATCCGAACACATCTGCGTATCCCAAGGAGTTCTTAGCGAACGCTCGAGTTGTTGCATCGTTAGCTCAGGAAAGTTGGGAAAACATCACTGTCTAAAGGATTTGGCGAGTTATTGACAGGATCTCGATGAGTAAGTCTTTTAAATCCCTTTTGCTTATATTTGTGGCTTTATATATCTTTCACTATGGTCGCGAGCTTATATATCGATCTTCCGCAGCGGACTGGCGACCTGACCTATTACCGTCCGTAGTTGGCAACAAGCGACAGCTTTCATTGTTTACCAGGGCAGAACAAAGGTAGGTAAACACAGCTAGGAGGATGAAAGCATTGCCAGATCTGAGCGCGATTATTGGAAAGAGGCTGGGGGTTCGTCGAGAAGCGAACCGGCACCACCGGTTACCGACAATGCGGTCTGGGAGGAAATTTCAATTCCGGATCTTCAACAGGCGACGATCCTTGATTCGGTCGAAACCGAGCTCGCGGACGGGATCCTTGCTCCAGAGACCGTTGAGCCATAGAGGACCAAGAAGAATGAAAATAAGAGAGCTGTTCCCGGTCCCTCGATGGTCAAGAAGGTTTGTTGGAGGCTGCTGCGGGGCGTGATCAGACGAGCTCCCTAAGAAGAAGAAGAAGTCTGATGAAAAACGGGGTGCACTCGACAAGGCCGTGGAAGGTCGAGAGATCATTCTTCATGACGGCTCCAGCCGTGATTCCATGGCCCGTAAAGATGACGGGTTAAGCAGCCTCAGGTCGCTCCTTTGGAAAGGAGGAGTAAGAGGAAGCGATCGGTTGATCGAGATGCGTCTGCCTCTGTCGCGCGACATGATCTTCATGCAGTCGAGGAACAGGATGATTTATAGGCTCCTAGGTCACGTGCTGATCGCGTCCCTCACCCTGCACCACCGTCGGTCGGGGGCGATGGTTTGGCTGCGAGGAGAGCTCGAGTCGAATTCCCCGATCACTTAGAGTTCAAGTATGATGGCGACACGCCGCTATCTTACGCACCAGCGGAGTGTGCTGAGTTGATCCGTCAGATCTGGGGCGGTGCGAAGGACATGTTGTTGATCAACCTTATATTCAAGGAAGCCTACGTCGATGCTCCATGATATAAGGTTACAGTAAGGTTCTTGGCTTCTTCTGCTCGTTTTTTTATATCCGGCGAAATAACTTACACTTGAATTCACTAATGTCTTATGGGATTCCTAAGTAGGAACCCATTCCCCCTTCATTTTGGATCCCAGATGTGTCTTTAATCTGCTGTCTAACGTTTCCAGTGATCCCCTAACCAAAAAGTAAAGAAGATTTATCAAAGTATCTGTTAAGCAGTTTAACTGCATGTATCTGTACTCTCTGACATTATATTGATCAAATCTAACAATGCTAAAAGTTCTTAAATCTCAAAGGAGAGGCCGTCCACGTCTGCAAAGAAATCATCCAATCAGAAGACTCCACTTTGACACGTCATACAAATGCTTACATTGCGTATAATTAACCCTGGCCACTTCGACTGAGCTTAAAAAATTTAAAGTTGCCCATTTTTTGAAAAGCCCACAGCCCTTTCAACGCTAGATTAGTCATCGCAGTCGAGCTATGACTCTGGTATGCACCCTCAACGTTCAAAACTGTAAGTTCATTCATCTGCAACTCGCTGTTAAGGTGAATTAATATATATCCCCTCTAAATCATTCAATCCTGTTTTTTACCCATTTATTTGTGAGATATGTTATCATTCCACCTTCCTTTGTTTCTCCTCCTATAAAATTCCCTTTGTAAATCGTACTTTCAACCAAAATCTAAAACTTATGTGGAAGAATATAAAGCTATGGCCATGAAATCTGTTTGATCCTTCGGCGAGTCTCCACTGCTCAATTTATCGTCAGACATGTGAACATTGAACATTGGTTCTATAAATTCAGGTTATATATGATGAACAAATAGAGCCCCGATGGAAATTTCAATGATTCTCGACGTTTAAATCACCACAAACAGACTAATCTGAAACAATGTTGTTGTGTTTGTTTCTTGGTGTCATTGTTGGGTTCTGTTTGGCTGCTAGAAAGAAAGAGAGCTTTTGGGTGAATAATGGAGCGGTCCAGTCGCACCAGTGAAGAAGTTAGCCTTTGGACCCATCACTTGAATGGATCACTCCTGGGATCGTATCGAAGGAAACATTGAGTGATGGGTTCCTGCACTTCTTCTCTCTTTCCCCTGTCAATATTGATTTTGTGGGTGCGATTAGCTTTTTGAGAGAATTATTTACCAAAATGTGGTATTTGTAGTTTGATTGTGGCTGTTAGGGTTGCGGGGCGGAGGAATTGAATCGTACCCTGAGCGACCCGATTAGCCCTTTGTCTTTTCATTATCGGCAAAACAACCTAAAGTAATCAAGGATTTCAAGAAGCAGTCTGCACAATGGACATGATGGTAAAAAAATATTTTTTCATTTCTATGAGTGTAATACTTAATTCCTAGTGTAAAGGTAAAGATTGGTCGTGTCATTTTTGTTTTGTGTTTTGTATGTTTACAAATAGATATGATGTCAGAGGCAATTGATGAAACACTTGACAAATCTGACTGAAGATCCCAATGACCAGGTTAGTTATTGCAGTTTCAATCATATGAACACCTTCCGACTTCTATCAAAAGTCTTCTTGCTACTATGTTAAACGTCTCTTCTTTAGTAATACCAATATAAATAATATTTTTTTATTTTTTTGTTTTTTGTTTCTCCCTGAATGTAACATTGTAAATGTCTCAACTTGGTGTCAAGGACGGAGAGAGTGTGCTTATACGGGAATCTTGGGGCAAGTGATCAAAGGTCGAGTGATAACTCTCAACATAGCTGACTTTGTTCACATAACCTTACCAAGTGAGTTTGGTCAGTAGAGATTCCAGTATCATTTTGTCCGTATGTACGGATTGTTCGCATACAAAATGTTAGAATTTCTACACAATGACAGAATAATATTGGAGTCTCTACTGACACCTTTGTGTATGCCATATTCTTTCCCTTTCTGCTTGAATCAAATTAGTTAGCTATCAAAATTGATCTCAGCCAAAAATAAAATAAAACATGGTCCACATTCGGGTGCAAAGAAAGTAGAGTACAGGATCAATAATTGGCGAAAGAGGATGGAAACCTTTCATTACGAGACGGAGAGGTTAGATCCGAAGAAGTTTTAGACTGAGATTAAGATTCAATCCTTGATATATTTAAGAAACAATGCTTGCTAACATAGACACAGACAACAGTGAACAATCACATATGAAGAACTGAAGTAAGGGCTATCCAAATTTGGATCTAGACTCACAGAGGCAGAAGTGAAGCAGCTCATGAATGCTGTAAGTTGGTTGAAACTAATTTTCTATTCCCTTATTTTGCTATAAAAACTAATGTGTCCAGGGAATTCTGATTTTGGCTTATGTTGACAGGGACGGGCTAATCTGACTGCATCGAGTTCATTACTGCAACATTGCTTGAAAGTATTGAGAATCTTCACAAAGCCTTCCAGAATTTGACAAAGACAGTAACGGGTAAACAACACATTTCTTCTCGGCTCTTTCCTTCTTTACCGTCATATGAATAAGTACGATTCTGAAACCTTTGCTTTTGATCAAAGCTTTAGTGCAGATACATTTCAATAAACGAATAAGAAGCTGTGTTGGAGGACTATGGAATGGGAAATGATGCAACAATCAAAGAGGTTCCCTCAAATGACAATTCATATAGCGTGAGCTTAAAAAAATTTCATCATCATCTCCTGGTGTCGTTTTTGATCAATGTCTTTCTCCAGTTAAGAGTGCTTCTCACGGCAGAGCTTCACTTTGATTGAAGGGGTATTATCCTTCACTTTTTTTTTCCTATGCTCTCTTAATGTATCACATACTTCTCATGTTATATGTCTTTAATATAGCATCTGCAATCTCTATAACATTATGGACGACCAGTATGCTCATTTTGAACTATGCATGACATCTCTTACATGGGCTGTTAACAGAAGGTTACTGAAATGCTGAGAGAATAGAATGACTCAATGAATTCAAGACGGAAATTGAACTCCTCACAAGAATACACAAACACTTGGTGTATTTGATAAAAATTTATAATTAATTTTTATTTGTGTGTGTTGTCGTATTATTTACAGAAAATGAAGTTCTACTTATTCACGAAAATGCCATTACTTTTTTCTTTTTTCTTTCTTTTTGAAAATAAGGCTTTTACCTTACCATCCTCATCTTGCATGACATCAATACCTCAACCACCATGAACTACCAAATTGAGAGTGTTAATGCCCTAAAGTTTTGATTTTTTTCTCATCCTTTCTCATTTCCTATCCACACTAACCACATATCTTACACTTTCTCTCAAAATTCATCAAAAAAAACTGAAGATTTTGATTACAAATTATGTAAGGTTGAAAAGCTCACGATTCTTGGTGATTAACCAGTAGGTAGCTGTTGTGGTGAAGTTATAGGTGATTGGAGAAACCATGCAAGTCATCTCACGAGTTCAAGGAATGAAATCACAAACTACATTTTATTTTTCAGATCTGTTCGACGAAGAAGGCTTCTTTAGAAGTCTTCTTCATCGAGAAGACATCTTTAGAAGTCTTCTGGTCAATGCATAGGTGAGTTTTGCAATTGACCTTTTGTGTGACTTCCCTAGAAGTCTTCTAACTTTCCTTTGTAAACAAAAAATTTCGAAATTTCCAGGGCTGACTTCTAAAGAAGTCTTTTCGGATAAACATGTTACGTTTATATTTGACCGAAGTTGGTCAGAAATTTGACTTTTTGTAGAAGACTTCTAAGGAAGTCTTTCTGGAGAAAACTTCTACAAAAGTCTTCTGAAAGCCTTCCCTAAGTCTTCTCAATGCCGGAAGATGTCTTCTTGGATTACTTTTGCAATTGAAAAATAATGGTAAAACATTTAATATCAATGAGAAGACTTCTAAAGAAATCTTCTATAAGAAGACTTCATTTGAAATCTTCTCGAGTTTAATTATGGGTTTTGATCGCGAGAGAAGACTTCTAGAGAAGTCATCTGAAGGAAGACTTCTAAAAGAAGTCTTCTCTCGAAAAGTCAAATATAGTAAATTGCAAAAGTAATCCAGTAGACTTCTTGCGACATTGAGAAGACTTCCGGCAAACTTAGAGAAGACTTCTTTTGAAGTATTCTCCAGGTAACCTTCCCTAGAAGGCCTCAACAAAAAGTCAAAATTCTGATGAACTTTAGTCAAATTCAAAAGTAACCTGTTTATCCGAGAAGACTTCTAAAGAAGTCTTTCTTTGGGAATTTCAAAAAAGTTTCAATTTCAAAAGTAAGTCAATATTTACTAAGGAAGACTTCCGAAGATGTCTTATGTAGAGTAGACTTCTTAAGAAGTCTTCCTTCGTAAATTTGCATTTGCAAAAATGACCTAAATAGAAGACTTCTTTTGAAGTCTACACAGAGTAGACTTCTTTTGAAGTCTTCCGTGGATGACTTCAAAAGAAGTCTTCTACGTAAATTTTTATTAAACTTTAAATTTATCCAAAATTAAAATGAATTTTTAATATCTTCTTGCTAATTCATGTTTATTAGTCAATATTGGGACTACTGAATCGAATTTATAACTTAATTGGTGATAATTATGAAGTTACAAACATTGATGTTTAATAATGTTTCTAGCTAAACGGAGAAGTCTTCTTAAGTCTTCTTCATAGAAGACTTGTAGAAGACTTCATAAGAAGTCTTCTCCGATGATTTTGTTTTATTAAGTTGATGTTCTGTGTTTGTGTTGTCTTCCTTATAAGATACAATTTTTAACTTCCATGAGATTTAAAATTTCAACTTTCACGTAAATTGTAACTTCCATGAGATTTAAAATTTCAACTTTCACTTGAAATTTTAAATCTTTTGTGAATTTGACTAAGGTTTTTTGAGAAGTCTTTTCTCTTAATTTTATAAAATTTTACTTAGTTTTTGTGTTGTTGTGTTTTGTTATGTGTTGGTAGAATGATTAAAATATTTTTTAGTATGTTGAATCAATAACTTTAATGAAGTCGAGTACTTTTGGCAAAACATGAACATATTTACCATTCTTTTGATTAACATCTCTTAAAGCTTACAAAATAATTCACAACTAAAATATTACACATACAAATAATACAAAGACCATAAACAAAATTATTATACAGCTAAATATTATTCCTCAACTTAGATAAGCTTGGACTCCACTTCACATCATCTCTTTGTACCACTTTAGGCAGAAGACTTTGGAAGACTTTCTAAAGACTTCGTGGTAAGTCTTCTAGCATAAAATAGAGAAGATTTCCCAAGAAGTCTTCCTAGAGTCTTCCGAGAGTCTTCCAAAAATTATCCTAGAAGTCTTCTAAAATCTGTCTCAGATCTGAAAAAAAATCTGCATATTCAAAAGCATTCAAATGACTTCAAAATAGAGAAGACTTCAAAATAAAATTTTAGATAATAAACAAAACAGTCACATTAGGTTGGATCTATAATTTTTAAGAATCTAATATATAAAACACACAAAATACATATCCAAAATTTATACCACTTTAGGCAGAAGACTTCGGAAGACTTCCTGAAGACTTCATAGGAAGTCTTCTAGCATAAAATGCATTAGAAGACTTACTAAGAAGGCTTCTGCGAAGTCTTCCGAGAGTCTTCTGAGAAGTCTTTCAAAGTCTCTCAGATCTGTGGAAAAATCTGCAAATTCAAAAACATTCAAATAACTTCAAAACAGAGAAAACTTCAAAAATGAAAATTTTATGCTTACAAAATAAACAAAAACAGTCACACTATGTTTAATCTATAGCTTTTTAGAATATAACATATAAACACACATACATTCATATCCAAAATTTAGAGATCTACCTTTGAAAGAGTGAAAGATGAGAATCAATCATTATTTAGCAAAAAAAAAAAATGAGAATCATGTAATGAAAAATCTGCAAGAAGAAGATAAATTAGTGAGAAGACATAATAAAAAGTGAGAAATGAATATAAAGTTGAGATTAGAGAGAGGTTGAAGAGTTTTAGAGTGAAAAACATTATATTTTTGTTGCAGTCATTTGAGAGGAAGAAAGAGAATGTGTAAATATTTTTTTATATATGGAGACAAAAATTTCAATTAGGTTAAATATTTTTGACCCAGACGACTTCTGGAAGACTTATGGAAGACTCATGGAAGATTTATGTAAGACTCATGGAAGACTTTGATTTAGGCGGAAAACCTAAATTATTCCGAAATTTAGGCGGGAACCCTAAATTTTACTTAAATTTAGGCGGGATGTGTCGGAAGACTTCTTTTTAAGTTTTATGTGAGTCTTCTAGACTCTAAAATAAAATAAAAAACTATGCAAAAAAACCTTTTTAAACTTAAAAAAAACTTAGAAAGTGCTTAAATCAAATTATTAGATAGTTATTAAACATATATAGGTCAATTTGAAAAAGGAAAAAAAAAAGAAGACAATATTTCAAATCTAACCCTAAAGATACCAACAATACTATAAAATATTTTACCAAACCCTAAATCAAATGACTCATGAACCAATCTACATTCACTCATCTATGTTGAAAATAATTCAATTTGAGATAAACTAAATTTACATCATTGAAATATGTTTATTATTATATGATTTCAAATTTTAACCCATGAAAATATTTTTCATAAAATTTTTAAATGATTTTTAAGATCTAATCTATGAGAAGACTTTCTCTCGAAGACTTTCTCTGGAAGACTTATGGAAGACTTTGATTTAGGCGTGAAACCTAAATTATTCCAAAATTTAGGCGGAAACCATATATTATATTAAAATTTATGCAGGATGTGTGAGACTTCTTTTTAAGTCTTATGTGAGTCTTCCAGACCTTAAATCAATTAACTATGCAAAAAAAACACTTTCTTAAACTTTAAAAAAAAACTTAGAAAGTGTTTAAATCAAGTTATTGGATAGTTACTAAACATATATGGGTCAATTTGAAAAGGAAAAAAAAATGAAGGTAAGATTTCAGAATCTAACCCTAAAGATACATACAATACTATAATATATTTTACCAAACCCTAAATCAATGACTCATGAGCCAATATACATTCACTCATCTATGTTGAAAATAATTCAATTTCAGATGAACTAAATTTACATCATTAAGAAATGTTTATTATTACATGATTTCAATTTTTTACCCATCAAAATATTTTTTTATAAAATTATAAAATTATTTTTAAGATCTACTGAACGAGAAGACTTACAAAGAAGTCATCCTATAGAAGACTTACAAAGAAGTCTTCTCTAACGGATGGTTATAATGGTAAAACTGAATACATGTTTTTTGTTTGTTCACAAGGGGGCTGTTGTAATTTTACTAGACTTTTGGGTTAATTTTGCATTTGATTGAATTTGGGGTACACTTTTGTATTCAAAAAAACGTTTTGAGTCATTTTTGGCAAATCCCCCAACAAATAAATTTCTAACATTGTTTGATAAGGCTAATGCATAACACACAAAATAGTTGGTAATACTATAAACATATAATATAATATTAAATATATATATATATATATATATATATATAATTTGTTTTATTGGTCTGTAGAATCACTCCATAAAGAGAAAGATGTTAAAAATACAAAGCAGTTGACTTATTATAAAATTTTATAAAATTTTGGAATAGAAGGTGGTTATTAACCTTATAAACATTTTCTAGCTGTAACTAATGGCAAATCTGCATAGGTTTTGGGAGGAGCAGCTGCGACCAATGATTTTATGAAAGTTGTTTAAAGACTTTTTATGTTTGCTCTATTTATATGTTATTTTATAGAATGAATGGTGAAATAACAAAACAAATTGTAAAAAGAGGACAGAAAGAGATAGAAAGAGAAAGGAAGAAAGAGATAGCTTTCGGTTACTTAACAAATTTGATTTATTTTTGTGGTTATAAAGTGTAATTTATGTATTTTATACTCTGATGTCAAGAATGAAATGGATTCTAGATTTGTCACTGGTTATAAATTTCTAAGACTTTAAAGAAAGCCACTATTGTATGTGTAAATTCTTTAAAATTCTTCTGTGATATGTACAAAAAGCATTGTAGTTAAAATTCAGATAATCGAATATTATTACAGATAAAAAGAAAATTAAGTAAACATATCTGATCTTCTACCTTCCAGTTTATCAATTAAAAAATATCATGGGTTTAAGATAGTTATAGTGAAAAGCATCTCATATTTGAAGTTGGAGAAAAATTTTAAAGGCCATGTTACGTTTTTTTTCTTTTCATATAATCTTCTTACTAGGTTAAAACTTGCACTTTGTGCAGGGTAAAACATTTTTCTTAAAACAATTACTACATATAATACTATATTTAAAAATTTATGTATCAAAGTATGGTTATTTTGGGAATACAAAATTTTATTTTTAAAATATGTGAAATGAAAATTCTAGAACTACAATCTTGGTGGAATGAAAGGAGTAAGTGTTACATAATCTTTTAAAAAAAAAAATTGACAACAACATCTAAACTACTCTGCTGGTCCAACTGGTTCAGAAAACTAAACATGTGGGATGGAATCGACATAAAGCATAGCTGATGGAGAACTTCTCGCACCACATAATCTTAAAAATTTATTAATCATCTTTCCATAGTGTACATATAGGTATCAATCATCAAAATTCTACAAGTTTTGTATTCCATTTGGATACTATTAACCAAAATATAAATTACTTATTTTTATGCAAACTATTTTTAAAAATATTTAGAAACAGTAAAAGACAATTATATAACCTTCATTATTATTTTAAAGTTGTTTGCTTTACTAATATACGAAAATTAACCAATGACTATAAGAAAATGGTTACTTGTTTGTGTAATATATGGGGGATGACAGGTTAGATTTTATAAGAAAAAAAACTAAATGCATGCATTCTTGATGTTTGTTGCTAGCAGAAAAAACAAATGTTGTTCGTTGTATGTTTATGGCTTCATGCCAAATTTGAATTAATTAATAGTAGTTGTATAATGATTATGGGCCTAAAAAATTATAAACAAAATAGTTTAACCATGGGCCAAATGGCAAAATCTGTAATAAATCTATGGGCCAAATAGCAATATTTATTAACCATGGACCAAATGGCAATATTTATTAACATGATTGTAACCTATTGTATTTCAATATCTATGAGTAGTACCAATGGCAAAATCTGTAATAAATCTAGTAAGTGAATGGTACTTTTAAATATGGCTCGTGAAGAGATGTCAAGCCGCCATGTCAGCATGGCACTGATGTAAATAAGTATTGAAATAAATGTTACTCTTTTATTTTGATTCTCTATTAATGATAAAGAAGTATAGTGATTAACTTCAAGACTTGATAGAAACAAGAGTCATCATCATACATTAGTTGTATGATATAATTTAAAAACAAAATAATAAAAATTATGAACAATTAACTAAGTAAAATAGCAGAAACTAATTTTCAAAGCTTCCGTTTAAAAAAGTGATTTTCCCTATCAAAAATTATTGTTATCTTAAATTACTGTTATCTTAAATTTTATTTAAACTCTCACATATATTGAAGAAAAATATAGAAATAAAATATACAAAGTTTCTAACTCAATGTGACACAAATAAATTGATGATTTACAAAAATTGAATTAAACAAAAAATTACAAATAAACTTGGAATATATATTATTAACATTCTTAAAGGTATTGATCATAAATTATCCAAATGATCACTTAAAATATGTCATAATAAAATAAAATAAATTCCTAGAATTTCTAAATGAACAATTCCTAGATTTTAAATTAGCTAAGAATTTAAGTAAAATAATTAACATATTGGTGGATCTATAAGAATTACAAAAATTATTGGAATTTCATTTTTTTCATATAATACAATTAAATTTATAAAAATTGTTAGAAGTTAAAAATAGAAATTAAATATTAGAATATAAAAAAAAAATATTACATCATCCCACATGAGAAACAAGCAGAATTTTGCGAAAGAGAAGAAAAAAATATCTTTCTCTACCTTCATAATCCGTATTGTCGTGGTTTTTTTTTGTTTCATAAAATATAATCCTATTTTAAAATTAAAAATTTGATTTGATATATTGAACAAATAGCATTAAAATAAAATATTATCCTTTCATAAAAAATAAAGTACAAAAATTATTGAAGTATTAAATTAAAAATAATTAAGCAACTAAGAAAAAATAAAATAAAAACAAATAAAGTTAAAAGATGTATGCAGAAAAACTCTCTAGTGATCATAAACTATTTCTCATTTATACGCACTCTCTCACTATCACTTAAATTAACTCTTACATGATATCATTTATTAATAACATTTACATGAAATTTAAATTAGATACATAATCAAAATATTAAAAATATATTATATAATATTTAGAATTTAATTTTTTTATTAGATTTATATCAAATCAATTTTTCGGATTGTAGAAAATTCGCCTTGATATTACATACGTTATACAAATTTTGAATATTGACAGTTGATATAATTCTCTTCGGGTAACTAAAATAACTAATTTATATTTTAATTAATCCGTAAATTTTATACACATACTTATTATTAACCTAACTCAAAATACTCACATATTATAATGTTTACAATTACTATTCTTGTGAAAGTAAAATATTATATTTATTTTAAAATTATATCCATGCAGTACATATTATAATATAACAAAATAGGGAATAGATATTTGTAACTTTTATTAAAAAGTACTCTTCATATATTCACACGTTGAATATATTTGACATTACAAAACTACAATCTATATATAATTAAATCAGAAATTATTTTAACATATTACTATCAGTAAAAACTTTAATCCCTAAAAACTAAACTGGAAAGAAAAAGATTTAAAAAGTTGCACATGGCACATATAAGAACCTAGTTGATTATCTTAGAGTTCAAGTTCTTCGTAGTTTCTTTTTATCATTTTTTGCAAACATTTCTTTTTATCTTAATTTTAATTAAAGTATATAATTTTAACAATATTTAACTCTATATAATCGTGTTTGATTACAGAGGTTTAATTGAGCATAGCTAAAATTATTAGGGGTTAGTATAAAGCAATTTATATATTCAGGGGTTTAGTAATGAGCTTAGTAGTCTGGGGGAGGATTGCATAGGGTTTAGGTTCTACAGAGGGGAATATGCAGTCATCCCATCAAATTATGTTTATATAGTAATATTACATTACATATAACAGTTTTTTTATCATTATATATGATCACTTAAAAGTATTTAATATATAATAGATTAATCATTCAAAATCATTAAACTAAAATATATGTTTAATTCATATATATACAACTCAATACTAATTTGAGTTATACCTGAAAATTTTGTGATAAGATTAGATGTTACATACTGAAGGAATTCAGAAGATTAAACAGACATATAAATGAAACTACTTCAAATAAGAACTAATACCAGTTTAACAAGCATCACAAATATTATTCTTTGATGATCTGATTCTTATGCCATTTCTCAAACAAAAAACATCACAAATATTAAAGCTTGTTACATTTTCATTAGAGCACTCAAAAACTCATACAATAAGACAATTACTGCACCATTTACCCTTTTACTTTTGAAAGTGTAATCATATATCTTACTTTTCATTTCAAACCATCTTATGTGAGAAATTACCACGTCATACAGCAAGAAAGACAGTATACCTTTGTGGAAAATCACAATGGGTATTTGTTTATATTTTCCTAACATTTATTTATATATTCGCTATCCCTTGATATGTATATGCAACTTTCGTTTCAAAAAGAGAGAATGTCTTGATTTGGTTATGTATATAGCCAGTGTTATCATGTGGTTTTCTCTCTCTCTCTCTCTCTCTCTCTCTCTCTCTCTCTGAGTCAAGCAACACTCATTCATAACTCATCAATCCTCTATCTAGACTCATCTTTGAATCCATGAGATTGGCTAAGGAAGACTAGACTTGAGCTCAACTATACATTCACCAGTTGCTGATCACTCCAAAAAAAGAATGAGGACAAGGCATGATCCGGTTGTTCATTTCAGTCTCTTCGACCAACAAGAGATCAAAGTAAACCAGTGATAATCAAACTGATCTTCACACTCCTTCTGACCAACTGAACCAAAACAGGAGATGGCTCTACTGGATGAACAGGTTTGATCCTTTAAGCTTATCTCAACCACTGACCTGAAACAGAGTGGTTTGGATCACAAGATCAGTTCGGTTCAAGCTATAATAATCTAAATCGGTTCATAACAGCTAAGTTCATGCTCAGTTAAGACTGGTTCTAATCAGTTCAAGAAAGCTCAGCTCAGTTCTAATCAGTTCACAGCAGTTCAGGACAAGATCATACTGAGTTCAATTCGGTTTTACTCCAACCAGTCCATAACATCTGAGCTAGCGGTTCTAAGTGTCTGATTCAAACTGAAATTAAACAAAGCTGACCCAAACAACAACTTAGACAACTGATCCAGACATTTTGTTCACCATCGAACACTCTGTCCTATTAAGAACATGACTGAGGCAAGAGACTAGAGCTTACTGAGATGAAACAACGGTCTATATGGTCTCCGTTAATTCTCTTCTTCAAGGTTAACACCCGGTTGACATCAAACAAGAGAAGTAAGGTTCAGTTCAATCTCAAACAGAACAGATCATGGCAACACGTCTTAGCTATGGTATGAGGTTGAAGATTAAATCACCAACAATTTTCTCTTGATTTTTCTTCTGATTTTCTCTCTTCTTTTCTCTGATTTTTTCTCTCAGTCTCTCACAATTTTTCTCTGGCTTTTCTTGCAGGTTATAGACGACCAGAAGAGAGAAGATGATGTTTTATAACATAAGGAGTTGCTTCAGCTGAGGGTTTTCTCTTATACAAAACAAGACAGTGGGCTGACATGTGGTGACCAGCTTTAGCACTCTCACATCTGAGCTTTCCTTACCATGAAGAAATCTCCCACCAGACATGTGCTCTACACATGTTCTGGTCCAGCAAGGAAGCAAGCAGGCAGCTTGTGATTTTCATGTGACTTTAATGGAGCAGCTGACCAAGCAAGCCGGTGCAACTCACAAGACTGATTAATTACAACAGCAAGAAAACTAGGAAGGTGCAAACAGCAGAAATAATTCCCAACCAGCTCTCGACTAAACGTTTCCTGTCCCTCGGTTCTCGTCCTACTTTTGGATAAACTCGTCCAGCTTAAATAAAACTCGTCCATATTAATTAACACTCGGTCAGAACTATCAACGGAAGGTCTATCGACCACAAGACTGTTCTGTCGAGACATTAATTTACTGGGTCAGTTTTTATTTTTAATTCTAATCGACCAATCTTCAAACTGGTCGAGCGAGATTTTTCTCGACCAAAAATTCATTGGCTCGGGAGGGTCATTACACATACATGGAAATTTCAGTGGTTTTGAGTTTTGAAAGGTGTTTCTACTGAAGATTTATCTTTGTGGGTAACCTTATAGATCTTTGTAAGAGCCTACAATTGGCTGGTCACTAGGGAACGTGAAGCTACCAAGTTAGTGTTTTCAGATGGAAATGCAATGAGATTGTGCTCTAGTTGCAGTCTGATAATGTTCTGTGAAATCAGAAGGGATAACATTCAACTTCCTTGCTATTTTTAGAGGCAATGCAAGGAAGTGTGTGCTCTTGTGAGCTTGAGTGTGTACTGGAAAGAGCATGAGTCTTGTTATAAAAAGTGTAAGAATTTTGAAAAGATGTCAACATCAAAGATTCATGGTCTGTGCAGATTTGTGTTGATTGTAACACATGGACATTCTGCTGAAATGAATCGGTGGGAACTTAGAGTTCTCGTCTCAGGTGGAGAAATGCTTTCTCATGTATCTTGTATTTGAATCAAATCTTCTTACACTGATGAAGGTTCTGGTAGTCTAGAATCTAAAGGCATTAGAAATGTCTCAGGATGTTATTATGCAACATGATATACTATGACTTTTGTATCGAAAGTCTTTCTAACCAGGAGAGTTAGGTGGTGTGTTCTGTTTGTAGAAGTTTCACATTATTAATATCCGAACCGATCCAAAAACCAAAATAACCGAATTGATCCGAACTGTAAATAGGATGATTTCTAAATTGATCCTATACATCTAGAACCAAAAAATTAACCGAACCGATAACCAAATATCCAGGACTAGTTTTGATAGTGAAGAGGCTCCTATGGATAAGCCAAGTGTTTGTGGAACTAGACCAGATCATCTTTAGAGGGTTATGGTCAAGTTTGGGCCTTGGTATCTGCACATGTGGAAAATAGATAGGTTATGTGCCATCTTTTTGATAAGACCAATTTTGGGCCAATCTCCTTCGATCAAAGTGATTATTTTTGGTTACTTGGTCGTTGAATATTGAGATGTTGCTCCATTTCTGGTTCCTTTAGTTTTAAGTTTTTTCTCCATGACTGTCTTCTTGGGTTCTTTTGGTTTGGTGAGGGCTTCAAGTCAAAACTGATGTTCTCATCAGACCCTCGCATCAAATGCCACAAGGCTAGGGTAGTCTAACACGCGCCAGACCACATCCTGAACTATGTATGTCATAAATAAGATTCACATCTCAACTGAAGAGGATCAAATATTTTTCATACGCAATATAACAAAATACTTCACAAGAAAACATATTTTTAACCTCTTTGTCTGGTATGTTTTTAATCACATATTTATTTCATTATTTTAGGTCGGATATAGATCAGTGTTATCTCTTTGATTCAACATATATAAAGATGAGATTTCCATTTTTATCAAAAAAAAAAATGCCGAACAGAATATGATATCTTGGGATGGTGGAGAGACAGTAGGCCTAAGTTCCCTATTTTGTCAGAAATGGCAAGGGATGTACTTACAATGTAAGTATCTTTTGTCGCTTTTGTCTCTGCATTTAGCACAAGTGGGCACATCTTAGAACCTAGTAGAAATTGCTTGACACACTACATGATTGAGGTATTGATGTGCATCGAAAAGTGGCTGAAGTGTGAATATCAGTTAAATGAGAAAGGAGTCGTTAGTATATAATAAATGCTTTCATTTATTGAATCACAAGATGAACAAGATAACTTCGTTTTTTTTTTCAGTTTGAGTTCCATTTTATCTAAATAACTATTTCAAATTTTTATTATTGTGTTTTGTGTAAGAGGTGAGAGTCAGTGAGACAAATCGGACATATTTATATTATTAAAACTGAAGTACCTTTTGGTACTATTTGGAAACTTAGATAGTAGATTAAATGAAAGTTGTTTGGAAACAAGGATAGTAGATTAAATATTTTTTTTATTTACATATTTAGTTACTGTATTTCTTTCTCATTTACAGATTCTGTCGTTTGGAAACTTGGATAGCAGATTAAATGAGAATTGTTTGGAAACACGGATAGCAGATTAAATAATTATTTTTATTTACACATTTAGCCATTGTATTTCTTTAATATTTACAAATCTGCCACTCCACTTAAAATCAAAAAACTTAAATAATTACAATGAATTGTTATTTCATTTTGCTGAAAATAAAAACACAAACTGTAATATATAGTATATATTAATCTGCTACAATACAATTTTCAAGATAACCAAATATCATAAAATTAATAATAATTCATAAAAACCTACTGTAAAAAATTAAATCATTTTAAATAAATAAACAAAAAAATAAATAGGTTAATATATGAATATTACAATTGCATCAAATTATAAAATTATAAATATAATATTACGTACAGATAAAAAATTATTATGAAACATCTATATTATAATATAATATATTCTACTCTAAATATATTTTACAAAACATAAAAATGGACATTTTTTAAAATCAATAGTTTATAAATTTACATGGAACGCAAGTTAAATCCAACACCTGCGCCCCGGCGCGGGTCAAGATCTAGTATCTTATTAAAGTAGAAGTACGTTTAGTATTTGTTTGGAAACATGGATAGTAGTAAAAAATAAATATATTGCTGTTTGAAAACATGGATA
Source organism: Brassica napus (assembly GCF_020379485.1). Classification (NCBI taxonomy): domain Eukaryota; kingdom Viridiplantae; phylum Streptophyta; class Magnoliopsida; order Brassicales; family Brassicaceae; genus Brassica; species Brassica napus. Next base: position 7,031,018 of record NC_063443.1, read on the forward strand.
GCAGTAAGTTAGGGAAAAAAAAAATGGGTTTATGCTATTTAAAAAAAATTAAAGTACATTACATGGAGTATTAATAAGTAATTGGCTTATTTTACTTGATATACATATTCAAATCAAAATAATAATTTAAAATTGATTTATATCAAAAATTCATTCAAAAATACACATATATTCAAAAATTGAGTTTTACTCACATATTTTCAGTATCCATTATAAAAATATTTTCAATATATATAAGAAAAATACAATACAAAGCCCAACTTCAAACACCAACTTAAATTATGGTTTTTATATTTCACACTGAAATTTAAAAGAAATATATATGTGATTATTTATATGATTGTACGCATAAAATATTATTAATTATAAGATTACTTATTTTATAGGTACTATAAAATATGATTAATTATATGACAACACATATTTTTGTAACCTATGATGACACATATAGGATATATAATATTGATTAATGGTGGGCGTTTAGGTTCGTTTTTGGATCTGTTTGGGATTTCGTGTTCGGTTCAGATCTTTGAGGACTCGGTTCGGATTTGGATAATCAATTTAAATTATTTTTAAAAATTTAAAAATTATTATATGCTTTAATTTTTGAAAAATCTATAAACAGTATAATATTACATATAAATTTGAATAACATATGTCAGAGTACCTAACTTAACATATAAATTGGTTTGGTTTAAAAATTTGGATAAAAATTAATAATTATTTAAGTATTTTTGGAGTGTTGAGTATATTTTAACTATTTTAGATATTTACGTTTGATTATTTGTATATATTTTCAAGTATTTAAATGAACTTAAAAGTATCATATATTTTCTAGATGTTTTTATATATATTAAATCTAAAAACAATTAATATATATAAGTATATAAATCTATTTTGGATACTCAAAATAGTTCGGTTCGGATCGGATTAGGTTTCAGTACTTCAAATACCAAAATTTTGAATAATTCAGATATTTAATCAATTTCCGTTTTGATTTGGTACTACTTATTCGGATTGGTATCGGTTCGTTTTTTCAAATTCGAATTTTTTTCCCAACCCTAAATAGTGACATAGAAAAAATAGCATCATATTTATTTTTAGAAACACATCCGCGCGGGCGCGCAGGCCAAAAGCTAGTGAAGAATTAAGATTGAAGACTTCTCCTTGTGAATGACTTTGGTAATGCTTTCATTTCTAAGCCATTGAACTGAAAAACATGATTTGTTTAATTGTATAGAATTATATTTTTAATGAGTTTTCGCTGAAGTCTTATTCAAAGCTTTGGAGATTGGAGATGGAGTTTGAACTGGAGTTTGAGTTTTGGTATAAGATTACGTTTGTTATCAGATTGTGAGAATAAGACGTATGTTTGAAACTTGAAACTTTTGTTTGCTTGTACTTTGCTTGAATGATAATGCTTGTACTTTTCTTTGGATAATTTATGTTTTCATGTTTGTTTTTACGATTTTGGTTAGGTTTATTTTTTGGTTCTTTTGGTTACTTTTTTTGTTTTTTTATCGAAAAAATGTAAAAGGTTATTTGGTTTTTATATTTTACGGTTTTTCTGTTCTTTTCTGGGATTTTTGTTTGGTTATTATACTACAAACTAAACCAAATATGAAGCGAATAGAAACTGAAACTATTTTGGCTTTTGGAAATTTTCCACTATCAATACTTGAACTGATCCAAAAACCAAAATAACCGAACAGATCCAAACCGAAAATAGGATGGTTTCTAAATGGATCATAAACATCTAGAACCAAAAGAACATACCTGAAACTAAACCGAGAACCGAATATCCATAGCAAGTTTGGATAACAAAGAGGCTCCTATGGATAATCCAAGTGTTTGTCGAACTAGGGCATATCATATTTAGAGGGTTCTGGTCAGGTTTGGCCCTTTGTAGCTTCATGGGTGGCAAATAGATAGGTTATGAGCCATATTTTTGATAAGACCAACTCTGGGTCAATCTCCTTTGATCAAAGTGATTATTTTTGGTTTCTTGGTTGATGAACATCGAGTTGTTGCTCCGTTTATGGTTCTTTTTGGTTGAGTTTGTTTTCCATGACCATTTTCTTGAGTTCTTTTGGTTAGGTGAGGGCTTAAAGTCAAAACCGATGTCCTCATCAGACCCTCTCATCAATTGCAACAACGCTAGGGTAATCTAACTCGCACCAGACCACATCCTGAACTATGTATGTCATAAATAACATTCATATCACAACTGAAGAGGATCAAAGATTTTTCATATGCAATATGACTAAATATTTCACAAAAATCCTTATCTTTAACCTCTTTGTCTGGTAAGTTTCTAATTTCATTTTGGAATACATATTTATTTCATTATTCTAGGTCAAAAGAGTTCTCTCTGATTCAACATATATATAAAGACGAGATTTCCATTTTTATCTAACAAAATCTTGCGAAAAAGGAATGTTTATGTTAAATAAACTAGGGTAAATCCGCCCTATGGACAGGCGAGTTAATTAACTTGTAGTACAAATTTACTTAAATTTTTTAATTTGCTTTTAACAAAAAAATATCATTAAGGTTCAAAATTGTTTTACAACTGACGGGCGAGTTAATTAATTTGTAGTAAAAATTTATTTAAATTTTTTAATTTGCTTTTAACAAAAAAATATCATTAAGGTTCAAAATTGTTTTACAACTGACGGGCGAGTTAATTAATTTGTAGTAAAAATTTATTTAAAATTTCAATTTACTTTTAACAAAAAATATATCATTAAGGTTCAAAATTATTTCAAAACCATTTTATAAGTGTATTTTACTATTCATTTTAGGAATTATAATGACACATTCAACATAGTGAAAATATAATTATTCCACAGTTATATATATATTTTGCACATTTTAACAAAACAGTGATTATTTTTTATCTAATATAATATGTACATTACATATTAATCTCAAAGTTTATAAGAAAAGAATGAATAACCATACATTTTGCATATTGTGCTTTAGCATGAATTTGTTAGCAGAAGCTTTAAACCCAATATAAAAATCCGGAGACAGAGAAATCGTAAACCAAAAGAGAAGCACAATCATCTGAAAAGTAAAACTAATTGCCAAAATACATTAAAAAGGTAGAATGCAGCAAAACATATCAGAAAGCAAAAGAGTTAAAAGACATAGACACTCTATAATTATTTATTTTAGATAAGATACTAAATTACAGAACAAAATGAAGAAGAAATCATAAAATTTTGTTCATCGACTCTTCTTCATCTGCCTCTTGAAGCCAATTCACAAATGGATTTAGGCTTTTGACAATGGTTTGCCTGCAACATCCACCAAGAGAAAAATAAACATCAGATTAAATGCAGGTCTGGATAACTGTTGTTTAGAAACCAGCTTTAAATATGATATGTATGATATAATGTTATGGAACTAACATGCCCTTTGCGTTGGTTCCTTTATGGAACCAGTTGAGGATGGTGGCTTCAGCGAGGACATCAAGTTCATATAGTGACCTCCTCTCATAAGCTTTGCATCCTCGAAGAACTGCATTTGGACTTTGTACATTAGCTCCAGAATTCCTCTACGGAACACGTTCAGAAGTGGTGTCCACGTTTTAACAGGCTTGAAGCCGTAGAAGAACATCTGCAACAGTTAGAAACTATTTTGCCTTGTTCGCATACCAAAAAGGCAAACATTTTCTTATAATCATAAAGAACTGATTCTTTTTTTTAAAATAGGAAGGGAAGAGAGATTACATATAAGACATCACCAAATTTGGTAACTTGGGAGGCAAAGCAGACACTTAATGGCTCTAATTCTGTTAAAGATAATCTGCATAATCAGTGGAAGCGTCTTTTAGAAATCCGAAGAACCCTGAAACAAATTGTGGAGAAAGAAAAGCTGAAGAAAGCATTTATTTTTCCAGAAGAACTCCAAAGACATTGTTGAAATCACTCACTGTTGCAACAGCGGAATGGTAAATATGCACACAAACAATCCCAGATTTTGGGGTTAAATAATCGAAGAGGCAGATGCTAAAATAGTTTTAGTATGTTCCTCCAGTATGAGTTCATCAAATCATAAACATCTGTAACTCACCTAATCACTGAAACCAAAATCACCGATCTTCCACATATTCCACGTTATGGAAACCTAACTATCATATGCTTTCGGTATGACTTTCCATTGACCACCAAGATATCATCATCCCCAAGATCAAACGTCCTCATCGCATCCTTAGATGCGGATAACAAAGAAACACGTGTGTTCATCGGCATCTGATGAGTTTGAGAATGGAAAACCTGAGAATCAACGAAGATCATGTCGACACCCATCAACTCTCCACCTTTAATGTTTCTTGCTTCCCAGAACCGTAGCAGCTCCACCTCCATGGTCGAAGAACAACGGCCACCTGCCTTCAAATCATATCAGCAAGCAGAACAAAGGAGTAAGCCATTATATTGAGAAAAAAGTCTCCCTTTCATTTTTATAGGTGTAGATACACAGCTCGAAGAGGATAAGAATCATTAAATGAGGGATCGTTAATGGCCTTGAATCAATTTAGGTTGTAACGCCGGTGAGGAGATGAATCGATACCGAAGTACATGAAGAGATGGCGATCCGACAGAGACGCGACGATTAGAGACAGAGACTCATCTATCTGATACTCTCATAACTTCCATTGATGGTAGACCTCAAATTAGGCAGGAGAAGATGAACCCTATAGTTGTACGGCAGCTACATAGTGAAGGTGCTACATGGGTCAAGATTGTGTTTGTTTGTCAGCCCGAATAGTTATACTAAAACTTTCTTAAAAAATTATCAGAATTGAGAAATTGTAATTTGAGTGAGACAAGTGTCACTCTCTCCTTGCTCTATTTAATGATGTGGCATTACTAGAAAAGAGACAAAATCTTCTTAATTAGAACGTTATAGTTTTACGGCAGCTATATAGTGAATGTGCTATATGAGCCAAGATTGTGTTTGTTTGTCAGCCCAAATAAGTATACTAAAACCTTCTTAAATAATTATCAGAGTCGAGTGAGTGAGACAAATGTCACTCTCTCCTTGCCCTATTTAATGATGTGGCATCACCAGAAAAGAGACAAAGTCTTCTTAATTAGAACACTATAGTTTTACGGCCGCTACATAGTAAAAGTGCTACATGGGCCAAGATTGTATTTGTTTCTGAGCCCAAATAACTATACTAAAACCTTTTTAAATAATTATCAAAATCGAGAAATTGTAATTTGAGTGAGACATGTGTCACTTTTTCCTTGTCCTATTTAATGATGTGGCATCACTAAAGAGAGACAAAGTCTTCTGAACGTAAGATTTATGTCCTTAACAAGATGTAACTTTCAATCCGACATAATTTGGTCATATGGCCTTTACCTAATAAGTTCGTCGTAGTATTTGCTAAGAAAACATAATCTAATGGACGACTTTATCAATGGTATAAAGGATCCAACTGAATAAAGGAGAATCCCCCTATATATATTAAAAGAGAAGTCACTTTAGTGATTTCTGATGACGTGTCGCTCATAGGTGAAGTTTCAAAAAAATTGTTATAATTTGATTGGTCGATTGTTTTTAATTTTTATTTATTTAAATTAGATCTAAAAATTTAAGGTAAGTCTAAAAACATTTAACATCACTTGCCATATAATCTAAAGAATATTACAAATAACAATTTATGGCAACTAAATCTCGAAAATTATAGAAAGATTAATAATGTTATATTTTATTACTTTTAATATTTATAAACTATAAAATATAATGAAATTTTTTTTATATAAGATAATTATAATAGTTTTATATTCTACTTGATGAATTGTATTCGAATATAATTATATAATAACTATTTTAAATATTACAAAATCCAAACATTTTTATTAATATGATTTTTAAATTATTTATCGTTGTTTACAGAATAAATTTATCAGAATTTTAAAATTATTTATACAATGTTATAAATTATTTATAAAAATATAAATCCTACTATATATTGATTAAGAAGTCACATAAGTGATTTTTTATTACATGTTGATCATAAATGAACTCTTCAAATTGTTATAATTTGATTGACCGATGATTTTTAATTTTATTTATTATAATTATATCTAAAAAGAAAGGATAATTCAATTACCACTTTCCAAATAATCTACATAATATTAGAAATAATTATCTATGGTAACTAATTGTTGAAACTATGAAAGAGTAATAATGCGATCAATTTTTTTATATATTTATAAATTACATTAAATAATACACAAAAGTGTTTATTTGAATTGATATAATGATTGGATCATGTTTACCCCTTTCATGGTACCACTTTTTATTTTTACCACCAATAATGAGACATTTTCAAAAATACCTTCTTCATTAAGTGATAAAAGACTCTTATGCCCTTGTTATTTATATATATAATAAATCATTATTTAAATGAAAAAATAATAAAAAAGTGTAATTTTTAAGTTTTCGAATTATACTTTTTCAAATTCGAACTTTTTTATAAAATTTGTTTTTTGAATTTTCTTTTTTTCAAATTTTTTTTATTTTTTTTCAAATTTCTTTTTTAAAAACGAAAATTATGTTTGAAACTATTTTTTAAAAATTTTTATATATTTTTAAGTATTTATATAGTTATTAGAATCATAAATTTCACATTCCAAAAACCCTAACTCACCCTTCAACTCTAAACCCTAAGTCTAGATTAGTTAACCATAAGGGTATAATTGTATTTTACCCTTCATTAAAAGTGAGGGTAAAAGTGGTTAGTGTAAACATGAAAAGTGGTAATATGGATGCGGTATTTGTGGCAATTTCCCTATAATAATTTTATATTCGTATAGAAAGAATGATATTTGTATATAAAGTATCATAATAACTATTATTGTCTAATAATTCAATACATGTTTTATAAATCATTAATAAAATTATAAATACATTTATAAAAATCAGACGTTTTAAATTATTATAAAAGGTTCTAAGTCATTTATAGAAGCTTATACATATATTTATAAAATGTATTTTGAAAATTTATCCTCCTATTACAATATTTTGAATTTTTTTCATTTTTTTTTTTTTTGACAGCAAACATTTACAGACTCATGTAGACTCTGTAAACCAAGGTGGTAAAACTACATCCATGTGCACGACGAAAGACAGTTGTTGCCGAGCACTCCGTGCCAAGCTATCTGCCCTTTTGTTCTCCGTCCTAGGAACATGAACAATTTCTGAGTTGACAAAACTTTGTCGCAAAATCTTGATATCTTCCAGGTAGCTTTCAAATGCTGGCCATTCCTCTGGTTCCGAAACCATCTTCACCAGTTGAGAACAATCCGTTGCAAACGTAACCTGAAACTGCCTTAAATTTCGCATGCATTCCATCGCCCAAATCAAAGCCTCCATCTCCGAATGAAGGGGTGAGAGGGATGCCCTTACATTTCGTGCTCCCAATAAGCCATCAAACCCTGGCAGCGTGCTATGTCATCCTTGTCCTGAAAAAAGATCCTTATCTTTCCAAGAACCATCCATAAAGCACCATCTTCCTATGGTCCCTATATCAGGCCGTACCTGTACCTCCTGTACCAGTCTGCGATCTGTAATAACTTGTGCCTCAGCCCACAATGTTGATTCCACTTCTGCCAATCTCAGTATGTCTCTTGGGTCCATATCTAAATTACTGAACACTTTGGTGTTCCGACCCTTCCAAATATACCATAATATCCATGCAAACTGGTGATCCACCATTTGTGGATTAAGTCTCCAGAATAGGTGATCCATATTAGCAAAAAGAGAGCCAATTGGAAAAATGTTTGGATTTGATGGGATCTTGGATAATGCCCACACTTGACGTGCCGGAGGACATTCAAAAAACACATGGTTTATTGATTCCTCTGGAGCTCCGCACCTGGCACAGCAGGTGTCTCCTTGCATCCCTCGTGCTTTTAATGTTTTTGTCACCGCTATACAACCAGATACCAGCTGCCAAAGAAAGTGTTTTAGCTTCGGAGGACACCTCACCTTCCAACAGTATGCCTTAAGGATATCCACATTAGGGCCATAAAAATCAGGTGGTTTCTCCTTGTCAGGATAAATCCTTTCTACCTGATATCCTGATTGTACCGTATATTTTCCATTTTTTGTGAAATGCCATCCATTCCTATCTGCCAACTGATTTCTGCCCAATGGTATACTCTCAATTATTTTTGCATCTTGTGGATCCACCAAGTTCCTAATTGCCTGTACATTCCATGTGCGTGATTCTTGATTAATGAAATAATCTACAGTGAGGTCCGGGTAACTATTATGAAGGTTTTTGTTGGCTGGTCTCGGACGAGTGGATGGGAGCCAAGGGTCAGTCCATACTGAAATAGATGATCCTGTTCCTACCCTTTTAATTAGTCCTTTATAAACCAGAGATCTAGCAGAAGTAATACTCCTCCAGCCATATGACGGGGAGTATGAGCGAATCGGTTCCAGGGGTGAAGAATTCCTGTAATACCGTCCTTTGAAAACTCGAGCAAAGAGGGAATTTGGCTTCTCGATCAGCCGCCACAACTGTTTCCCAAGCATTGCCGTATTAAAATCAGTCAAATCCTTAAAACCCAACCCACCATTGTCTTTATGGGCACACACTTTATCCCATGATTTCCAATGTAGTCCCCTTGTGCTATCTCCTGGACTCCACCAAAATTGGGCGACTGCACCTGTGAGCTTCTTCACTGTAGTTTTCGGCAACCGGTACACAGACATCACATGGTTTGGCAAAGCCGTAATCACTGATTTAATGATCACCTCCTTTCCACCCTTGGTAAAAAACGAAAGGTCCATCCGTTAACCCTACTATTCAGTCGTTCTTGTACAAAGCCAAACACTTGTACTTTAGAGCCACCTAGACTTTCCGGCAGTCCTAAATAAGATCCCATTCCACCTAAATTCTGAATTCCCAAAATATCCCTCAATTCTTGACGGCTAGACTCTTCAATCTTATGTCCAAATTGAATGGAAGATTTCTGAAAATTAATTTGTTGCCCTGAGACAGTCTCGTATTCCTTTAAAATCCTGAGAATAGTCTGACATTCCTCCTTTTTTGCCTTGCAGAAAAACAAACTATCATCTGCAAATAACAAATGAGAGATCGCAGGGCAAGCTCGTGCCACTTTCATACCAGTTAAATGTTTCATCCTCTCTGCCTTTTTAATATTTGAAATTAATGCCTCCGTACACATAATAAATAAATAAGGGGATAAGGGATCCCCTTGCCGTAAACCTCGCTGGGGGGTTATAAGACCCCGAGGTTGCCCATTTATAAGAACCCTGTATTGGACTGAGGAAATACATTCGCGCATTAGTTTGATCCAGTGAGAATCAAAACCCATTTTGTAAAGGAGAGCCTCAATGAAATTCCACTCTATCCGATCATAAGCCTTGCTCATATCCGTTTTAATTGCCATAAAATTATTCTGACAAGACTTATTGGCTCTCAAACCATGAAACATTTCCTGTGCAATAAGAATATTATCTGAAATTAGCCTTCCTGCCACAAAAGCCGATTGTGTTTCCGAGATTAACCTAGGCAGACAACTTTTCAATCTTTGACACAGAACTTTCGATATGATCTTGTAGCCAACATTACAAAGACTTATCGGCCTTAATTCCGTCATCCTTGTCGGTCTCTCCACTTTTGGTATCATACAAATATTAGTTAAATTTATCCTTGGATCCAGATCGCCTGTAATCAAAAAATTATTCACCAGCTCCACCACATCTGTTTTAATAACATGCCAAGAATGTTGAAAAAAGAGAGCCATCATCCCATCCGGCCCTGGCGCTTTTTCCGGGTGCATCATAAATAGTGCTTGTCTGACTTCTTCCTCTGTTGCTAACCGTAGTAGCATTTGATTCATCTGTGGAGAAATTGTTGGTCCTATCTCTTCCAGAAAACTATCAAACTCAGTAGGATTAGTAGAGTGAAACAAACCCTCAAAATAATTAACCGCCACATTTTCAACACCATTCTCATCTGTAATCCATTTACCCGTGTCATCATGAAGGCCAACTATTTTATTTCGAATGCGTCGTTGCTTTATCAAAGCATGATAAAATTTTGTGTTAAGATCCCCCGATGAATGCCACATATTCCGACTCTTCTGATGCCAATACTCTTCCTCATCCTTATATGCCTCTTGTAATTTCCTGGAAATCTCAATAATCTCCTCTTGTGATCTGTTGTTATCTGTTTGTACCTCCTCCAGAGCTTGTTGAAGATTATGGATTTTTTCCTTTCCATATGGTTGCTTTTCCTTCCGCCAAGATGATATCTCATGTCGGCAGTTACTAATTTTAGTAATAAAATCCTCTGATTGACTTGTTCTGGATTCTGTCCAGCCCGATACAATTGACTCCATTAGCCCCTCTTGGCCTAACCACCTTTTATCAAACCTAAATTGTCCCCTTCTTCTCTTTGATGATCTGTCTTCCAAAAAAGCAATCACAGGGCGATGATCCGATCCCACCATCCTCAAGTATTCTGTATAAGAAACTGGAAATAGTGTGTGCCATTCTTCATTCGCTAAGGCTCGATCCAATCTACATCTGACCATCACCGCTCCTTTCCCTTTGCCTCTCCGGCCTTGCCATGACAATTTATTTCCCCGAACCGGGAATTCCAATAACCCACTATTTCGTATCATATTGTTAAAAGGAATAAAAGATGCTGCACATCGTAAAGAACCCCCATCCTTTTCATGATTCCCAGTAATCTCATTTAGATCTCCTATAATAAACCACGGATCCGACCTGGCTAACCCATACCGGGTTAATCGCTCCCAGACTTGTTCCCTTAGTTTCTGGTCCGGTTCACCATATACAAATGTAAGGAAAACTTGTTTCCCTTTGACCACAGCCTCAACATCAATCATTCGATTACTTGAATATAAAATTTTAACTTGGAATTCATTGTTATAATAGAGTGCTAAACCACCACTTCTCCCAATTGGATCCACTGTAGCCAGATTGTCATAACCAAAGTGAAATTGAAATCCTTGTACTAAACCAAAATCCTGTTTCGTGTCTGACAAAAATAAAAAATCTGGTTTGTTTTGATGCCATATTTCCCGGAGATAACTCTTTGTCCAGTGACTTCCAAGACCTCGGCAATTCCAACTTAATATTTTCATATATAAAGAGATTGATTTTGCCCTTTCGAGCGAGAGGACTGGAGTTTAATGATACTCAACAGTCCTATAATACCATGAGCCTGGAAACCATAAATCCCGTACTCAAACCCAGTAAATGTATCAATAAACCCATCAGGATCATGATTGCACCACCGAAACCAATCTTTCCAATTTACCGATGACTCCTTACCGTCATTCCATAAACCCGTCAAAACAAAATACATATTATATATATTTAAACCATTACAATGCTCTCTTAAAAATACCAATAATTCATAAACATGTACAAAATTTTCCAGTCGCTGAGCGAATTAACTATTTGGATAAAACATGCCATTAGACCCGTAAGACCATTTCAGAGCCTTTAAACTAGCAACTAAGCCTACCATAAATATCCCATTAGTTAATTCATATAAAACACAAAGGTTACACAATACTATATAAAGCCCTCTAACTTGACTTAAGGATGAACCCCATCTCTTTGATCTCAAACAAATTTGCACCATGATACCTAAAATCATAGTCGCCAATGAAACCACAGCCTCCATAGTTCCATACCAAACCAAGACCAATACCATATATGATAGACCCGTTATAAGCCGACTCCCACAGCCATATCTCCAATCCAAAGAGTCCACACTCACACCACATAACATACGTAGCAATACACGTACACATACAACAAGAAAACACCACGGCAAACTTAAAATTCCAATTTTATTCCATATCTTAATAATAGCCATAAAAATCATCACAATTTCCTCATTCCCCACCCTCGTAAGCGAAACTAATTTAAATAGATCTTGATCCATAATCTTAAAACTTGAGGTTCGTTGACTTCGGGTTTGAAGGCCCCTTTTTTTCTAACGGTTTACTACCATCACCCTGACGAGTTCCCACCTTAACTACAGCACGTTTGCGTGGAGAGAGAAGCGAGCTTGCCATCCTCATCTTGTTGCTACCCGCAGTGCTGGGTTTGAGCAGCCTCCTGCGATTACTCTGTCTCGTCGCCATATCATCTGCTACCGTTGCATTGTTGCCATCACCACTCACCAGTTCCTCTTCCCCATCAACCTCAGCCAGTTGCTCGGCTTCTTCCTCCGAGAGAGTCTGAAACTCATCCTCTACCTCCACATCCTCACCATTCGCCAACATGGAGGCATGAATAGCCTCTATTTCCATATCAATGTCAGCTGCTATGTCCTCCTGTTGCCCCATCACTCCCTTGAGCTTCATTAGACCCATCTCCTCTTCAGTAGTGTCAATTATCGCCTCTGATCCTTCCGCCTGCGTCTTAGCTAACTCAAGTTGAAACTCGTCAGTCGCTGCATCATCACCAGTACCCTTGATCTCTCCTTCTTCCCTAACTGCGGGAACTGGAGTCCTCTGACCATGAGACTCTCTTGGTTGATGCGAAGGTCTGGAGCGTATCTCTTGATCACCAACTCCCCCACGTGTACCTCCACTTCTTCCCTCATCCCTCCGCGTGTTTCTGTATCGAGAGCCCTCACCATCTCCTCTATAACTACCATAGTAGGTAGAAGGCTTCCTAGATCCCTTCTCAGCTACCTTGACCCACTTAGAGTCCACCACCTCAACCGCCTTTCCCTTTCCTTTCCCATAGTTTTCCCGGTTGTCTCCTTCTTTGTTCTGTTGACCCGGTTGCCCGTTGATGACCACACCCTTATAACTACGAGCTCGATCCTCATGTTTTGCACCATCTGTCCACGCTCCATTGCCTTCTCTAAGCTCCCTTCTTCTCTCTGGGCTCGACTTTAAATTCTTGTCGTCTAAAGGACATAGCTCCTCCTTGTGACAAAGACTAGCACACAACTTGCAGTGTCCGAATAATTTTTCATAGCGCAGAGAGACTGCCGCTTCCTCACCATCATAGTACTCTCCTCCTTTGAAATCCACCGTCGTCTCCAGACACAGCTCCTTGAACGCGTCAAGCACTACTTGAACTCTGTTATACTTCACATCAACCGCAACCACTCTCCCCAAAGCACCCCCAATGCTCTCAAATGTTGGAACCGTCCTGAACTCAAGCGGGACTCCAATGACTCTTATCCAAAACATGATCTCGGAGGGAAAAGAGTTGGACTGTTTAGGTTGCCACCTTGCCAATGCCAGCATCCAATAGTCAAAATGGTAAGGCTGCCGCTTCAAGACCGCTTCAAGTTCCTCCTCCGTCTGGAAGTCAAACTGGAATTTGCCAAAGCCCAAATCGGTTCCCGTTACCCTCTCCTCCAAATTCCAAATCTTTGGAAGATTTGAGAACAACGCCTTCATTTCCTGCTCCTCCGGATTCATACATCTTCCGATCAAGGTCTTGGAGTAGGTTTTGATCAAGGCGGAATTATCAAAATGCGCCACCGTAATCTTCAGTCTTTTGCGCATGCCCTCGCCATTCTTCATCTCCTCACCGTGGCTCAAGAGCTGGCTCTGCGTCATGATAATCAGGAAGAAAAAGAAAACTTTAAGCATGAAAAGAACGAGGAAAAAACCAGTGATATCCCAAAAAAACATTTCTGTCATCTCCTTATATTGACCCCAAATTCCCATATATTCAAACACCAAATATTCCACAATTAATTCATATCTCTGTAATTTGATACTTTCTACTCTCAATCCCCGCAGATACCAAAACACCCAAACCTCAGTAAGGTAAAACAGCCCCAACTCCAGAAGGTATAAAGAGGAATGAGAAGAATCACGATCTAAATTACACCCTGTAAAGATCCTGAGATCAATCCCGATTGCGTCCAGTCTCCATCGCTCTTGGACCCAGATCTTCAATTTCCTTAAACTCCCACAGATCCCCTTTCCGATTCCCGAATCTGTTCCAAATCGTACCAAATAAAAGCCTTGATTCCTATAATCCTTGTTGTGAGCACCATAGATCGAGTCCACCCAATCCCCTGCTCGAATTCCCGGATTCCATCGTCGTAAAATCATCAAACCCTAGTCGCCAATATCATCGCCAAAACGTTTTTCATTTTAATGGTTAAAATTCCTTATTCTTTTTTTATTATCTATTATTTAAATCCTTATAGTGGGATTTGTTTGATCAAAAACCAGTTTCAATCCTTATTGATCGTTATAATTTAAATTCTACTTTTGTGATCTTGCGCATGTGTATGATAATCAATAAGTGATTCATAGACGGGAACACCATTACTTGTAATTTTATGGGGGATTTTTCTTCTCCGTTTATTTTTGTTCTCTTTCTCTCCATGTTGTATCTCTATCTATATTTTTGCATCAGTAGTGATTCAACTAACAAAAAGAGACGACTCTGTTTATCCAGGAACTAGGAACTGATCATCCCTTTCGAAAAAGATAATTCTTTTTTTAAAAAAAGTCAAATCACTTACCAAGAATATAATATAAGATATGTATGCTAATCAAGTGCAATTTGTTTATTGTGCATGATCTTCTTTGCTACGTCTGATAGCCAAAGGTAATCTCAAAGCTTTTTAAAAACTTTGAAACTCATTGATGTTGTCCTATCAATTATATAATTTGTTATCTTTAAATATTTTTGTTAGAATTACTTCTTTTCTGACTCAAAGCTTAGAGAAAGAAACCGTAAATCATCTATGTTGTTACAATGAAACCAATCATAATAAATCTTAGGTAATTCAAATCTCTCTTTTATATTTCATTGCTGATTTTTTATTTGGGTTATGCGTGAAATATTTATTTTTTCTCAATTATATTTTTCTGATGTTTTAAGATTAGTGTTAAATGTGATTGTTTTCTAAACGTTCTAATGTATTATTTGTTCATATGAACATAGTATAAATATCAATATGTAACATCGAATCTTTCATATTAACCATATATATGTAATATAAGTATTATATAGTTGTAAATATAATATTAACTTAATATTAATGTTAATGCCCGCACATGCGTGTGGGCGGTCCACCTAGTGGATTAGTAAAAGCCTCTAATTAAAACAAAGAAGAAATTAAGAACGAATAGTAGTAATTAAATAGAAGAAAATCCTAATAAATCAAAGAATTCATGCTACAAGATCCATCATCGCTCATCAGATTTTGTCTTGATGGTCGATTCCAAGGGTTTTGAACGTAAAATAACGCAAATCTTCGAGAAGAGCACAAAAGAGACCGTGCCCCAGCCACTTTTGATTAGAAACCTCAACACAACAAGGCCCGGGTTGGTTTGGTTCTGAGCGCAATTGTCGTTAGGTGTTGATGCGCCACAAAGGAAGTAGAACAAGAAAAGAAGAACTTTGTGATCTGACGCAGCAACTTTGAATTCATTAAGTTGCCAATCTCGAATATGTTTCTTGTAAGGGAAGGACGAAACTATAAACACGATGATGGTCACAATGAATGGTAACACGATCATAAAATCAAGAGGATCTTCCAGCTCCTTCAAGAGTTTAACCAAAGCCTCGATCATCGTTCGAGAGAGCCTTCCCTTTGTAAAATACTGATGGCCCTTTTATATGATTTAACTGAATAGTTATTACCATATATCCGGTAAAATAATCTTTATGACAAAAGTTATATTGCCAAATCTATTATGCAAGGGAAATTAACAACTCTAGAATAAAAAATGTAAACTAACAAAACCCAAAACGAAAAGAAGAAATACTTAATAGTAATATAAATCCTGAATAAACATGTAAATTAATAGCACCCTAAACGAAAAACTAAATATTGTAAATTAATATAACTCCTAAATAAAAAAAAATGTGAACTAATAAATAATGTAAATTAACATAATCCTGGATAAGAAAATGTAAATTAATAACACTGGAAATAGTGTACAGCCAAAACAATCACAGATCAAAGGACCAAAGTGGTTAAAAATCAGACACAAAACTCTTATTCTCTCACATTTTAATGTTTACACTTTTCTTCTAGTTAAATAGTGTTCCTGAGTCTTCAATTTGGGAGCTGTTCGAGAAAGACATTACAGTTGTTCATGGTTCTGGCGTCAAGAAGGCCATGGTTCCACAGTTTAACCATAAACATTCTCCAGCACCTACACAAGTTCTCACCTTTATCAACAACAACAACAAAAATAAACACTTTCTTCTATGAAACACTTGTCAAATCAAGCCATGCAGGAAATGAGAGTTGAATTACCAGATCAAATGCGGTATTCGAACCATGATGGAGCCGTGCAATCTTGAAAACGCTTCACATGCCCATGGAATGTGACCATCTGCTAATACTCTGCAAAGGGTCAAAATCTAGTGTCAAGGTAATGCTAATCCTGAGATAATCTTTTATCAGTGTTCTTTCTCTTCTTTTTTTATCAAAATAACTCGTGCAATAAGACACTATTACACATGTTATCCACAAACTATTTACGCATGTTACGCTAAATTTGTTTACAGTAAGACTCGACATATATGTACTGAATAAGACATACCGCTGCTTCCTCACAAACGAGTTCCACATATGCATCATCTGCTTCTCATCCTTGGTCACATCAACGAAATCGTCAAGCATCTGGAAAGAAAGCAAAGTTTCAAATAGTAAAAAGAAGAAAAACGGTATACTGTAAACTATTGTCAAAAGATGGAACCGACAACCAAACAGAGACGTCATTTCTAGAAAAGAGTGTTAGCATATTCTGGTTCGGACCATGAGGTTTGCTCACATATTTTGTAATGAATCTCTACCATACTATATAACAACAATTTTCCTACGAAGTTCGGTAGTTTGGTAGATATATGCTTCTTGTGAAAAGGGAAAGGAATATGGAAGACTAGCTGCATAGGCATCCCAACTCCCAGTTAAACGTAAGTACGCTAATGAGGTTAAGCTCTAAAACATTACCCTTCTATCTTCAAAATCTGCCACATCATCATCAACTTCATCTTCACTATCTCTGTCAGAAAGTACTTGTTCTAGAGCCATGGGCTGCGTTAGCACACACAGTAGAAATCAAAATCAGTTGCAATCTTCATAAGCAAGAGAGATAAAAGTAGAAATAGATCGATCACCTGAGCTCGATGAGAGTGAAAGAACTCTCTCTTCTGAAGGAGGCTACGGCTGGAGGAGATTAAAAACAATTGAAAAACTCAGCCACATAATTTGGGATGAGCAAGCTACTACTAGTATTAGTAGTAATATAACTAGGGCAGAAAATCAAACATACTTCCTCAATTCCGACCGTTCAATAGATAGCTTCCTCGTTTTTGCAAATTGCAACATCGTACTTCCAACCATCGACTGCACAGAATCTGGATCAACACATGATTGCACGTCTGCAGGACTCGTGCCAGGAGGAATTCTTTGACCAGAAGACTCAGCAACCCCAATTCTTTCGCAATGCTTTCCAGGAGCTATTCGGTTCTTCTCACATCTAACCGAATGAGCATCTGAAAATAAACATTAAAACAGACAGGCTTTCATGGCATGATGGAGAAAGAAGCCAGTAAGATTTATTACAATCAAACACATACCATCAGTCTTATCTAGCACCTCGCAGCCTAGTCCAAGATGGTGCCCCTGCCTTGAGCTCCGTACTTGACTCTTTTGCCTTCTACGTCTGCCTTTCTTTGAACTGTCATATATATTGTAGAAATTTTCAGAGCCCAATGCTAGTAAGATAAGTAAAGATAGAATAATAGGCCAGATTACTTACGAGAAAAAGAATGTTTGCTGCTTCGGGTCAACGCCGTCCTCGTTAATCTGAGAAAACAAGAATTGTGAACATTAACATTTAGCAAACTGCGCTAAGACTGATCAGCAAATTGGAAAAAAAATACGAAGAAATAGAATATATTATAGAACCAACTGCTAGACAAAGGTTGCACTCCTATATAATTCAGGACTCTATTCTACAGTCCAGCTTTGATGGCCACAAAATTTCAAGGCCACAGGGATGTCATTTTGAACGGTAGCAGTGAATCATAGTGTGACAAATAACAATAAGATATTTCAGTTGTGCTATTTAACCACTCCAAGAACTACTCATTGACGATGTTAGGTTGGAAAATGAAATTGTCACAGCCGAAAAGACCTACAGCGGAAAATCTAATGGACAAAAAGCGAACAAATAAGAGATGATCTAACCTCGGAGATCAATGTCTCACTCTTGAGAGACACATTTACAGCCTGATATTCTTCACTTACCTAAACCCCAAGTCGAGCAGATTAGTGGCTACAAAAGAATTGAGCAATAATAACTAACTGAGTTATGAAGTTACAAACCCAAAACTCGAAATTGAAGAGATCATGGGTTGATGGCAAATGATATTTCAGGCCCTACAACATAAAAAAAGATTGCATCACTACAAAGACTAGTAACAACAGCTGTATCTTTGACTGAAAGGTACGTATGAAATTGACATTAAAGTCCACCTTCAAACTGGCACATTTTACTAAGCAGAATGGACAAGAGAAGTCTTCAGTTACTGCAAGATACAAAGCAAACAAATCCAAAATGTTATTTGCAAGAAAAATGATGAGAAAAATGTTATTTATTTTCATATGTTTAGCGATTATTTAAAATTACCTTCGGTCCTCTGCAGTTTGTTATTATAGTATCTATAATTGAAAACTACATTCCGTGTCCTCAACCTAGGCAATGAATGTAGCAGAGTGGTTTAGAGTCAACATGAAGAGATGGACACTATATGTCGTAGGTAACACTTGCAATTAAAGAAAACTAAGGAAGCAGACCAGAGAGGTCAACAAAGTGAATACAATTATTAAAATAAAAATGAAATGAGGCAAGAAAAGTGAAACCGGATTGTAGACTAAACTGAAATAAACCTGATAATTTGCAGCATTGAAGGGGAAGAGATGTCATCATATGAAAATGAACTATAAGGAGATTTTTCTGTTGCCCCAACCTCTTCTGCTGATATGGTGACTTGCACTTGTTGCGGTGAGCTCTTCAAACAAGAATTATAAGTAACTATAAAATAATATTCTTCAGGATAACGGATGGATGTACAGCAAAGTGTGCGGAGTTACCGAGGTGAGGGGATTGCTAGGAACCTGAATTGAGACACACTTTTCCTCATTCATAGACTTTAACTGCAGAAATGGACAAGTTATACCAGTAACGTTTTCATTCACATGAAATGGACAAGTTATACCAGCAGTTACTTTCAATTTTACGTTTTTAAGTTACATGAAAGAAGTTAAATCCAGAGTCACCATTTCACTAGAGGGACCAACGATGTTCGTCTAAAAGGGAAGGGCATTTACCTACTAAAACGATTTAGGGAGTATTACCTTTATGAAGCAAGGCTGCATTTCAACAAGAGAGACTGAGTCTACTTTTTGTCCCAAGTCCATGTTTGGAGATTTCTGCCACAACGAATAGAGCGATTGCAGAGATACTTTGCTCCACAGGCAATGTCCTCCTATATTTCCTGCCAGAAAATATTTTTAAAAAACTTTCATGAAGACTGAATCAGAAAAAGAAAACTCTAATACTACAATCACAACATCCTGATTCATTTTGCCATCAATCAGACTTAGGTTTCTACAATTCCACACTGTGATATGGAGAGAAAAAAAATGCAGCTTTGCTTCATAAAGGTAACATCAATGAGAAATGGGAAATACCTGAATGGATCTTGCCTGAATCAATGCCAAATTGAGAATTTTGCGCACCAGCTACAAGTAAGAAAATAATTTTATCAGTTTTATCTGGATACTGTGCATATACGGAAGTCATCAAAATAATTTGTACACATGGATCAAACTCACTAACCAAAGCTGATAAATAAGATAGCGAGTGAGCCTGATTTGGCCTCCAACGCGAGTTTATTCATATCAGGGAGAAGAAAGTTGGCTTGTGCTTGACTAACTCCATCAACCCCCACGACGCCAGTAAGAATGCATGCTCGGCTGAACTTATATACTGCAGAATACTACAATTTGAAGAAAAAAAAGAAGTGTTAGAGACGAAATGTTAACATCAGATAAAGATGAATCCAATTTTGTGCGAGGTTCAAAAGCATACCTCTGCAACAGGCTTAGGAGAAACGAGTCTTGCCAACAGGATATAGAGAGGGAAGAGCTTTTGAGTTTGTACTCCAGCATCTATAGTGCCCGAAAGGAACACAGTCATTTGTATTCTGCACGACAGTAAAATACTGAGCACCACTAGTCTAATAACAAGACAAAAACTACTGAAGAGAAGAAGAAGAAAAAAAATACCTCCTTTTATGTTTAGCTTCAATCTTATAATGTAAACATCTCTGGAGAAACAAGGGCTGCACGGAAGAGAAGAGAGGAGAGAAATGGTTAGGAACTTAGGATGGAAGGCATATGTAAAAAAGTAAACCAAGCTCTCTTCTTCCTCCTCAAGGGAAAGGGTAAAGAGTTAAGAGAAAGACATACATTCCTAATAGCACGGCGCTGAAGAATGTTGTAGAGTTCGACAGGCTTGCAATACGCAACCAAGCTCTCTTCAGCAGCAATCTCCTCCTCTTCGGACATAAGAACACGGGAGTCTTCATGGCACATCGAATCTGTGCTTCTTGAACAACTGCGATTCCAAAAAAAGGAAGCTCAATGTATACAAAGGTGCACTGTCTAACTATCATACTAAAGAAATATCCACTCTTTCAACAAGAAAAAAAAAAGAGTAAAGCTTTAAGGTTTTAATCTATAATGGGAAGCGAGAGTGAAAGAGAACATACGAAGAGGCTTCAGGAGAGACGAGAGGAATGCCTGGCATAATCGCCCTACGAGATCATCACAGACACCAAATAATATAATGCCTCTTCACCCTTCAGCCTGCCAAGAGAAAAAAAAAAGGGCCATTCATCAAAACCAGCCATCAGATTTGAATATCAGTTCCAAACGATTAGCATCAAACAGAGCAGCGACCTTTGAGAATCCAGCAAAATGATATCTACCGAAATCTAGAAGAAAATCTTCGAGTTTGAGCAGATCGAATTGGAAGCGAAGGTGAAGATTAAGAAATAGAGATGAAACAGTGAACACACAGAGAAATTAAAAAAAAAAAGAACCCTAATTTTGAGAAATATCTTGGACGACGACGACAACAACAACTCTTGAGACGAGTTATTTGGGGGTAATAAAGACAAATAAGTGTAACGACCCAAAAAAAAAGACAAATAGGTGTAAATAAATTCAAAGTTTTTCTTTCTATTTTTTTCCTTCAAGAAAATTGTGTAAGCATTTTACCAACTTTATCTCACGTTAAGAATTTTATTACTACGATATCAAGCAATCTTTCTCATGAAATCGATCAAACTGTGGGTAATATGGCTGGCAAAATAATGTTCAAATATATATATATATGTGGACAAAATATCCGTAAAATTTGATTCAATTCAATTTGTTTCGATTCTAATCAAAAAATTCGGATATCCATAACTCTACAAACCCAAACAGATATTAGTTTAACTAGGTGGTTTAGTCGCATACTTAGTAATTTATGTATTATTAATTCAAAAATCAGTATGATAAATTTTATTTCCAAAATTTTTAATCAAACATTAAATTATTTATACAAGACAAAGGTTTTCCATCAAAATATATATTAAATTTTGTATTGAAATTTTAAAAACACTCGCATATTAGAAATATTTTATAAAATATCTTTATACAAATTTTTTGCTTGATTAATATTTAATTATAGATTATTTTATATCTTAATTGTATTTCAAAAATATTGACAAAAATAATTTTTTGTAAAGGAAATTTAATGGTGTGATGTCATAATTTTTCAAAGTTATGTCATCTTTTTTTTGTAAGAATGCATATAGTGATGGTGATGACACATATGAATAAAAATTCACTAACAAAGTGAAAACAGAATTAACAAACAAAACAATGATCATATCCCAAATATTTAAGATAACAAAAATGTGTGAGAAATAATTTTGATAATCAAAACATGAACAACTCGAAAGAAGATTAAAACAAAAGAAACTACATAGTGAAGCTGGAATTACCTTCACGTCCAGGAGGAGCACGTCGACCTCCATTAGCTCACTGCCGTGATTAACATTTCTAGCTTTCCAGAACCTAAGCAAACGGACCACATCGGTGGAGGTGCAAATGCCAGATTTCGAATCGGCAAGGAAGACATAGCCCAGAGGAATAACCATTGTCGAAGATAGGTTTCTTAGAAAGCTTATGAAGGAGAAGAAAGAAGTGATGCATTTCATGGGTCAAGCATGCCTTTTTGTACTTGAAGTTTCTGGTGAAGGCAGTAAATGAGGAAGCATTGAATGATAGATCGACAACGGATGATGACTGTGGCCGATGACTGTGTTGAAGACGACCCTTGGCTTGAGCGTAATCACTAAACGTTCTGGCTTTTGGCAATCAAGAAGATGAACAGAATCAACGCTTAGGGTTTCATTGGTGTGCTTTACGAAAAAAGTTGGGTCTGCTATAGTGGACCAACAACAATACACAGTCCATCAGGAATCAACAATTTTCGAAGCCCATATATGAGATAACAGTCCAACAGAAACGCTTGTGAATTGTTTAATGAGGACACGTGTCACTCTCTCAGTAACTTATTTAATGAGGTGACGCATCCAGGAGAGAGAAACACTACTTTATTATAGAAGATGTGTTTTCATTAAACTAATTATATAATCTATATTATTAAAATAGAAGTCATGACTTTTTTCATGTGTGATTTTTTTATTTGGACCATCCCTAGAAAATTTATTAAATTTTACAAAACGTAATTATAATATCTTTTAATATCTTTATTTTATTTGAAATACTAATAAATATTTTAAGAAATGTCAAACAAAATCTTTCAAATATCTTTTAGAATCATTTTAAAACTAGTTTTCAAAATTAGTTAATTAAAATTTTAGTTATCACAAATTGGCATGAAAAATAGTGGAATGTATTCAATTTAAAATACCTAAAATAATGGCATGTTTTCAATTTAAAATCAATTATGTATTTGCATTTTTTCATTTTTTTTCTCTATGTATAAGAATATGGTTCAAATTTAATAAGCCATAGACATAACACAAAATATTAAATAATGTTTCTCGTTGTTTTTATTTTAATAATTTGATGGTCGCAGTTGTTTAGAAAATTATTTTGATTTTTATTATCTTATCATAATTGATTTTACGTTATGAAAACGTAAAATAATTTTACATTCAACTTTATTCAGCCTATTTTTATTGATTTTTAAAATCTATTAAGCCCAAAACGAATTCAACTGGGCTGAATTAAAACCATAAACTTCTCTTTTAGATCTTCAATGGAGAGAATCGGAATGCCGGCAAAGAGAAAACAAAAGAGAGAATAGGTTATGTAACATCTTTTTATACAAATATGTAAAATTTGCAGAAATCCCTCGGGCTTCATCTTTCTTTTCCAGTTTTCCTTTCCATCAATATAATCTTGTTTTTCTTAATATATTAAATGACCAAACATTAAAAGAAAGCGTTTAATAGTTATTTATTTTCTTATTAGAATTTGATGATATATAGTAAAGTATTAGGTGTTCATTTAATGTCACTCTTTTAATAATCTTAGTAAGGTCGGTGTAATTAAAAAGGGGGCTGAGAAGCGCTTTCAGCTTGATACATAAGCATGTTCCTCAAAGTTGTCACTTAACCAATGCTCTGGGATTAATATATATGAGATTTATACTATATATATTATACCATTTAGATTTAAAAAATACTAAAGTAGACAAATATTTAAGTTTTAAAACTCGCATTGAAAAAGTTTTGAGGAATTACTATTTTAATTTCAAAATTTACATTTAATTTTGAAAAACGATCATAAATTACTAAAAGTATTAAAAGTCTCATATTGAAAATTTGTTATCAATGTTTTAAAATGTTTGTTATACAAATGTAAAATGATCATAAAAAATTATCAATAGGAAACATCATTTAATAAATAGCCATATTAAAATATATTATATATATATGTTAATACCATTTAAATTTTATTATATATTATATAAAATAGATAAAAATGTTTTTATGAATTTATTTACCATAAATGATTGTAAATAAATAACAGTTATCATTTTGATTTATGTGATCGCGACACTTTAATTATATATGTAATAGTTACTGAATTTTTAATTATTCAATATATGTTTTTTATTTCATAATCTATTAAAGAACATAAATAAATAATAGTGTGTAAAAATATTTGTATATATAATATTCATCCCGGGTAAGACGAAGTTCTTAACCTAGTTTTATTTTAAATTAGTATCTTTGGTCTTTTGTTCTCAAACTTTGTGCTAAATGATGTATTTTGTATAGTATATGGCTCATAAAAACCCAACATTTATTGAAAAACAAGAGTTGTAACCTGGAAGTTGATTTTGAGAGGTCTTCACTCCGAACCTGAAGAATAAAGTAACTAAGATGAGTAAATCAAGGATTTTGTAAAACCATTGAGTTGTTGCATATGAGCATATCTGATAAATGTGAAGCAAAATATCAACGCTTTGATAATGTAAATATTGTATTAAGCTTAAGAATAATGTACAATCCTATAGGCCTTATATATACGAGCCTTAGACAATAACTAGTTACAACAGTTTCCTTAAACAGAGGAGATTGAGATCGTGAACGTAATATACGGAGATCACAATCATATCTCTAACATGCCCCCTCAAGATGGAGTGTCCGAAGTAACTCCAATCTTGTCTCGTAGTTGTAAGAATCGCGCGCGGGACAGTGGCTTGGTCAGAGCATCAGCTAGTTGATCAAGGGTATTGACATGAGACACTTTCAAGGCGCCTCTCTGAACTTGACCACGTACGAAGTGATAATCTATGGCAATGTGCTTCATGCGAGAGTGAAAAACAGGATTTGCACAAAGAAAAGTGGCACCAACATTATCACATCGAAGTAGAGGAGATGAGGACAATGGGATACCAAGCTCGGTAAGGAGGTTGCAGATCCATGCCATTTCTGCTGCAGCATTTGCGACAGCACGGTACTCTGCTTCGGTGGAGGAGCGAGCAACGCCATTCTGTTTCTTTGAAGTCCACGATATAGGATGCTGGCCAAGGTAGATGATGTAGGAGTTTGTAGAGACAAAGTCATCAGAATCACCCGCCCAATCTGCATCTGAGTAGCCATGTAGGACCAGTTTGTTTGTCGCTGAGAAGAATATACCATGTGTTGGAGTTCCAGCCAGATACCGTAGTATCCTCTTAGCCGCTTGCCAGTGATCTTCAGTAGGTTTGTGCATGAATTGAGAGAGCTTGTTGACAGCATAAGCAATGTCAAGTCTGGTAAATTGAAGATACTGCAAGCTGCCGATAAGCTGTCTGAACTTTGATGGATCAGAAAGCGGGGTGCCAGAGTGGAGATGTAGTCTCGGAGAAGACGCCATAGGGGTTGTAACTGGCTTGGCATTTGTCATGTCATACTTGTGGAGAAGATCAAGTATATATTTGCGTTGACTGAGGTGAAGTCCTTGTGCTGTGCGATGAGCTTCTACGCCAAGAAAATAATTTAGGTTCTCAGGGTCTTTGACCGAAAACCTCTCAGCAAGCAAGTGAAGAATCCTTTGTATGCCAGTCTTGGTGTTCCCTGTGACCAAGATATCATCAACATATATGAGGAGATAGATAGTTTCTTTACCCCGATGCAGAACAAAGAGTGATGTATCAGCTAGCGAATTTAAGAATCCAAGGCTCAAGAGGAAGTTCCGAAGTTCTGTGTACCAGGCTCGAGGAGCCTGTTTGAGGCCGTAGATCGCTTTCTTTAGTTTACACACATGATCTGGTTTGTCAGTGTCTATGAAGCCTGGAGGTTGCTCCATGTAGACATCATCGGTCAAGGTGCCTTGAAGGAAAGCATTATTAACATCAAGTTGTTGTATTGGCCAAGAGTTGCTGACCGCTATATCAATCACAAGTCTAAGGGTGGTAGCTTTAATGACTGGACTGAAAGTCTCCGTGTAATCGCGACCAAACTCCTGCTTGTAGCCTTTAGCGACCAACCTTGATTTGCAGAGTTTGTGAGTGCCATTTGTGTTGAATTTGTTCTTGTGAAGCCACCTGCAACCAACAATGTTCAGATGAGGCTGTCGGGGAACAAGATCAAAAGTTTGATTGCGAGCAAAGGCATCCATTTCGGTGGACATGGAGGCACGCCAGCGCTTGTCTTTCAGTGCTTGAGCAAGGGTATTTGGTTCTGCAGGGATGAGTGAAGACAGAGCTGCAGCATAGTTGTATTTGAGATTCGGCTTTGTGATCAGATTCTTTCTTCTTGTGAGCATGGGGTGATTGTTGATTTGCGCTGGAGGTGGTGCTGGTGCAGGAACAGATGGCGTAGCACTGACACTACTCGCAGCAGAGGCACTGTTATTTGGAGTGGAGACATAAGATGTAGACGGGACAGTCGTTTCTGTTCCATGAGATGACGCAGTTGCTGGAGGCGTTGGCGTTGTAGCCGTTGCAGACGTGCTAGTAGCATTGGAGCTATTAAGAGTCGATGAAGTTTCCTGTACCTGCAGATGAGAAGCCGAGCTCGATGATTCCGTTTGTTGTACGAGTGGAGGCTGAGGTGTGGGTGTGGGTGTGGGAAGTGGTGTTGGGTTCGGTAGGACAATGGCAGAGGGTTGAGGTGCTGGTAATGGCGGTTCAGGTGGGCTTTGAGAGGGAGGTTGCAGGAGGGATGGTGTTTTGAACGGGAATGTCCGTTCATCAAATCGTACATGTCTAGAGACATAGATTCGACCTGTGTTGGGTTGTAGACAGAGATATCCACTCTGAGAGGGTGAATAACCAATGAAGACACAAGGTGTAGACCTCTCCTCGAGATTATTGGCAGTGTAGGGTCATAACCAGGGGAAGCACATGCATCCATAGACACGAATTTTATTGTAGTTAAGCTGGGTTCCAAAGAGTTTGTGAAAGGGCGAGTCCATCTTAAGGACAGGTGTGGGGAGTCGGTTGATGAGATAGGTTGCTGCAGCAAACGCATAGGTCCAGTATGAGCGAGGCATTGCTGCGTGAGTGAGAAGAGTGAGACCAGTTTCCACTACATGTCTGTGTTTTCTCTCAGAGATACCGTTGTGTTCAGGAGTGTGAGGTGGTGATGTTAAGTGACTGATACCAGCCTCTGCGAGAAGAGATTTTAAGGCCACAAACTCGCCTCCATTGTCGCTATAGAGCGTGCCAATCTTTGTGTTGAAGTGATTCTCAACCAGGGAGTTGAAGGTTTTGAAAGTGTCACGGGTTTGGGACTTTTGTTTCAAGGGGTAGAGCCAAGTGTATCGGCTAAAATGATCAATGAGTACAATATAGTATGTGTATCCATCAACAGAGTGAATTGGAGAGCTCCAGAGATCAGTGTATATGTATTCAAGAGGGCGAGAAGATGTAATGGTGTTTTGATAGAAAGGTAGCTTGTGTGTTTTATTGATAGCACAATCTGAGCATAAAGAGTTTTGAGATACAGATTGCACACAAGGTAATGAAAAACTGGAAACAATAGTCTTAAGAATAGAAGATGAAGGGTGTCCTAGGCGAAAGTGCCAATCAGACAAGGTAATGGGAGGTGTGGTTGAAGCAAAGTAGGACTGAAGGGTAGAGGGTTTGGCTGGCCACTCGTACAACTCATCCTTGGTCGTGCCTTGGATTAACGGAATCCCCGAGCTGAGATCCTTCACCTGAAAGTAAGCAGGGAAAAATTCAACCGAAACTTTGTTACCATTGCATAAACGATAAACAGATATGAGGTTCTTCTTAATATTGGGAACACACAAGACATTCTTAAGCATTAAGTTGCGTGTATGAGAAGGTAGAGATAGAGAGCCGGTATGAGTAATTGACAAACCAGTTCCATCTCCTATGAGAACAGAGTCCTCGCCATTGTAGGCCTGATGAAGCGTCAGGTTGTTGAGATCACTCGTGAGGTGATGTGTAGCTCCAGAGTCCATCAGCCAAGAGTTGTTCGGGTGCTGAGATGCGACCACCATGTTAGCGCGTGGTTGCCATGGACGGAATGGAGATGACGTGTAGCCTGTGTTAAGTTGTTGAGACAGCTGCGGACAACGCTTGGCGCTGTGGCCAAACACACTGCAAATCTGGCATCGGCCTTGGTAGCCTTTGGATGTGCGGTTGTCTTGTTTGTTGTACTGCTGCGACTTGTTGTTGTTCCAGGTCTGGTTGTTGTTGTTGCAAGTCTGGTGGTTCTGTTGCTGGTTAGGACGTGATGTTGCCATGTTTGCCGTGATAGGAGTAGCACTGGGCGCAGGAGGAGTGACCGCAAGTATCTTTGCCTCTCTGTTGATGAGCTTTTCGTGTATCTCCACGATCGACGGTGAGACATCACGACCCTCACTTTGATCAGCCACAGTCTTGTACTCCTCCGGGAGTCCATCAACAATATACTCAATTTTGTCCTCATGATCGAATGGTTTACCTAGCAGCGCAAGTTGATCAAATCAACTGTTGAGACCACGCATGTAGTCGTCAATGGTCTTGTCCCCTTTGGTGTAGTTCTTGAGTTGTAGCCTGAGTTGTTGGATATGTCCTCGGCTTGGGGTAGCGTAGGTAGCATGAAGTGACTTCCATACATCATGAGAAGTCTTTGTGTTGGCAACAAGAGTCTGGATCGTTGGTGAGAGAGTCCCAATGAGACCACTGTAGATGAGACGATCTTGGCGTCTCCATTTGGTGTGGTCGGGATTTGTTGTGGTTGTGTTATCAACAGTAACCGTCTCTTCCGGAGCTTGGAGATATCCATCAACGTAGCCAGCGAGATCATAATCGTCAAGGAGAGCATGGACTTGCATATTCCATGTCATGAAGTTGGTGGTGGTAAGTTTGGTTATATTAACCATATTGACGTTAAGGAGAGATTTAGTAGTGTCAACTACTTCATTTGTTGCAGCCATGGTGGTTTAGCGTAGAGAAGAAGAAGGTTGAGAAGAGAGAAGGGGGGTGGCGGCAGAGAAAAAAATTAGGGTAATCGATATGCTTTTGATACCATGTAAATATTGTATTAAGCTTAAGAATAATGTACAATCCTATAGGCCTTATATATACGAGCCTTAGACAATAACTAGTTACAACAGTTTCCTTAAACAGAGGAGATTGAGATCGTGAACGTAATATATGGAGATCACAATCATATCTCTAACAGATAATACTTGGTATTATATATATCGTAAATGATAAATGTGAAGCAAAGAACAAGTTTAGTTGTCACTTCTTCCACATGAAAAATAGGTTTTTCAACAAATATTTTTTTAAAGAAAATGCACTCATGTCTGGGTTATAATGCTATAAGTATCAAGATTTCACAGTAACAAAAAAAAAAAAAGTATCAAGATTTCTTTGAAAATTTTGGAGGTTTAGAATTCTCTAGTTCTTCCATCTTTTCTGGTAAATTTTCAATTTATTCTACCAAAGAAATCATATATAATACAAGGGATAAAAAAAAACATTGGAAACTGATGGTTTCTTAGCATCCATAGTCTTCTTATAGACAATGACGACAACAAAATGGATGTTTTTTTTTTGAGAAAGAGCTTAACAACAAAATGGATGTTAGTAAGATTTTTTTTCTTTTTGAATTATACAGAGGTATCCTGGCCCCACAGAAATGATCCAGACTAGTTACGTGTTGCCACGTGTCGGTCCTCTGTCTCTGGCGATGCCGAAATGTTAATTCCCCAGTGGCCGGGATTCGAACCCAGGTGGCGGTACTCACAGCTGTAAGAGCATCATTATAGGTGGGACTTGTTTTAGGGCCCTTAACTATTTTATTATTATTATTTTTTGATTAGGGACTAAGGTAAGTGATTTTGCTAAATTAGTTGATTATTGGTGGGACTAATGTTGTCCCTTACTTAATTTAATTTATTATTTTAATTAATAATTAATGAAATATATAAAAGAGAATTTTTAAATAAAACATATAAAAGAAAAATGTAATATTAAAATTGAAAACATAAGAAAATTACATTTTTGAAAGAAAATAAAAACATCATAATAAATAAAATTGAAAACATAAGAAAATGACATTTTTGAAAGAAAATACAAATTATATGTTATTTGTAAGATGTCCAAATTTAGCCCATATATTTTCAATCAAATCATTTTTCAAATGTTGATGGACTTGTCTATTCCGAACGCTCGTTCGACGATCAAGTGTACTCCCGAGAGTTGAAGGCATATTGACGGAAAATGTATCCACATCTCCTTCTTCAAATTCATCAACGTTCTCATCCGTTCTTGATGATCGTTCATCTTCGACAATCATATTATGGAGTATGATACATGCTCTCATAATATTTCATATTTTTTCTTTATCCCATATATTAGATGGATTTCTAACAACGGCAAACCTAGCTTGTAGGACTCCGAAGGCACGCTCGACATCTTTTCGCACAGCTTCTTGGGTTTGAGCAAATAATGAATGCTTCTGACTTTGTGGTAGTCGGATAGATTGAATAAATGTAGCCCATTTCGGATAAATACCATCCGTGAGATAATATGCGAAATGGTATGGATTACCATTAACATAGAAGTTAACTTGTGGCGCTATTCCGTTAATAATGTCATCAAAAACGGGTGATCGATCGAGAATATTAAGATCGTTCATAGTACCTGGAGCTCCAAAAAACGCGTGCCATATCCAGAGGTCATATGAAGCTACCGCCTCGAAGAAAATCGTTGGTTTTCCGGTTCCTCGTGAATACATTCATTTCCAAGCCGTGGGGCAATTCTTCCACTCCCAATGCATACAGTCGATGCTTCCAATCATCCCTAGAAACTCACGTTGTTCTCCACTATAAAGTAGTCTTTGCAGATCCTCCGGTGTGGGACGTCTTAGGTATTCATCACCAAACAAGTCGATTATTCCCGCGGCAAAATTGTGCAAACATCTTCTTGCCGTTGTTTCACCAATTCGGACATATTCGTCAACTGTGTCAGAACCACCACCATACGCCTTTGACGAATTGTTGCGGTACATTTTTGGAGCGGAGTTAAACTCGATCGTCCGGTTGCATCTATTCTGGGCTGAAAATACTCGACTTCTGTAGAGAGACGATGCACAATACGCAAGAATAATTCCTTGTTCATTCGAAACCGTCGCCGGAATAAATTGTGCGGGTATGTTGGAGTTTCGCTAAAATAATCATTCCAGAGCTTCTGATGGCCTTCCTCCCGGTGTCTCTCGATAAAAACTCATTTTTTCACTCTTTTGGTGTGGGATTAAAATCAAAATCTTCAAATAAATCTTCAAAAACGTCATCTAATTCATCATCATCATCTTTGTGGTAATGATAATGGGAAGAAGAAGCCATTGACAATTTTTAAAAAAGGGAAAAAATGTTTCGAAATTTAAGAGAAGATGAGACTTTGCACATTTGTAATGAGAGAAGAAATCTCAATACTTATTTATATGATAAAGAAGAAGTCTCTACAAATCTCCCGTGATTGAATTATTTCTCTTTAGTACAACTTGTGACTTATTGGTAGGAAGCAAAATAAACATGTGCTTTGGATCATGTGACTTATTGGTACAAAGGAACTCAACTTGTGACTTATGGTTATAAATGAAATAACCATGTGTAGAAAAATCTTGATTATTATGGTTACATCTTGTAAAAGAAATTATATGTCATTGTTCGGACACTCAAGCAAGTTCTCAAATATATATTTAGGTGAATGTTGAGAACAAAAGCGTCATGTGATATGCGCTTAGAAGCTGCGAACACATTCGTCTAAATTAGGAGAAAGAAAGAGGTTCCTTAACGGAATCAGTACATTGAAACAATCATACATTAGACTAACATAACCACCAAGCCTATTACCACAACAAGAACAACTATGCCTATTACAAAGCACTCAAACCCATTGATCATACATGATTTCTCCTTAGCCATATCACCCACCATCTTCTCTAGGTTTCGTAGCTTCTCCTCAGTGTCATAGTCAGTTAAAAGGGTTAGGCTTTCTACCTTTTCAGCCAGCTGAAACACGTGTATATCTCTGGCTATCATCTCATCCATCACCGCCTCATCCCACCATTTGAAAATATGGCAATCGCCGTCGTCTTTGTTCGCATAAGTGTAATATCTTCTCCCTGTTTAACATACGCAAAAACTCGCTAAGCACATACACAAACTAGCACAATCCTTTTTTCACAGGCTAAGTACTTAAGCAACTACAATAGCACATACCTTGATCATTCCTAGTGTTAGACGTTGCAAGCAGTGGGTGAGCACCACAATAGCAGACCTGCGGGAAACCAAACTCAACCTCCGGTTGCGGAGGGTAGTGAACCTGCGAACTACGTTCCAAGCTTAACTCAGCTTGGTCGCGTCGTATGAGATCCTCTGTCTCGCTGTAGTCACTGTCGTCATTGTTTCCAAATAAAGCTCGTCTTCTAAAGGCTGTGAGTAGCTGTAACGTCCCATTTTTCACTTAACCTGCAAATATTGTCGAGCCA
Source organism: Brassica napus (assembly GCF_020379485.1). Lineage (NCBI taxonomy): Eukaryota > Viridiplantae > Streptophyta > Magnoliopsida > Brassicales > Brassicaceae > Brassica > Brassica napus. The sequence goes on from NC_063443.1 coordinate 7,063,604, forward strand.
GGTTAGAAACATAAAGGCATACTAGTTAGAAACATAGAAATATACACATAAACAATAACACAAACATTGAAAGAAAATGATTCATTTAACGAAACCGGAACTACATAGAGCAAACACAAACATAGAGCAAACTAAAAATTAAAGTGACGACATACAAGAACATCTTCTTCTAATTTTTTTCAGAATAACTCGGCTAGGAGCTTATTCTTCGCAGTTTCTTCCCTCTCAGTCAATGGAAAAGGCTTGGTAAGGAGAGTGTCTAGTATTGCTAGCCTCGACAGTCTCTCCTTCCTCACCAAATCGTCCTTCTTCATTTCCCAAACTGTTGCAATCTCAGCCACGAACTTCCCCTTACCCGTATTTCTTTTAGCCTTAGCAGCCTTGACACCTTCGGGCCTGCTCTCAACATCAACGAAACCTTCGTTGGTAGAAGTTTGGGAATCTGTCTGCACATTCTTCCTCTTCGAAACGCCACCAGCTTTGGGTGTGTTAAGGCTGAGCCACTTCTGTTCAAACCTCAACACACACCAAGCATGTTCAAGTGTGAACTTGTGCTCTTGATCAGAGAAGAAAATTTCATGCGCCTTGTTCAGAACGTCTGTGTCAGACTCACCACTGCTAATTTGTCGCTGAGCTGCCGAGTATGCGCCACAGAACTTGTTAACGTCATCATTGATTCTGTGCCACCTCTTCTTGCAACAACCGTGCTCTCTCACACCATCCTCTCTTCCATGAACACTCTCTGCATAATACTTAGCAACCCCTCCAGAAGGTCCCCGACCTCTGCTCATTTGCAACAATCGAATCCTTCGAAGTGTTGAGCCACACACTGATCAGTACCTCATCATCTGCAGGGCTCCACTTGCGTCTTACAGCACGGGCAGCTTGTGCATCTACTGGTGCGTCTTGAGATTGTTGAGAACTGAAAGTCGGAAAAGTATCGGATTCTGAAAAGTTGACACTAGAATGAAAACTTCCATAAGGGAAGTTTTCATGATAAACGCTTCCTTGTTGATTGTGAAGCAGTCCTACGTAGCTAGCGGACTGACTAGGAAGATTGCTTGGATCCATAGAAGAGAGAAAGATAAGAGATAGAATGGAGAAAGAGTTATGAGATAGAAGAGTTAAGAGATAAGAGATTTTATAGGCTGAAGTGAAGAATAGAAACTCATAATGGTGAACTCCCAACAAGAAATGTCAAATCCTAACTTATTACACCAAAAAAAAGCTATCAACTTTCGTAACAACATCATTAATGTAATTGGATTTCGTTTAAAACATACTGTATACAATGTAACTAAGCAGAAAAACAAGTCAGTGTCTTTAATATACAACTACCACAGACCACTTGAAATTAGTATTGAAATTTTAAATCGTAACAACATCAGTAGTATTGAATTTTTTTTAAAATAAAACAAGAGACAACTTGAAAGATGAAGTATAGAAGCTACTTTTATTATTATATGAACTATTAAGTAAACGATTTCACAAATATGATCTATGAACTATGGCTAGGCGGAGACGCAAAACCAGTTATAGGATCCAAAGCATCGAAACTAAACTATCAAACAGTTCTTTCATGTTGCTAAAATCAGTTACTGGTTTGTTATACATATGTTCTCGAACCATACAAATACGGAGGCTAGTTTTTGTTCTCAAACAATCAAACAAGCTACAACCAAACTCAACGGTTCAATCTAAACGAAACAATCAAACAAGCTACAATGAAAACAATGGTTCAGTCTATACGAAACAATCAAACAAGCTACAACGACTACAATGGTTCAATTTATACGAAACAATCAATCAAGCTACAACGAAAACAATCACACAATCCAACCATTTAAATCTTTAAAAATCTATATGAAACTATGAAACATTTCCGAACCCTAGAATCTGTACAATTGTTCTCGAACAACATAGAATCTATACCACAGACTACTCGCATGCAAAATACAAAACCCTAAAATTTTCAATTTCAGATGGGAGTTGAAGAAAATACCTTGGTAACGGCTGTGGATTGAGCTCGGGTCGAGTTTCAGAGGATTTGGGGAAGATGAGACCGTTCGTACAAGACCGGAAGCGAACGGAAGTCGATGGAGCTCGGGATCTCGATCTGGGGATCAAACGCCAACGGAAGCTGCGACCTCTCGTTTTGGTGAGTTGGGCTTTCGATTGAGGAGACACGCCGACTGAAACTCCGGTGAAAGAGAGATCGATCTTTCGATCTGAGGAGATCAGATTTTCGCCATCGAGATTTCGTATTTCGATTTCTGTTTGAGAATGAGATTGACGCGAAGACACCGACAAAGACGACGATTTGATCTCCCAATCCCGAGCTGACACGTTGCCTCACGGGACGAGCCCGCAATCCCTTATTTTAGGCCCGTTCCACTCATTTTCTTTTCTTTTTGATTTATTTTCGACCCAAACATATAAAGGGACGGACCTTAAGGGACAACGATGTTGATGCCCTAAGCCCTTTACCACTAGAGTTAGAAGCTCCGGTTTTTAGTAAGATTTATGTCAACTCTATACCATATTATTATTATCCAAAGAAGCGTTTCTGAAACATAGCATTCTGTCATTAGTACATTTAATAGCTGACAAATTACAAGCGGGAGGCAAACAAAATAACAACATTTTCATTATCTCTGGTATCTACACGGTGCTCTCTTGTCTTCACTCTTCAGGGGATATAATACATTGGATTAGGGAGTTTGAAAGATCGTTGAGAAATGGAGGAACCCAACAAATCACTCCACTGATCACCTGAATTGCCTCTAATCCTATATCCCTCTTTCACCATCTCATCCCTCTTCTCAGATTTGTACAGCGTCGCCATTTTGTGCTGTTCATCTGGAGATCTACAAGGCCAAAGAAAGATCTAAGAGTACACACAAAAAGATCGCAATGGGGGAAATAAACAACAAAAACTCTCTGTTTCCGACATACCTGAGAATAAGCTTGTCCCAGTTCTGGAAACCAGCATTGATGAGGTTTTCAACAGTGACAAGCCTGTGGGTCTCTTTCCTGCCTGTAAGCAAGAAAATCTTGTAACCCAAATCAATCACTCTTTGGTAAAGCTTCAAGCTTGGTGCTATGGGTGGTGCCACTCCTCTCTCTACCCACTTATCAAACTCCGAGTGATCAAAAAGCTCAAGCCTGCAATCCGAAAGCAAACAAGATTGAGAAACCAAAAAAAAAGAAAAAGAAAGGGTGAAGGAGGAGACGTGTACCCGAAGGCATGGTCAATGTAATAGGGAAGGTTGGACAAGAGAGTCTCGTCGATGTCGAAAACCCAAATATCTTTGCCGTCGCCGGAGAACTCGACGCTGCTCGCGAAGATCGAAGCCTCTTCAGAGACTCTCTCCAGATCGGTGGCGTAACCTCTACCCATCACGTAGTCCTTCACGTAATCCGCGCACTCCGCCGGAATCGTGCTCCACGGCGCGAGATTGTTGGTCTCCGCCGCGAATCTCCAGCTCGTGCAGTATAAATTGACCTCCTCGCCGTCGACTTTCTTGTGTTCCGACGGGTACTGGAGAATCGACGGCTTCGGCAACAGGGAAGTTTCGTCGGAACACGCGGAGGAGGAGAAGAAGGAAACTAGTACAAGGAAAATCACGCATATCTTCTTCATCGAATCGATCAAACAACACGAAATCAAATTGGGTCTTTTTGAATGGAATGAAGATTTCGGAGAAATTGAGAAAAATCTGAATCCACCAAATAAGGGTTTTATCGAAAAAGGAAAATATAAAGTAATCTGCCAAAGGAATCAGAAGAACAAAATCGAAATCCAAAGAAAAGGGAATGAATGTAAAGGATTTGATAAATCGAATAGCGTAGGGAAGAAGAAACCTTCGATGGAGAAATAACAAATAATCGAATCTATTATAAAGCTGAGGAAGGAAAATGGCAAGTTAGCAACAACAAAAAAAATGGCAACTACGACGGGAGTAGCCCGGTGACGTGTATGAAATGTCAATTTAAAAGATAAATAATACGTTGTGTAATCAACGACCAGTTGTGGACCCCACTTAACCCATATGTGGTTTTTATTGAACAACAAAAGTTTGTTATTTGATTGTGGTCGTATAATTAAAATGTTTGTTACTTTTTCTATGATTCTTTATACTCCATCAGTTAAATAGATGATGTGTTAAGAAGGTTTTGATGTTTCAAAGTAGATGTTTCAAAGTAGATGATGTTTTCATATATCAATGCATTTTTTAACTTTATCAAAAACTGTGCAAACAATAATATTTTGCAGTTTGTTTTGTGATTGGTTAAATAATTTTTTATATTTTAATGATACTTTTAAATAAAAAACAAATTTCTTAATAGTTGTGCACAATCCTAAAACTTCATATATTTTGAAATAAAAGGAGTATTAAAATTGTACTGTGGTATGTGATGAATTGTTATGTGAAAAAGAGTCATTAATGTTATGAATATTATGGTGATGTCCATATAGAAAGTCCTAGATATATACTTGTTCCACACTCCAAGTTAGACTTTCTCCCCAAGCTATTGTAATCCTATTTAAAGGACCCATTATACAATGAATAAGACACCAATTCCTCTTTCTCTTCTATACTTGTAACACATTATCAGCACGAAACTCTAGCCGCTGAGTAGAATCTAAAACCCTAGCTACTATACAAATCCATAATTGTTGGCGTATGGAATCTAAAACCCTAGCTACTATACAAATCCATAACTGTTGGCGTATGTGTTCTTGGTGCTGCCATCCTCATTGTCCATCGATTAAGCCCTAGCCGTTGGTAATAAACTCTAGCAACCTAAGCAAGCCAAGACGTCTCCGGTTTTGTGATGTTCTCAAACCGAGCCAAGATGTCTCGTCCCTTCCACCGACAATTTAAATCAACTAAGTATTATTTTACATTTAATTGAATCAAATTACTGATTCACTCTTTTTATGGCTAAATGGACACATGAGACACATATATTAACTTAACACAATCATATAATATGATTTACAAAATTTGATTTATGCTTTATGTTTTATATTTTCATAAGTAAGGTAATTTTCATCCCGACATAGAATTGACTATGCATATTCTGTTGGTTACATAATTTACTGTTGTGATATAGTCATATAACCACTTATTTATAGATTGATATATAATCTATTGTCCCTAGCCACTTATTTGATTGTTTTATATTTGCTTATTTGCTTCTTATAAAATCTCAGTTATTACATAATAGTTATTTTTACCGAACGATTGCATTTATGAGATGCTATTGAATTAGGCTGACTTAATTCTACGGATGTTAGCAACTTAATGATTTAAATTACTTTATATGATTCATGCTTTGAATAGTTGAGAATCATTAATTAATATTTGAAATATAATCTTTGGTTGGTTTGATTGTTTGGTTTTAAAATCGTGAGCACTAAAATAACTTGATAATATATTCATCATCAACACTTGTCTATATGTAAGAATAATAGTTATTTGATTAATTGACTTTTGCTTAATATACTTTAATATGCTTCATATATAGTTTAATGGCACTGAGGAAACATACTTTTATGATTCATGGTCTAATATTATAAAATAAATTATTTGTAATCGGTTAGTCTTTTAGTCTAATATCATAAAAGAATTTGGATTATATGTTGATATTTACTAATGTAACGGCCATGTTTATATGAGCAAATTTTAAGTTTTCAGGATTGTGTACTCTCTCGGAAAGAGAAAGTATAATGTGAGATCACAACCAATTCAAAAACATGAACAGCTGAAACTTTCATCGCTGACACACTTCTCTTTATAAGATAAGCATTTTTATGCTATATATACAAAGTTAACAAACTTGATTAGATAAAGCAATTGGAAGTGATATGAAATTGTTTGTTAAATTTATTGATTGGTCAACCTTTGTTAAATAGCATGAAAGTGACGATAACTATTATAAGAGTATTATTTCTTGATATAATAAGATGCTTTTGCTAATACATATTTTTATATAATCTGAAATTATTTGATTATTATATTTCATTACCATTGTAAGCTTAATGTTTGACCTTAAAAGATTCATAAGTTTTGGAAAACAATCCAAAGAAAAAAAAAATGATCACCAGAATGTGATTATCCAAAGCTCATTATGTATTTTGCATCTAAAGATTACAAGACCTGAAGTCTGTAAATAAATCTCAACTATGTTGGATGTTGAGTTTAAAAGTAAAATTCTCGAAGAAAATTTTAATGATGCATATGTATTGGAAAATACAATATTTTATATAAGTAATGTTGTCCAGCAGACACACAATTAAGAAAAGAGACTAAAGAAGTTTATAACTATATTTTATCTCCTAGAAACTGAGAAAAAATAATGAGCTATTGATGTTAGATGATAAATCACGTCTAGTTGATTATGATTACTCTCCTGAAGAGAATATGAAATTTTATATTGAGAAATAAAATCAACATAAATAGTATTGGTCAAGAAAGTGGACATAAAAATGGTTGTAGACTTGAATATGGATAAGATCAAGATCTAAATAATTTCTTTATAGAGTTTATATTCTCACTTGAAGTTGAGAAAATAAACATGGTAATAAAGAAGAGAAATTATTCATTCATCTAAAGATGAAAGAAAAGTACCATGAGTACAATACAAGTTAATAGAGTGTTCAAGAAGATGATATATGAATGCTCCAGAAGAGTACATAGTATTACTGCACATAAGAATACAATTAAAAGTTTCTAAGAATGCAATTTAAAGTTCTTAAGGTATTGTATTCTTATAAGTCTCAAAAGTTAGAAGGTTCTAAGAAAGAGTACATAAATCATGTATGGTATGTTGTTGATTCAAAAATGAGATTCATTCGAGATTGATAAACTTGTAGTATTATCATCTCGAGGGTAAGAGTCAATGAATCTCACATTTTATGATAAGTGAAACATCCAGAAGATTATGTTTGCACTAAAACTAAGATTGATGAATCATTCTCAAAGTAAATATGTGGGATTTTGAGACACTTATGTTGAGACACTAAGGGAAAGAAATGTTAAATTCATTTCAAATCAAAAATATTTCTCAACGAAGTAAAAATATAGTTGAGAAAGTGCATACATCTTCTTATATATTGTACTGCACAAAGATTACTGTAATGGAGATAAATATATAGTAAACCAGAAGTTTACAAAATATTTGGCATGAACTATTTAGATCATTTTGGTTCAGTAATGATGTGAAAAATATTTGAAAATTTATATAAATAGTCCTTGAAGATCCAGAAGATTCTTCCGTATGATTTGACATGTGTTGCTTGCTGACAAGATAAAATGGTTATACGGTTTTCACCATCCAAAGGATGTTATTGGCATGAACAAAAGAGATGTTGGTGGATTGATCACCCACTATTCATCTTTATAATCTTGGTGAATTCACGTCTTAAGTCTTTGATTGGGATAAATGTTAAACATTTTGAGCAACATTAATTCGCATTAAGCCAACAAGTAATCACTAGTTCTCCCCGTCATTAGTATTGGGTCAGAAACCAACTATTTCCCATCTAAAATTTTTGGATGTGTAACATACATTTCAGTTGCTTTGCACATAGCTTAGTTTTTTTTTTTTTTTTTTTTTTTTTTTGAACACAACATAGCTTAGTTAAGATGTGTTAATAAGGTTGAAAATATATGTTGGATATGAATCTCCGTTGATACTTAAGTATCTAAAGCCATCCCGAAGGATATAAGTAAGGCTCGATATGAATACTAAAAGTGAATTAATATTTCCAACATAAGGGGGAGAAAATAAACAACTGGAAAATAAAATAAATTGATATGAGTTATCAGTGATCCTTGGACTAAAGAAAATGTCAAATAGAAGTCCAAAAGATAATTCAATTATAGTGGTTAGTAAAGCAGTTGCCAGCCACGTTTGTTGACCCAAATAATTATAGTAATCAAGTCACATATACCAGCTGTAAGTTCTCCAAGAAGAATATATGTTCTACAAGAACAATATCAAACTGCTTGTAACGCCTGCAGCGTGGTAGACATATTGGTTCCAAAGATAAAAATCCTCGTAAATGAAAAAGGAGCATATATTAATAATGGTCAAAACGAGACAATATAGTTTTGAATGATCTCCAGAAGAGACATTAAACATGACTGAAAGAAATTCAGGTACCTGAGACAATGAAGAGATCTGAATAAGTTATGTCATGTATTAAAATGGAACCAATAAACAAATCGACGTCGATGATATTTGTGCCTACAAAGTAGCATTTGATATGATGAATGAGAAAGAGGATCATGAAATAAAGTCTATTGAAAAGTGTACACAAATAAATGATTGGCCAAATCAGAAAGAAGCAATGGACAAAGATAAAAACTCTTGTAAAAGAGAGAGGTATTTGAACCAGTAGTCCATACACTAGAAGCCAGAAGGTGTAAAACAAGTGGGATAGAAATGAGTCGTTGCATCAAATAAAGATCAATATGGAATTGATTGTGAAGAGACATAGTCTCATGTGGTAGATGCAACTACTTTCATGTTCCTTATTAGTCTAGCAATAAAGAAAGAACTTGAATTATACAACCCACTGGAAACTGATAATTGATAAGAGATAGAATCCCTAAAAGATATAATCCATGAAGGATTTTTGATATCAAAATCATGTTCTCGGGAACTTTAGCTATTCGATCGAAATATGTTTTATGGGATATATGAAATATTTGAAGTTAATCAATACATCTTTATATTTATCAAGAGATTATAGATCAATGGAATCATTTATTTGAATATAATCAAAAACTCCTGAAGAGTTATAGAAAAATTGTATTTTGGAAGAAAGCTCTTGACAATACTATATTGTCTTATGTATTCTAAACTGGAGATCTAAAATTAGATCTTATCGTAAAGATCCTTAAAGGATTTTATTTAAGATGCTCATATATGTTTGATCTTGAAGTACCATATTTAAAGTGTTATTGAGCAAATTACTAATCTTTTTCATAATTAAAAAATGTAATTTCATATGACAAGAAAGAAAGTTATTAGTAACTTTTATAGTTACGTATGAGTTACTCGTATGTACAAGACAAATATCTAGACGATTGTATGTAAGAAATTTGGTTTGAAATCCAAATAGACCAAGAAAATATTGTCTATATCAAATAAGAATTGTGGACCAGAAGTCTATAGACCTTGAATACTCTAATGGAAAGAGTATGATATTCTCAGTTTCAAAAAGAGATTTATCTGATTGGAATGCATATCCTGAAGATATTGCTTTTCGGGAAAGAAATGTGAAATATGTGTGGTTGTACTCTTTTTCTTCATCATAATTTTTATCGTACTGGATTTTTCCATGACAAAGTTTTAACGAGCCAACAAAGAACACACAAATTATAGACACCCGAAAGAATTATTATAATTTCAAAGTTGAAAGTCTATCTCAGATCTAAAGTCTTTGAATTCAAGAGAATCGAAAAAAAGGATCAAATCATATGAAGACTCATACACTGCAGAAGAATGGCGATGTTCGTCCTACAAGTTCATTCAAGTGATAATATTTCTGACTTATTCACCAAGGCGCTAACCAGTATTCTTTTCAAGAAGTTAATTCATCTTATGAGACTGAGTCATCTCAAAGATCTTGACATATGTACACATGAGGAGAAGTCATTACGCGTTGCACTCTTTTTACCTTAACCATGGATTTTCCCATTGGGTTTTCTTGGAAAGGTTTTTAAGAGGCAGAATCTACAGTGTTTTGAAAAGTAATTCAGTATAATAGACATCAAGGGAAAGTGTTATAAATATTATGGTGATGTCCATATGGAAATATATGTGTTCTCCACTCCCGAGTTAGACTCATTATACAATGAATAAGACACCAATTCCTCTTTCTCTTCTATACTTATAACAATTAATGAATAATCTGCATTTTATAGAATAATTCACATTACTATCTATTCAATGACTTCAAAATTATGTTTTTGACAGATTTTTAAAATAAAATTAACAGAATTTTCACACTCTTATATAATTTAGATAAGATCCTAATCCAAACTTTAATAATTAAACTAAATAGCGATAGACGGATACTTGCACGCACGCAAAATATGCGTGAAAACAGTGTTTATGGGAATTGATTGTTAAATAGTTTGAAGTTGTTTAACCGGTAACGTTTTCATGAATTAATTATTTTGAATTAAACCTTCTGTTATCCCACTTTGGCATAAAGTCAATATGCACTGTTTAAATATAGAATACATGTTTCCATCTGTTTAATTTATTTAATTTGGATATTCTTACTTCTCTCACAAGGCAAAACATATACTGGACTTATTCAATCATTTTAATATTGATCTCAACGTCTGTCTTTATTTTAAGGGTGTTTCTAATTTATAATTATCTTTTGGTATTTTTCTCCAGTTTTACATCTTTAAATACATTTTGAATAAAATTATATCTTGCATTATTGTCCTTCATATATCAACCATAATTAAAGATAGTAATAAAATTATTTCATTGAATAATCTATTTATTCATATCATGCCTTATATTCTCTTGTGTGCAGGACTATATTTATAAATAAAGTAGAGTTGTCTCTCTCTACAGGCTACCACATCATCAGGAAGCATAGGGCATTTTTGGACATGTGTCGTCTCACTAAACCAAATGTAAATTCTGTGTAATCGGTTATCTCATTCCCTTTTTTGAACTGGGCTTTTATTACAGTTTTGTATCAAGCCCAATCCTTTGAAAAAAAATCATCAGAACCCACATAACATTAGGTTTCTTCTTCCTCTTACTCTTGCGACCTCACACACAAAATTTTCAGAAACTTTAATCGCGTTCCATCTCTGTATTTTGTTCTAGCACCGACAGCGTTGACCTCACCACGAAACCTGATCTGGAAGATGAAGGAGCCTCGCGCAACGAAGAGTCCATTGAGGAAAACAATGCTGAATTTGTGGAGCAGGTGATGGTTGAGAAGATGAGATACTGTGTTTTGTTCAGAGGATCGTGGGTTAAGGATGACGACGAGTATCCTTTGTATCAGCCTGGATTGTGTCATTAGATTGACAAAGCTTCTGATTTCCAGAGGAACATAATGCGCGATTCAGACGATCTCAATTGGAGATGGAAGCCTGATGGTTGCGACCTTCCATGGTATGTTGCTTCTCCAGTTTTATCTCCTCCATTGTCAATCATTTGATCAGCATTTCACTTTCTAAGTCATATAGTTGTGTTATTGTGTTGGCTGTGATCATTGGACACATTTTTTATTCTCTGATTGTGTTGGCTGTGATCATTAGTTATATCCATTGGAGACTTTGGAGTAATCAAAATAAAAGCATTGTTCTTCAGGCTGTTGAAGGGATTTCAAAATAAAAGCAATGTGGATGCTTGACGTCACTACTCCTTCAATGGAGTCACAAATGAGTGTAGACTTTGCTCAACTATTCACCAACTCCTCTCTTTATCGGTATGTCAAAGAAAAACATTACTATTAGTATTAGACCAGAGTGTTACTTACAAACATCGATGTTTGCTTCAGGAGAAACCATGATTTCATCAAAAAGCTCAGTATTCCACCACCAGGATTGAAATATCTCTACTTCCGAACTAAGTACTCGCAGCCGATTTTTACTCAAACCAAAGCTAGCTTCTTGAAATAGTATTGGTCTAACTGGAGACATCCTCAGTACAATGCCATCCGGTTTCTCATGACAATATTAGCGTCATGTTGGGTTTGGTTTTCTGCCAAACATGAATGGAAATGTAAGCTTGCTTCCATATTCATTTTATCAAACTATCATCTTATCAAACCGTGATTGATTCATCCAAAAAACACAACAGATAGGAGCAAGACATGAAGAATTCCTTTGGAGCCATGTACGCTGCGATACTGTTTCTCGGTGCCACAAACGCTGCAACAGTTGAACCGCTATCGCCATTGAGCGTACTTTTTTCTACCGTGAAAAAGTTGCTGGAATGTACTTAGCCATCCCTTATGCAATCTCTCAGGTTAACCATTCTGAATAATCTTCTTATTTCATATTTTAAAGACTTGAACAATGGTTAGACCATAATAAGAACATGTCCTTGAAATGGCGCAGGTGGCCGTGGAAATCATGAACAACACAGTACAACGGGAGTTTACGCGCTGATCCTTTACTCAATGATTGGATACGACTGGACTGTGGCTAAGTTCTTATGGTTCTACTACTCAATGCTAACAAGCTTCATATTTCACGCTATACGGTATGATGATTGTGGCCTTGACACCAAACTATCAGATCAATGGGATCTGCATGCCCTTCTTCTTTAGTCTCTGGAATCACTTCTCCGGTTTACTCAGACCAAGACCGGTAACATTCTTCATCAACTTACATAATCAATAATTTAAAAGAGTGTATCTAATCTAACTTATAAGTTTAGGTACGTCGCAAATAACGATATGGTGGAGTTGGTACTACTGGGCATACACCAGTGGCTTGGACGTTAGTGCAGATCGCTGGTGTTGGAGACATGAGCCTTAAAACTTTGCTGAAATATGCCGAACATGACTTCTTACCAGTTGTAGCTGCTGTCCACATAGGATAGACACTACTGCTCTTTGTCTTTGACTATGTCTTTGCTTATGGTATCAAGTTCCTCAACTTTCAAAAGAACGTTAAGGAGAAATAGTACCTTTGTAGCATAATGTTTGGAAGTTGTTGGATTCCTGTAATTTTTCTTTTGTTATATTTTTTTTATTTGGTTAGAAACAACAATAATAACAGTTTATGTTATCAAATCATACTTTTGATATAAAATAGAATTCTCTTTAAAAAAGTATGTACATGTACGATTGGTATCTATATGTAAAGTTATACATTCTCAGACGACATGAGCATGACACATCAATTTAGGTAACATATTTATTCATCTATTTATTAATTTATGTTTTATCTTATTTTTTACACCAAATCTTTTAAAACAAGTTAAATACATTATATCTTAATAATACATAAATTATAAAAATAAAACAATATAAGAAAAGAGGGAAATCTATTTATGATTTTGATTTTTAAGTTTCATCATTCACAAGCAACTTAAAATGAAATGACTGAATCTAATTGAAGTATTCCCCTTTTTGATAACTAAATTCAAATTTACAGAAATTGAAAATTTGATAGTAGAACACAAAAAAATAATAATAATCAAAACAAAAAAAATTAATATATAAAAGAAAAAGAAAAATAAAACAATTTGAATTTGGTAAAATACATAATAATAAAGTAGAATTTCTTACTACCTTTTGTTTTCGACCTTATCTTTATAATTTCATAATATAAGCTTTATACTTTATAATTTCAGACTAAACTTCAGCGCGGAGTTCTGAATATGAGAACAATGTTCAAGTGATTTAAGATTATAGGGTTACGTTCAAGTTTAAATCCCTTTTTCTGTTTCAGTTCTTAAAAGTTCCATAACCAACTTAATCTATCTTGCTTTGTCTACTCGTCATCTCCATTAATTTATTTCATATCATTATACATCTTTACTTTGTGTTTTGTTTGTCAATCTTCACTTTGTATATGCTCAGTTATATTATTTTAATGAGTGGTTGCTCTATATTCTTATGTATATAATCGTAAACAATAAAGTTACATCATATATAACTTGAATTATTAATATTCATTTATCAGTCACTATGATTTATTTCTCTATAATTTTTAATACTTTTGATTGATCACTGGTTTGGTTTGAGAAATAGCCGCTTTAAACCGATCATCAATTCAAACAAAAATCATGTTCACCAAACTTATGTTTTCTTAATTCTGCAAATATTTGATCATAACCATCTTCTTAACTATTTTATGCGCAACAATATATCTTAAAATTTGATTTTCTTTTGTATAGACCAAGATCGCATAAATATAGTTAGATCAATGAATCTATTTTATCACTAAACCAAAAAGAACCGATTTTTATATTGGTTTGTAAGATGATAGTTCAATTATTTTAAAACTAACAAAAATAAAAATCAGTTGTAACTTAATTTTTTTTTTATAAAAACATGAATGAACAAGAAAAAAATACTATTTTGCTCATATATAAAGTTTAATTAACTTTCTTAAATACAATTTTCAGTTATCAAAATGCAAAAATATGAGTATAAATAATTTTAGTGCGTTCATCATGAATAAATAAACATCACATTTTCATTTATCTACCATTATATATTTGTATAACCAATATCACTGTATATTTAAGATATATTTAAATACAAAATCAAACATAAAAATATAATTTAAAATTATATAAAATACGCCCGGGCCAACCCCTAGTAAATAGATATAATTGATATTTGATCCAAAAAAAAGATATAATTGATATTGTTGGGTTAGTTGATTTACACACAAAAACGCATTTAGGATCTTCAAACTATCAGTAAGACACGATGACGTGTCTTTGTTACGTAAACATGTGTCCCTAATCTCGCATTCTAAACCCCTGATCGGTTTCGAGAAAGGCGTGGCGTGGGTTACAGTTTTCATCTTGTTTCACTTTTTAATCTTTATTTCCAACTTTAACCACACCGCATATAGGATATAGCTTAAACACGTGCTCTTTGGAAACTTGCGACACTTCGATAATCATAAATCATGTATCAATATATATGGTTACGTTTAATTCTTTAGAGACTGATAGGTGTAATCTTGTATGAAGTTATGGGAGAAATGAAATGATGTTGAACCGAAAGCATCGCAAAAAAGCAGATAAGAAGCAAGATAGAAGGCTATGAGAACACCAGTCCGTTGATAGAGGCTTATAAACGCTAGATATGCAGTTTCAGAAAAGAGGAGACACCAAAACGAAGCGTGCACTTTTGTTTGCCTTACTGTTTACTACGTACGTCTCCACTCAACAATGGCTGCATAAAGAGTGTGATTGGGCAAAAGGTTAATGTTTTGTAACGGCAAATTAGTCACCGGCGAGGTACGGTGGTCCGCCATCCATTCTTCTATGGCTCGCCGGTCATAGGTATAACCATCAGACGCAACACATGGCTCATTCATCACATCCTGCAACCAGGGGCGTCCCTGAGATGTTGGGGGCCTAAAACAATTTAGTAAGAGTTTTATAAATTTTTTTTTTTTACAAATTTAGGAGCCCCTTCTTATGTAAATTTTTTAAAAAAATTTGGGGGCCCTAAGCCGGTGTTTCAGTCCGCTGTGCCCAGGACCGCCCCTGCCTGCAACACATAAAAGCATTCTTCTCTAAGCTAACCTAACTTCTGTCGCAAGAAATAGGTTTCGTAATGAACAAGTTATTACCTTAAGTAATGGGCAGAGGAAATGGCTTGGAGTTGGCTTGGTTGCAGAGGAAATCAAGTTTCTTGCATTTTCAGCAACCTTGTTCAAGCTCTCCAACGTTGGAAGAATCTGATTTTCAAGATCAGGCCTGTCTTTAGCACGGATCTCTGTACAATAGAGGGCTAAAGCAGCTAATTTCCGGGTTTCTTCCATTGGCCAATCACCAGCCTTTTTATCAAGAATCTTTATCAACTCCTCGTCGTCATTGTTCTCCATGGCCATTTCTACTTTATACGTCAGCGCTATAGCCGGGAGAGCGGTAAGAAGCTGCAGTATGATCATTCCGAACGCATAAACGTCTGATTTGGGAGATAACCTCCCGGTTCGTTGATATTCAGGATCGATATAGCATAGTGTTCCCACGGGACTTGTCTGTTTGTACGTTGTGAATTGTGTTAATAAAGGGTCGACTTGGATCATTGTGGAGATGCCCACGTCTCCTACTTTGCTGACAAATTTTTGATCAAGCAAGATGTTGGCTGGTTTAAGATCACGGTGGATGATTGGTTTCGGCTTCGATTTGTGGAGGAAAACTAGCGCTGATGCGACTTCCCAAGCTATCCTGAACCGGACGAACCACGGGATTGGTAGACTATTGTTGACTCTGAACAGTCTATCTTCCAAGCTACCATTTTCCATGTACTCGTAGACTAGGGCACCCTGCTCTGGACATGCACCTAGTAGGAGAACCAAGTGTGGATGCCTGATTTTTCCCAAGATTTCGAGCTAATAACAGATAATAAAAATGTCTAAGGTTTTTTTTTTTTTTTTTTTTTAGAAAGAAAGATCATGAAAACTTCAATCAAGAAAAACGCTTAGGCTAGGCTGTCTCCATACCTCTTGATCGAATTGCTTGGATAGATTACTTTCCGGAGAATGCAAAACTTTGACAGCAGCGATTGTATGATGCAGATTGCATTTGTAAACATCCCCGTAGGCTCCCATTCCAATCTTTAAATCTTTAGAGAATGATGAAGTTGCTGTTTTGATTTCTTCCCAAGTGAACTCTTGGTATTGCAGCTTAGGAGCCACAAGGGAACTTTCTTTAAGCTGCTCCTTCTCTTTGGCTTCACTGGTGGCTTTCATCTCGGCTTCTCTTCTGTGTGCGACATCTCTGGCTTCCCTTCTCATCTGCTCAAACGTCGGTGTTTCCTTTTCTTCTAGACCCTTTGTTACATGTTCCTTAAGCGTTAATTCTTCAAACTCATGAAGCTCATTCAGCTGACACACATAAAGGTGGCAAATATATCAAACACAAGCCAATATATAGCTAAGAAGCTTCATCAAATAAAAATTTTCCAATTATTTATAGAAACGGACCTTGCGAGAAGCATCCAAGGCTTCTACTTGAGCCAGTTCATACATTCCTTGAGCCCGTCTAAGTTCATCCCTCAGCTTTCTAATTTCTTGGAACGTGTCCTTAAATCAACGAAAACATCTCTCATTTCCAACTGCTTTCGAGTTCAAAAGGAGGTTTAAGAAAATTTATAATGGAACCTTAATGTACTTACCTGGTTGTCTGTGAAATAATCTTCGCTTTGAGTAACATTATCGTTGCTAGACATATAACTCCGAGGAGGATTCCAAGAAACAGTATGCGATGTTTCAGGGCTACTTCTCTTGCTAACTTCCTCTTCAGCATCCGAAAACATGCTTGCAGTTCCATATGAGTCAACAGAACTAGTTTCCATACGAACAGAAACCCCTCTTACTATTGTCGGGAGATGTTGCAATCTCTTGTCGGACATAGCAAGAGATTTGGATTTCGGTGCATTTGACATTGCATCTAAAGAATGTACATAAGAAAACTTAGACTCATATGAATCATACGTTAGTTTGTAGACTAGTTAAAGATTGATGAAAGCCCCAAACCTGAGGTATGTCCTGAACCAGAAGAACAACTAGATGTATCGGTTCTCTCACTACCAGAATCTGTTATAGTTTCATTCATCTGCACATCTGACGACGACTGTTTCGAAATAATGTAGACTCCTTTTGAGACAACATAGATTGTGCAAAGGTTTGACACATAGGCTGCTATTTTCGCGGTAACATCACGATTCCTATATATGCAATATTGTCTCAACGCATAAACTCATCAAGAACTTCAATTACATATATAATCAAACGGTCAAACCAAACACATAACGTTTCAAGCCGTACCCATACAAGCCAACATGAGATGAGCGTCCAACGACAAGCCTGCTTATCAAATGTTTACTAACCTCTCTGGTTATCGCCACTGCAACGCTATTTGATTCAAGTACTTGAAGTTCTACAGCAACCTATGTGAACAAGATTCAGAAAAAAAAAACTCTTTAAATAGCTGTAAGATATATTATGATAAAAGAAGACCAAGAAAGACAAACCTTTTTCCGCTCGCACATCCTTTTGTAAGGTTTAAGAAGAGTTTCTTTAGTCTCATCCATCACTTGTCGTCTATAAGTAGCCGCCACATCTTCTGGCGCCTCAGAGATAGAGACTATCTTTCCAGCTTAGGAAGGAAGTATAAACCCGTATCAGGGCTATTAAGTCTCAGGTAGAGAAGAAATACTTTGGAACTTACAAGGTGTAGGTACAGAAGTAATCTTTAAATGGACATGAATCAGCTTGAACACAACGTTTTTGTCAGAAGAGAACTTTTCGACCGCCCACTTAACTATTTTCTTGCTTTTGCTGCTCCCACTAATAGCGATCGCAATGGTCGTCGATTGATAAGGAGACGCTACATCAGAGCCGGCCTTCGTAGGAAGCTGGTCCAGCACCGGCTTGGGTTCCAGATACGACTTTTTGAAAAAGAAGTCCATTTAAGCTGCTTGGCTTTCCTCCAACCAAATGAGATACTAAACTGTGTCCAAAGCCATTTAAGGAGATCAAATTAAGATCATTGAGTCAAACCAAAATGAGGAAACCAAGGAACAGAAGACAAAATGATATCACATTTTGATGAAATAATGACTGTAAAGCTTCTGACCAGATGGTGATTTCAAACAGATAGATCATGGATCAAGAAGACGCTTTGGTATCACAAATTTATACATTCCAAAAGTCTTACTTCGATGGACAACTAGACAACGCAACTGGAGACAAATTTAAAAAATCAAGCCTAATAACTAGGAAACATTTTCAAAACACGAAATGTATGATCTGAGATCATATACTCTAATACACCTGAAAAGGAATCACAAGTTTTACATACCTGATCAATAAAAGATGTAGCTATGATGCTTGTACCCAAAGAGAAGAAGTTGTTGCAGACACTCTCATTTTGATATCTTGAAGCCAAATAAGCGATTGAATCTTGTATTCTCAAAGAGGCAACGCAAAGAGAAGCCACATTCGTGCTCCAAGTTTCAGAGACAACGAAGTCCTTTAAATAAACCATCGAGTCTTTGATAAAAAAATAAATAAATAAAGACAACTAAGTAACGACTCAAAATAAATAAATAAACCATCGAGTCTTATAAAGTTTTTATATTATTATTATTATTATTAATATAAAATAAGACAACTAAGTAACGACCATCGAGTCTTATAAAGTTTCTATATTATTATTATTATTATTACTATAAAATAAGACAACTAAGTAACGACTCTTGAATCTTGATATTTACCCTGTCTCTCTTGCTCTCGCAAGAATTTTCCTTCATTAATTAGTTATCAAATTATTATTGTTTTCCTTAACTTCAAGGGGTTTTATTCAATTTACCGGTCATATTGTCAACACGAAAGTGAGCTTATTTTGTTTTTAAAATTATATGCATTCCTTGACGATGTTATGAAGGGACAATTTGCTACCTAATAAGTTTTAGGTTTGGAAAGTGTCTCTTTTAAAAGCTAATTTCTTTTTTCGTGAACAGCCGGAAATATCTGTCATAATATGAATAAGAAGCATCAAATCTTTAAAATTTTATAAATGAAATAAATTTTCCTAGTTCAAAAATATACATCGTTTCACATCATTGTCTATGACATGCTGTTCCATGAATAAAATATTCTCAGAATTGCTATTGAGTAAATTTGTTAAAAATATTCTAGACAAAATAGTGCGGATATCTTATTTTATAGGTTTTTGTGTCGGTTGGAAGAATCTGCGATGGACGGCTAGAGAATATAGAGTAGGCGGGCCGGATGAAATATTTGTTTTTATGGCATGGGGTACCATTTTTTCTTTATAAGTCATATTATCCATTTTCTGGTAACTAATGTTTTTCCCACCAGAAGTAGAGATGTATTGTATTGCAGACGCCTCTTTGGAAGTTTCCAACTGAAAAGGTGATATAGGTGTTGGGTTTCTCCTAGTGGGGAAATCCAAAGGCGTGATTGTGGTGAAAATGAGAAGTTAATCTAAAAAATCAAAGTGATCATTTTAGAAACTCATTTTGAACATTTTGATGCTCTAGATAACACAATCACATATTTTAAGTTTGAGCTAATGATATTTATCCATGAGATAGTATCGGGTTTTGGTGGGTTAGTGAGACATTATATAAGTCTTTTGACCTAATTTTGTGGTAAGCTAAGCCAAGGGTGTTCCTGAGCACAGTTGGATGAAACTTGGGTCTAGGGCCCCCACTTGTTTAAAACCCCAAATGTTTAAAACAAAATTTATATATCTAAAAACAAAAAAAATACATAATAATAAAAATTCATTTATATCATTAGAATTGTACTTGACATAGATATATTTAATTTTATATAAACTTTTATTGTTTTCCTTCCTATACTTACCCTAACTTAAATTTTTTTTTGATTTAGTGTGAATTTAGTGAAAACGAAATTTGAGAAGAAGTTCAGTAATATGTTTGTAACCTGACGACACCGACAACGTTGTAATCATCACATACGATACATGAGAAGGAAGATACCCCTTGCTATAGCTTCTTGGAGAATTTTTACCATGAAATAGAACACCATCCGTTATTAGTTTGAATCCTGATCCACTTGCTGGTACAGAGAACAATCAAACTTAGTTGGCTGTGATAAATAAAAGAAACAATGACATAGATCATTTACACAAAGCAAAATAAATTGCATAAATAGTAGAATATATAAATCATGTAAAATTGTATATAGTATTCAATTGGATAAAAAATTGCCAACTGAAAAGTAATCTCGCACTTTTAAAGCGCATATCAAAATGTATTATTATTTTAAATTCAAAACATAATTTCGTTACAGTTTTTAAAATTTTGCTATCGAGTCCACAAAATATTTCTAACCTCAATAATAAAATGAGGTATGATTATAAAATATCCAGTAAGAGTGCTCAATACCGTCCACTTACAACTTGAAATAATAAAAAAATCTTGTCAAACCATAAATTTGTACTAACAACTTATCAAATCTGTTTTAGTTCTTATATTTAGTCAATTTCATTTATTTAGCAATTTTAATTTTACTTAAAGGGTGTAAGTAGAAAATTAATTTATAATGACTGTTAACATTTTAGATCCTAATTCTATTGATTTACAGATTCTGGAATTCTTTTTAATATCTCAGGTTATTGATTTTACGATTTCATAATCTCCTAAAAATTAGTTGTAAAGTAATTTCACACACTTTGCTTATGTATCCTCTATACAATCATTTTTACTAAAAAA